>NC_058132.1:282343708-282433345 GCF_016433145.1 Gracilinanus agilis | reverse complement strand
GAAGGAAGGAAGGAAGGAAGGAAGGAAGGAAGGAAGGAAGGAAGGAAGGAAGGAAGGAAGGAAGGAAGGAAGAAAAACATTTCTCCAGTTTAAAAAAGAAAAAGATTCTGATACTTTATCAAAAGCTCTTTCTTAAGAATCTATCTATATGTTGCTGCATTGTGCTGGACACTGTACTAAGATTGTATGCAGAACCAATTCCTGTTTTCTGGCTCCTTATAATGTGAGATAAATATCAAACAATAAACATTTATAAATGCCTACTATATGGCAGGCATTGTGTGCAATGAGGATAAACAAACACTTTCAGAAAATAAACATATCATGATGACACCTATACCTATATATGATCAAGAGAGATAAAAATCAGCTACTTGTTCTTGCCTGAGAAGCAAAAATGATTTACTTCCTTTTGAAATGGCCCATATCTCAAAATTGCTTATTTTTTAAAAGACACACAAAGGTATATTGTCAACATAAAATCACCAAATCAATGGAAAGTTTGTGGAAAATGTCATGGCCTCTACTTTCTCATTGTTTTTCTTTCCTCTCAATAAGTTATCTACAATTCAGAGCATATGATATAAATATTAAGAAACTGAATTGATAACTAGGGCCTAATCCATTATACTAATATTCTAGGGCATCTTTAAAAAGTTACTAATTAGACCTGTGGTTGTGAAACTACATTTTAAAAATATTCTTAGTCAATGGGCATTAAAAAAAAATGTGGCAGACTAGATTTGGCCCTTAGACTATAACTTGCTGACCCCAGATTGAGGGAACTGGAACAAGGTGAAATTCATGGAAAGTTTGTGAATTCAGGAAAGACTACAGCAAAAACTTTTTAGGTTGATTAGCTTTCTCCAATTTTGACTCTTCTAAACCCCCATAGTAATCAACACCTTACAAGTCTCCTTGTTCCAGCAATTTTGAAAAGAAAAATAAGATATTCCTTTACTCATATTTTAAAATATGTCACATGATGTGGTGAAAATCATGAATTCCCTTCAGTAATGTCTTCTTTTTCCAAGCTGATGTTTCACTTTTTATGTTTCTTCCATATCTTTCATTTGTCTTTTAAACTCACTTTTGGCTCCTTTTTTTTTAAAACTCCTGCTTTTACTCTTCTAAAATTTCTTGTTTCTTTTGTATGTTCATTTTTCTTTGAGATTTTGATTATTTTTCAAGTTTTTCTTTTCAAGTCATTATCTTTGTGTCTTGAACTGCTCCCTCACCATAGTGGTTCTTTGTGGTTATGTGCTTTTATAATTTGCTCATTCTTTTCAGCTTATTTTTTTTAACTTTGGATTTTATGTTAATGCTAAGTTCTACACACTTCTGAGGGGAATGTCTAGATTTCTTCTATACTCTCATATCCTTAGGCCACTTCAATAGATCATAGTAATAGTCTGTAGGACTGCAATCTTCCAGTGTGCTCAAAGGGGTATCAGCGGAGAAAGGTGTTTTCATTGTCCTCCTGGTCTAAGCACTGAAAGTACCTGACTTGCATGTTGGCTTAGTATATTAACTCATGTATGATTGAGAGTTTCAGCAAATTGCTAATGGATTCAGTCATTATTAACCTGCTAAGAGACTCTGCAGGTTCAGAGCACCTGAAACAATGGCTTCTCTTTGGTTTGGGACTCTGGTTATTCTATAGACCAGTAGTTCCCAAACTTTTTTGGCCTACAGCCCCCTTTCCAGAAAAAATATTACTTAGCCCCCTGGAAATTAATTTCTTTTAATTTTAATAGCAATTAATAGGAAAGATAAATGCACCTGTGGCCATCACTGCTCTCCTGGATCGCTGCAGCACCCACCAGGGGGCGGTAGCACCCACTTTGGGAATCACTGCTATAGACTATGGATTAAAGGCTAGAATTGCATTCCTGCTCTGCTCCTTGGATCAGGGCCATATAGCTACATTTCTAGAACTTGTTCCTTGTTCAGTCTTTCAAGGGCCTGCACTGGTCCACTGTTCTTCTCCCTGGATCTGTGACACAGAACTGGGTAATGGTTAACAAAGATGCTAGATGGCACCCATTCCTACACCTAGCACCAATCCAGGGATCTCCTGGGATCTCTTTCTGCCCTACTGCTGCCTTCTCTGATGACTCCTCTTGGCCCTCTTTCCATCCATGGGAGTCAGAATACTCTAAACTCTGTTCCTAACCAGGCCCCATCCCTAGTGTGTAGAATTCTCTGTTTCCCTAAATTACTCTGAACCATAAAAATGAATCACTGTCACTTTTCTTAGCTTTCCTACTCATAATTCAGAGTGGTACATTTTTCAGATTTTTGTAGAGAAAATAATAAATACTTTAGTAAATATTTTATTTATTTATCTACAAAATTAATAAGTTATTTCTCTTTCTACTCTGTGTTGATTTTCTCTAGCTGTTAGTGATGATAGATACATGGAATGATCCTAAAAAGAAATAATGAGATAAGAACAAATTCTCTCTCCCTTCCTGGATTACCTAAGCCCAGATCATTATTATGCCAAGTTTCCGTCATATTCCTAATATTCCTATATCATAAGCTACTTGAGGGTGATTATTATGTATACAAATACTCAACAATTTAATTTAATTCTTATCTTTAATAATGATGAATAATAATTTAATTCTTGTCTTTAGTCTCTTCTTGCTCTAAACCACTATATTCTCAGATAATAGAATATAGCCTCCAATACCATTTGTATCATGCCACTGTCTTGATCAGTAAACTGTGGTTGTTCCCTATTGTCTATGCTATCAAATTCAAATAAAGCATTTAAAGTATTCTGCTACATTTTGTTCTCCACACCTTTCCAACCTCATCTCCTAACTTTCTCTACTATGGACTTCTAATGTAATTATATGCATTTGCTTGTTGTATATATGTGTATGTGTATGGTTATATGCATATATATATAACTGTTTCACAAAACTCTATTATAATGTGCCTACAAATTATACTCTGGATCAAATCATATTCCCTATATTTTTCTAGCCACAGTAAATCTAACTAGATAATAGGAGATCTTTACACTGCTGTAACTTCATTACTAAATACTATTGACAAATATTTATATTGTTATATTTTATATGAATTAATAAAATGTTTTTCTTAATTAAAAAGAAAGTAATCACCCCTCTATGACTATTACTTTTATTTACTGGAATGGCTATTTCAAAATAAGTTGGCACAGTGAACAGAATAACAGGACCTAGGTTCTGAAAGATGAGTTCAAGTCTCTCACTTACTAACTGCATGACAAGTCACTTAACTTCTTTTTTGTCTCTGTTTCTTCAGCTGCAAAATGGAGATGATAATAGTCCCTACTTCCCAGGGTTGTCATGAGATTCAAATGAGATGATATTTGTCAAGCACTTTGGAAACTTTAAAGCACTAAATAGATGCTAGATGGTGGTGGTAATAGTAGTAGTAGTAGTAGTAGTAGTAGTAGTAGTAGTAGTAGTAGTAGTAGTAGTAGTAGTAGTAGTAGTAGTAGTAGTAGTAGTAGCAATAGTACTGGTAATACCAATGGTAGTGATAGTGGTTGTCTTAATTGTAGGCAGTAACATTCTTAAGAATTCAATCAATTTATTATATTAGAATTAGAGAATTATCACCCACCAAACTCTTGTTCATAATCAACTGGATATCTAAGAACAATATTTACAATAGATGTCACCAAGCCAAATCCTCAATCTCTGAGGCTTTGTGGGAAGAAAAACTTTCCAAATTTAGACTTAGAAAAAATCAAAATGTTAAGGGTTTAGGAGGAAGTACATAGCAACCCTATCATTCTGTCAATTACTGGAGTTGTACTAAGGATGTTTTCGACAAGCCTGAGGAGTGGATTTTATCTACACATCAGTAATACTAGAGAAGATGAGTTTATACTCATCTTATACTTTTATTATATTTATACAACTTTTACTAATATTTTTATTAAACTAAAAAGTTAATTTCCTCATTCATCTGTGCAACAGTCCATAAAACATAAACTAGAACAATGTTAGGATAAATGAATTGTTTCAAAACTATTTCTATGGGAACTCTATAAAATAGAGGAGAGCAAGTTAACAACAACAACCATAACAGAATCATTTTATCCACCTTGAAATGATTCATGGAATATTACATATAAAAACAATACCAGAGTATCAATTCATCCCAGGACCATTTCTATCTAAACTCTTATAATAATGAATAACCACTACCACCACCAACTACAACAACAATAATAGCTGGCATTTCTACAGTGTTTTTAGGTTTACAAAGTGCTATATAAACAATTCCCGGTGAGATAGAGTTATATATGAAGACAAAGGAACTCTTAAACCATTTACATATATGAGAACAGTTTTAACTAATTATATTTCCCAAAAGATATTCCTTCACTTGTGGAGGTTGAGAGAAGATATTAGGGAAAATAACTTTCTCAGAGCAATGCAAAAATGCCACAAGGAATAATGAAAATCAAGTAAGTGTTTTTAAACCATCTTTTCATCAATGAGGCATGATAGAATGAGAATTGGTCTCAGTGTTAGAAACAGCTGGTTTCAAATCTTGCCTCTGACATTCTGTCTATATGACTGAAGGAATGACTTACTTCTTATTGCCCCAGGTAAATCACTAAGATTTTAAGGTGAAGAACAATTGCAAATATACAAGGGTAGAAAACTCATTAGGAATTCTCTATACCCATGAAATTATGTGTATAGCCCAATCTTAAAATCTTAAATCATCATGAAAATCACAACAATATTTTCTCTATATGCTCATTAAGGAAATATGATTTCTTAGATTAGATTTCTAAATCACATGGAGTCTGTTAATTGACATCTACCAAAAGAATATTAGGCAAATCTAAGCACTAGAAATTATGTTAACCAATTCAAGCCTTGAATTAGAAGGATAGATGAAGCAACAAAGTTCATTAATAAAAATAAAAAATGTGTAGGTCAAAACAAATAAACATCCATGGGCCAACTCAGCCATGTCTTCAGGTTATAATATATAATTCCAAACTGAATGTGGAAATGACTGTATCAGGAGAAAAATACAGACTGCATCAGAATATGAGTTTTGTTATTAATGAGAATCGATCAGGTTAAATATCATATGAATACACAAAAAACTTTCCTCCAGCTCTAAAAGAATTATTCTTGATGTTCAAAAGCTTCCTGTTAGTTTTATATTTGCTCGTTTTCAGTTGCTATTTTTAAATTTCTCTTGTCTCTGCACTTTCCACTTCTACCTAGGCCCTGAAGGAAAAATATTAAACTATTCTTGCATTTCCCATTGAGCTAGAAAATGATGTACTCAGTGGGGGGAAAAATCTTAAAGAAGACCTTGACAATACCTAGGGGATCCTTTTGGGAAAGTCTCCTAAGCTTCTGAGAACACAAGTTTTCCAGTTCAAGGTATGTAAACAATTCTAATAATTAACTGAATTTTGATGATGATCTCAAAACCCTTTCGTATACATATCTTTAGTACAGCCATTTAATATGATCACTTAATATTTAGAATGTGAAGGGAGGAGTTGACTTCTGTTCACTAAGATGGCAGAGTAAGAAATACTGTGAATCTAACTGCCCTCCAGAAATACACCAAAGAACAAAAATGCCTCAAAATGAACATGAAGTAGCAGAACCAAAAGAAGAGGGGAAGAAATCAGCTCTGGCCCACAAAAAAATGGCAGTTATGAGCACGCATCTGGCTGAGATAAGAGAAGAGAGTGCTGAACAAGCCTCTACTTAACTGAGATGTGTTTGAGCTCTAGTGGCAGGGGAAAGAGCATAGTCTGATTCAGTGATTCCCAAAGTGGGCGCCACCGCCCCCTGATGGTTGCTGCAGCGATCCAGGAAGGCAGTGATGGCCACACTTTTTTTGTATTACATTCTATTCTGAGTTCAATAAATAGTTTCATAATTTCCAGGGGGCTAAGTAATATTTTTTCTGGAAAGGGGGCGGTAGGCCAAAAAAGTTTGGGAACCATTGGGATTATTCCAGCCTCAACAGGGGAAGAGTAGAAACCAATGTAATACAGAACACATAGAAGGGGATGATAAATGGCTCCATGTAGTTTAAACAGAACAGAGGCCAGTGTGACCCAGCACAGGTAGCAGTGGGAGGAACTCAGCCAGTAAGGTCCAGCCTTGGGATGGGATTGATCAGAATCCAACTTGACTCAGCTAAATTGAATAGCTGTAAACTTCCACCCAGAAGGCCTAGGAGACATCCTCTGCAGTGTGCTCAGTCTGGAACCAAGAGAGCTGAGCTGACCCCAGGCATAATAAAAGTAAAGGGCAATACTCCCTCTACCCCAGGAATAGAACTAAGTTTCAGCATACAGACAAAATCAAGGGAAAAAAATAAACTCAAAATGAGCAAAAGACAGAAAAATAGCCTGAGGCTAGGAAAATGTTTCCATAAGAGAGATGACCAAAATGTTAGCTCAGAAGAGAACAGCAATACAAAAATGAAAATGTGTAAAGCTTCAAAGGAAAAAGTAAAAGGATGTCAAGCCCAAAATGAACTCCTAGAAAAGTGCCAAAAAAGGATGGAAAAACAAATAATAATTTAGAAGAAAAATTTAAAAAGAAAATAATATAAAAATCCTCAGTTTAGAAGAAAAACTTATTGAAGAAAACAGTTTCCTCAAAAAGGAAATATAAAACCTCAAACAGGAAAATACTTCCCTGAGAAAAGAAGTATAAAACCTCAACAAATAAAATGGCTTCCTAAAAACTAGAATTTGATAATTGGAAGTTAATTACTTCATAAGACAGTAGGAAATAATAAAACAAATTTGAAAGAATGAAAAAATAGAAGGAAATCTTAAATCTCTTACTAGGAAAAATAACCCAGAAAATAGATTCAGGAAAAAATAATCTAAGAATCATTGAATTGCCTGAAAGCCATGATCAAAAAAGAACCTGAATATTCTATTGTGAGAAAGTATAGGAAATACTATATTGATGACTTGAACAAATAGAAAATGAATGAATACAAGAAACACCTCCTGGAAGAAGTTCCAAATTTTAAAATCCCAGGAAAAACTCTAGAACCCCCAAGCCAGAGAAAATGCTAAAAGTAACCAGAAAAAGAAAATATCAAGGGGCAGCTGGGTAGCTCAGTGGATTGAGAGCCAGGCCTAGAGATGGGAGGTCCTAGGTTCAAATCCAGCCTCAGACACTTCCCAGCTGTGTGACCCTGGGCAAGTCACTTGACCCCCATTGCCTACCCTTACCACTCTTCCACCTATAAAGTCAATACACAGAAGTTAAGGGTTTAAAATTAAAAAAAAATTTAAAAAAAAAGAAAATATCAAACACCAAAAAAATTAAATATCAAAGAACAATAGTTAGTATTACACAGGACCTAGCAACTTCTACATTAAAAGACTATAAGCATGGAATATGTTGTTCCACAAAACAAAGGATCTAGGCCAGTGATGGCAAACATTTTAGAAACCAAGTATCCAAACTGCAACTCTCTTGCCACATGTGAGCCCCCTACCTTACCCCAGACAGGGGAGGAAGGAATCTCTCCTACTGAGATTTTGGGTAGATGGGTGGGGCATGTTAGAAATGTCCTCAAGCACATTGGAGAGGGGGTAGGGAGCAGCCTACTCTGGCATGCTCTGGCACACATGCCATATGTTCACCAGCACAGATATAAGCCTATAACTAAAAATCACCTACCCAGCAAAATTGAGGTCAATACTCCAAAATGCATATTCAATGGAAGCAGGCATTCTGATGAAACAACCAGAGGTAAATATAAAAATCAATGATCAAATATGACACTCAAGAGAAGAATAAAATAGTAAACAACAACAACAAAACCTTAAAGGAATCAGGAGAGATCACATTTCCATATGGGGAAAATGATAACTATGATACTTAAGATTTCTATGGAACAAGAGATTTCTAAAGTATTTAATATATTTAAGATAATCAAGGGAAACAGTGGGGTTGAACTGATCACATTCCTCCCATGGGAAAGTAATAAATAGAATACTTATACTATTTATAGTACAAGAGATATTTAAGATACATTAAGGTAATCAAGGGAAACAGTTGGGCTAACTGATTTCATAACTAGTAAGGAGGTGAAAACTAAATTTTTGTACATAATACTTGAAGTACCTAAAATATTTAAAGTACTTAGGATATTTAAGGTACTGAATTGAAATGTTATAACTATAAGGGCATTGAATAGGAGCATACATAGACAGAGAATAAGTTGAATATAATTGGATGATTCTAAAAAAAAATCAAGGTATAAGAAAGAGAAATCCACTGGGAAAAGAGAAAAGAAGAGAAAATTGATAGCAAAATTATCTCACATGAGGAAATATAAATCAACATTGTAAAAAGGAAGATGGGTTTGGGTCTGGCAGGCAATGATCAAAGCATACTCTCATTGGAATTGATGCAAAGTGGGTATAATATTCACACATAAGAAAGTGAGGAGGACAAAAAAAGAAGGGAATAGACAAAACGAAAAGGGAACTAAGGGAGACAGGCAAACAGAAGCAAAAACACTTTTGAACAGGGAACAGCTGAAAGGAGAGAAAAAGAAGGGAAAATGGGAAAATAAGATGGAGGGAAGCACACAGTGATAATAATTATGAATATGAATGGTTTGAACTCACCCATAAAAAAAGAAAAGGATAGCAGAGTGGATTAAAAGCCAGAATCCCACAGAATGCTGTTTATAAGAAACTCATTTTAAAAAAGGAAAGGCACATAGAGCAAAGATAAAGGACTGGAGCAAAATCTACTTTACTTCAGGTAAAGTTAATAAATCGGGGGCAGCAAATATGATCTCAGAAAGAGCAAAAGTAAAATTTTACCAAATTAAAAGAGATAAGGAATGAAATTACATATTGATGAAAGGAATCCAAGGCAATGAAGTGTTTAATATGAACATATTCACCAAATGGTAAATTCCTAAGGGAGAAATTACATGAGTTACAGAAGGAAATAGATAATAAAATTATATTACTAGGAAACATTGACCTTTCCATCTCAGAATTAGAGAAGTCAAACCAAAAAATAAATAAATAAATAAACAAGAAAGTAATTAAAAAGAAGAATTGGATTGGATAGACTTCTAGAGAAAACTGAATGAGAAAAGAAATATACTTCACAATCAAATTAATAAAAAGAGAAATATTAAGTACATCCAGTTAAGACCATAATGCTAGAAAAATTGTACTCAATAAAGGACTAGAGAAAAAACTAAAAATCAATTGAAAACTAAACAAACCTTGCCTTTAAAGAATGAGTGGGTCAAAGAACAAATTATAGAAACAATCAATAATTTCACTAAAGAGAATGACAACAAGGAGACAACATACTAAATTCTGGGGATGCAGCCAAAGTAGTATTTAGGGGAAAATTTATGTGTCTAAATGCTTACATCAGTAAGACAGAGAAAGAACAGATCAAAGAATTGGTTATGCAATCCCCAATTAAACATCAAGTTAGAAAACCTCAAAATCCAAAGAAAGATTAAGAGAAGTGAAAGTAAGGAAAATATTGAACTAATAAATAAAAGGAGGAGATGGCTTTATGGGGGTTGTGGGGGAGAACAATAACATAGATCTGTCATTGGTTATTTGATCAAAAAAAGAAAGAAGAAAACAAAGTGGCCAGCATTAAAAATGAAAAGGGTGAAATTGTAACCAATAGAGAGGAATTTAAAGCAATTCTTAGGAATTATTTTGCTCAATTATATTCCAGTAAATATGATAATCTAAGTGAAACAGATGAGTATTTAAAGAAATATAAATTGCCTAGATTAACAGAAGAGGAAATAGAATACTTAAATAATAGCATCTCAGAAAAAGAAATTAAACAAGGCATCAATGAATTCCCTAAGAGAAAAACCCCAAGGCTTTTTTGTGAAGATGGATTCACAAATGAATTCTACCAAGCATTTAAAGAACAATTAATTCTAATACTATATAAAGTATTTGGGGAAATAACTAATGAATGAACTCTACTAAATTCCTTTTAAGACCAGAATGAACAAAAGCAGAGAAAGATAAGTATAGGAAAATATCCCTAATGAATATTGATTTAAAAAATCTTAAACAAATTACTAGCAAGCAATATGTCATAAGAATTATATCAGAAGGATCATATGCTATGATTAGGTGGGTTTTATGCCAGGAATTCAAGGATGGTTTAATATTAGGAAACCCATCAGCATAATTGATCGCATCAATAGCAAAACCAACAGAAACCATATGATTATTTCAATATATGCAGGAAAAGCTTTTGACAAAACACAACACCTCTGCCTAAGAAATACCCCAGAGTATATTGGAATATGTAAAAAATTATTTAAGATCATAGATAATATCTATCTAAACCATCAGCAAACATTTTCAGTAATGGAGATAAATTAGAAGCTTTCCAAATAAGATCAGGAGTGAAACTAGAATGCCCAGGATCCCCACTACTATTAATATGGTACTTGAAGTTCTAGCTATATCAGGAAAAGGAAAAAGAAGAAATTGAAGGAAGTACAACAGGCAGATGATCTGATAGTATGCCTAGAGAATCCTAGAGAATCAACCAAAAAACTAATTGAAATAATTAACAACTTTAACAAAGTTACAGGATAGAAAATAAACCATAAAAATCATCAGCATTTCTCTGTACCACCAATAAAGCCAAACAACAAGATAAAGAGAAATACCACTTAAAAGAATTACATACAATATAAAATATCTGAGAGGTCTATCTGCCAAGACAAATCCAGGAACTATATGATCACAACAAAATATTTTTCACAAAAATAAAGTCATATCTGAACAATTGGAAAAATATTAATTGTTCCTGGATAGTCTGAGCCAATTTAGTGAAATGCTAATTCTACCTAAATTAATTTACCCCTTCAGTGCCAATACCAATCAAACTGCCACATAATTATTTCATAGAGCTAGGAAAAAAATAAAATTAATCTGGAAGAACAAATGACAAGAATATCAAGGTAATTAGTGAAAAAAAATATGAAGGAAGGTGGCTTAACTGTATTGGATCTCAAACTGTATTATAAAGAGGCAACTATCAAAATAATCTGTTATAGGATAAGAAATAGAATAATGAATTAATGGAACAGATTAGGCACTAAATACAATAGTAACCTGTTGTTGGAAAAAAAACAAAAATCTAAGGTTTGGGAAAAAGAACTCACTATTTGAAAAAAAAAAACTGCTGGAAAAACTTGAAAACAATGTTGCAAAAATCATGCAGAGACCAATACTTCATGTATGTACCAAGGTAAAATCAAAATGAATACATGATTTAGAAATAAAGGGTGATGCGAAAGAAAGAAAGAAAGAAAGAAAGAAAGAAAGAAAGAAAGAAAGAAAGAAAGAAAGAAAGAAAGAAAGAAAGAAAGAAAGAAAGAAAAAAGAAAGAAAGGTTGAGACCAAATACAAATTGGAGGGAATGGCACGAAATAGTTTACCTGTCAGAACTATAAATAAGAGAAGAATTTATGTCAAAACAAGTGAATACATGGCAAGATATAAAATAGATAATTTTGACTCCATTAAATTAAAAAATTTCAGCACAAATAAAATCAATGCAATCAAGAATAAAAGGTAAACTGGGGAAAAATCTACATAGCATATCTCTCTGACAAAAACTTCATTTCTTTATATAGACAGAACTGAGTCAAATTTATAATGCAAAAAATTCCTCAATTGAAACATAGCCAAAGGATAGAGACAAGCAATTCTCAGATGAAGAAATTAAAACTATCTTTTCATATAAAAATGCTCCAAATAACTATTAATTAGAGAAAAGAAAATTAAAACCATTCTGAGGTGACACCTCACACCTACCAGGCTGCCTCACATGACAAAAGAGGAAAATGATAAATGTTGGAGAAAATGTGGGAAAATTGGAACACTAATACACCATTAGTTGAGCTGTGAACTGACCCAACCATTCTGGAGAGCAATCTGGAACTATTCCCAAAAGACCATCAGACTGTGAATATCCTTTGACCCATCAATTCCACTATTAGTTCTATATCTCAAAGAGTTTGAAGATAGGGGAAAAGAAACCTACCTGTACAGAAATATTTATAGTGGCTCCTTTTGTGGTGGCAAAGAACTGGAAACTGAAAAGGATGTGGGAATGAATGAACAAATTTTGGTATATGTTTGTAATGGAAAATTACTGTGCCATAAAAAATGACTAACAAGATTATAGCAAAAAACATGGACTTATATGAAGTGATGCAAAGTGAAGTGGACAGAACCAGGAGAATGCTGTACACGTTAACAACAAAAATGTATGATGATCAGTTGTGCATTACTTAACTATTATCAATAAGGAAAGGATCCAGAAAAACTAAGGGACTTATGACAAAAAAGGATATCTACTATCAGAGAAGGAACAGAATCTGGATGCAGTTTGAAACATACCATTCTTCACTTTATTTTCTTCATGAATTTTTCTCTAGTGTAATATATGTCTTGTTTCATATGATGAAAATAGAAACATATATTATATGATTATATATATACATACATACATAAACTATATAACATTTCCTGTCTTTGGGGTGAGAAAAGAAGGGTAGAAGGGAGGAAAGAACATGAATTACAAAATGTCAGAAAATAAATATTAAAAATTTATCAACATGCAATCTGGAAAAAAAATTAAAATTAAAAAAATGTTGAAGGAAGGAGACTTCGAGATCATTTAGTCCCACCTCAGAATTTTATAGGGAGGGAAAAAAACATGTGTTCCTAGAAAGGGAGAATTACTGAAAATTTTATCAGAAGTCAAGCCAGTAGCATAGTAGCATAATTAGAGTAATTTCCCATGTCATTTGATTTCTAGTCAAGTGTTATTTGCTAAATTTTTAACTCCAAAACTCACTCTAAACCAGAGATTTAGATATAAGGCAACATTCTTGAGAGGACTCAACTCAAAATGTAATTGGAAAATATTTAACAAAATAACAAAATAAAAATGCAATAGAATATAACCAATGTTAATATGTGGTTTTCTAAGTCAATATGTGGCCAGAAGGGATCCTTATGTCATGTTTAGTGGCCCTCATTTCTATTTGAGTTTGATCTAGCCATTTTAGTTGTTGCCAGGATAGTGCAGCTGTGTTTACATAATATTCCAAATGGGGGACCAGTGCAATTATCTGTGTGACAAGCAAAATGAGGCCACATACCACAGCAAAAAAGAGCATTGAGTTTGGAGTCATGGGATCTGGATGCAAATCCAAATTTTGCTGCTTACTACATTGTGTGACCTTTTAAAAATCCCCTTAAGCTCTCAGAGTTTGCTCAACTGTAAAATAAGTTAATCCAACTAGTTAACCACTGAGGTTCCATCTATATTTAAGACTATGAAACAATGTCTGGAGAAACTTTGGAATCATTCTTAACTCTTCTTTTTCCTTTCAGAGACAGATTGGGAAACAGTGTGGAACTTACTGGCTGTCCCAGGTGCTGAAGCACCATTGGAAAGGCACCAATCAGTTCTCACTTTGTAAATTTAAGTTCAAATTGACACAAATTGGGTCATTAATATATTTACAAACAGTACAAGTCTTGGGGTTTTATGCCTGATTTAATAAGATTTTCTATTTCTCCATGAATAAGGATAGGGACTGATTTACATAATGTTTAGAAAGCTCACAAACTTTGTATTTTGTGTAAAATAATTGTGATTCTCAAAGGCTTTCCCAGCAGTGCCAATTTGGCAAAGACATCTCTCTGGGGTTGCCAGACTGTGTCCAGATTTTTCAGTCCCATCTTTGGCAGAATCCTTCCAACTCCACTTTCAGGACCAAAATAACTGGCTGCAGTCCAACAGCCTGAGTGAATTCTCTTGCCAAGTTAGTACTAGCTAGGAAAGCCTTCGAGAATCTAAAACTAAAAGAGAGCTTAGTCCTTCCTTTCTTTGGAAAACTCAAACTGATCTTGTCACCATGTCATCTGACAAAGTGACAGCTTTTACTTCTATAATCAAGGGTAAGATGTCAAATCACATACAAAATGTCATGAAGAAGAGAGAACAGAAAACAATTTGGTTTTTGCTTCTCCAGCTCCTTCCCATCATCTAATTATAACAGAGAGAGGAAATTCAGTCAAACTGGTTGACATCATATAAACAAGCCACTTCATTGATTGATGGGAGTTTTGCCTGAATTGACCAGGTATTTGGTCACTCATATAGACAGGACAAAGAAAAGTGTAGAATCTTAATTATCTGATTAATTAATGCCCAACTGGAAAATTCATTTTGAGGTCAAAATCATCAGACTTTGCTACCCACATTGATTAATGAACCAGATAATTGCTGAATCTCCATTGCACTTTATGCTCCATAGTTACAACTTCAGAATAAATATTTGGTTGGATATGTGACCTGCTCTTCAATGCTCTTCAGGGCAAAATAAATGATCTAGGAAGAAAAATGACCCAATTTGTGTTTTGTTTTATTTTGCCTTGAGATTTGGGGTCTGGAAGGGACTTTGGAGATCATCTAATATAATTATCTCATTTTACAAATGGGGAAACTGAGGTTTAAAGAGGTAAAATGATTTATCCAAGCCCATGTGGCCACAATTAAATTAACACATTTTTTTTTGCTTCTTTTCCCCAAAAAGTAGCCATCCAACCTCCATTTCAAAAGGTGATTAAACTGCTTTGTAATTCATTATATAATTCCCCTCCTCCCCCCTCCCCCAATGGACAAAGTTAATTGTTACTCTCTTTTCAATGAACCATCCTTGAAGAAATGCAAAGAAGGAGAGAAAGCCAATTTCCTTTGTTCGTAGTACTTATTTTCTTAACTATGCCCCAGGGCCAGAGGACAGATGGACATATTTTAAATGCATACATATTATTAAAATATGGATTTCAAAAGAACAGCACATTTTTTATAAAAAGTAATTATGCTTGCTTCATCTCTCTGGGGATTCTCAAAGTTGATACTATGCCCTCCAACCTGGAATATCATAAACACAAATTCCATCAGACCAGGTAAGTATAAGCTAATGTTCTATTGAAAACACCTGCAGCTAATTACTCTCAGGACTGCTGCTAGGAGACACCAACAGAACCAACTGAAAAATGAAAAGCCTTATCCAACAACTTGTGTTATTTGTCTAAAGGATGCCAAGTAACCAGCTGGAATAGTTGTTCACTGAGTTGATTAGTCAACAAGTACCTACTGTGTGATTGAAGTGTCCAATCTCATAAAATAGTGCAGGATGGTACTATAGAAAGAACACTTAGTTTGGAACCTGAGATTCTGGATATGAATCCTGGATCTTCTATGAATATGACCTTGTGTAAGACGTATGCTAGAGTCAGTTCATACTCACTAATGAAAGCCAGTTATTAAAATTTCAATGTGAGCATTTATACTACAAAGCAGTACTTGATTTATTATTTTGTTGGTTGCCTAGATTTAATAAAGTAATGGGGAAAATGTTAAGAATGTAGATTAAATTAAAAGTATATAATGTATACCTTTTATTTTTCAGAGAGCTGATTGTTAAACATTTATAAGTACAGCCCTGGATTCCTTCTCTTTAAGGGTCTTCAATATCTTGAAATGAGGGATTAGAATAGATAACCTAATCTCTCCAGACTAAAACTATAATCTTATGAATTTCAGAGTTGTCATGGACTTCAGAATCCCTTTCTTAGCATTCACTTGTATTTTGATCCTACTTAACTCAGTCTACCTTGGTTATATCATTGTTAATGATTGATAATTTACCTTCTGGCTGCTTAGAATTTGTGGGAGGGAAAGTGTAAAGTAAATTAATTCACTAGGTTTCAAGCAGAACAGTATGTCTCAAGAAAGAGTGATGACCAGCAAGTCAAGGATTGACTTTATATTTATTAAATGTGCAAGATTCCTTTTAATTAAAAACAGATTCCTTCTTTGGAAAAAGGGAACTACATCCATGGAGCTTCAGAGCTTGGAAAATGTAGAATGTTTAGATCCTAGCAATAGGCCAGATGACTGGGAGCTTGTAACATGATTTAACAAATAGTTGTAAACAGCAGGGCTTTAGGACATGGGCATTTCTGGGATTTCTCTAAGTACCTCATTTCTTTTTCCTATTGGATGAGCAGGAGAGCAGAAATATTACTCTTGCTCTCATGTACTAATCTGGAAGTTGGAAATTTGTTGGCCATACTCTATCCTATGTGGCTTTTCTTTGTTACCCAAGGAGTTTTCCTTAACTTCATCCACCTTTCCCAAGTGACCACAGGGCAAGCCTTACTAGGTCTCAGGCTATCCCTTTGGTAATTGATTGCCTTCCTCTTTTCATAAGTAATTTTTCATGTGTTTAGGATTATTATGAAGAATTACATTTTTCTTTACTTAAGAGTCATTGTAGACAGATTTTTTTTATCTGTATTTATTTCACAATTTCTCCTCATTGCCTCGATAGTTCTCAAGTATGTCCAGGTCTAGCAGTCAACTGGCATTTATATGTGGCAAGCAATGTGCTAAGTTCTGGAAATACAAAAACAAGTAGAAAGAAAGGCATTCCCTACCCTCAAATAATTTACATAATAATGAGTGAAGACAACACATAAAAAGGAATTTAAAAGAAGAGGGATACAAAGGTAGTCTAGAATGCTTCTAGAATACTAGAAGAAAAATGGATTGCAAAATGGAGATGAATGAAGGATAGCTGACCTGAGGATCTTCCTTAAATGGACATTCTGGAAGGACCCATCTAATCAGAAAGGAGACTATGAGAGAGGAGAGGACTTTCAATACTTGAAATCTAGTCCTTTGATTGAAAAGTTGAGACATGGTTGTTGCTGCTGCTGTTGTTTTTCCTTCTTTTTGAAGAGGACAAATGGCATCATGGAGAGATGACTTACATGTGATTTGGATTTAAGTAAGGTAAATTTTTCACAAAATCAATTTTGTCATTCTCACTCTTTCTTCCAAAGTCATAGAAGTCCAGGGGCAAGCCAAAAGTCAGCTCATGTCTGGGGTGTTCAGGGAGGACTAGCACCTTTCACCAACTCTCATCTGTGGTTTCAAGAAGCCATAGCAGGTAGAGCAGCCTCATCCCAATAAAACCATATTGGCAGATGGGCTAAACCAGGTTGAGGGTAATTGGCAGGCCTCAAACCTGATCTGGAAGTCGAAGCATGTCTATCCTAATCATGTGAAGACAATTATTTCTAGAGGAATAAATGGATGAGAACAATTTTTTCCAACATCCACAAAGGCAGCCAAAGAGCTTGGTGGAATATTGCAGTATGGAGAGCAATAAGTTAATAATTTTCATAAACCAGCTAATAATTTCCTCAATACTCTATGTATCTAATAGTTCTAACTACTGTTCTTTAACTTTTTAAAAAACTCTTCCCTTCTGTCTTAAAATCGATTCTGAGGTAGAAGAACAGCAAGGGCTAGGCAGTCAGGGTTAGTTTCCTTTCATTCGAGTAATTTTTAAAAATTTACTGGGATCCATCTTCCAATTATTCTATTTTCCAATTCTTTGAAATACTTGTTGCTTTTTTTTTAATGACAAAGTTGTTTTGGATCTTGATTCTAGGACCACTAGAAAAACAAAATCTTCTATACTCTCGATTATCACAAAATTCTACCAAAACCTTAATGAAAAACTGAAAGTAATCCAGTAAAAACCAATTGATGAGTGTCATTACAAAAGCACCAAATAAGTTTGGGGTATATCAGGTTTGATGAAAGTTGTTGAAATATATGGATATAGAGTTGATTGGATCTCTTCTTTGACTCTTCCTCTTTTCTTTTTTTTTTTTTAAACCTTTACTTTATATCTTAGAATCAATACTAGGTATTGGTTCCAAGGCAGAAGAGCAATAAGAGCTAGGCAATGGAAGTCAAGTGACTTTCCCAGGGGCACAGAGCTAGAAATTATCTAAACCTGATTTGAACCCTGTTTTTCCCGTCTCTAGGCCTATCCCTCAATCCACTGAGTTACCAAGCTGTCCCCCTTTCTTCTGTTTTTAACTCTTAAAGGATCAATGCCATTTAAATCATCTCCAACAAATGAGGTCAGGTGACCTCTATTAAAATTTGTTTGTTATTGCCCAGGTCTTCCTAAATTCAGGACTAGTGGATTATTAACTAGTGTCTATGTATTCTGAAATAGAAAGGGATTGACTAGTGAAATGGAGAATAAATGGTTAGGGCTCACTTTTTCATGTCTAAATCTAAGACCAATACTTTGAAGTGAACCCCTTTGTTGTTTTAAAAGGATTTTCATCAGAAAGGCATATTTATCTTTTTTCTTGCCTTGTTCCCCCCAGTAATTTAGGGAAGATTGTTATTGGAGATGTATGTTGCATCTAGGACTGAAATCTTTTGGTCAGGATTTGTGGTGTTATTTAAAGAGTCTTGGCTCACTTCATACTGTATCCAGCTCAAGATCAATGGACCAAATACCTCATCATCCAGGCAACCATGATCCAGGTTTCTAGTTTCTTATGTAATTGAAAAGGGTCAGTACAATGGAAAGAGTTTAAATCTATTGATAAAATCATTGTGGAGGTTTTTCTTCAAATGATTGTTGAAAGTAGTTTGTCCTGTAATGATACAATCTCTTTTAGAAACCATTTCCAGGGATCTCTAACTAAAGCAGTACATTCTAGGAGAGACAGAGATAGGTTTATTTTGGATAAAATTCCTTAAGAGAAGAGACTCTCATTTTTGTCTTCATATGCCCAAAACCTAACACAGTGCCTTTCACATTAGTAGGTATTTAAAGTTAACTGATTCAAGCAGAAAATATTATAGGACTGCATGGTGAAGCCATGTGTTAAACTGGAAAAAACAGAGAACTATTAAATAGTCAGAAAAACCATGTCTTTAATCAGGAGAGGGATAGTGTTTTAAATATTTAGAGCCCAAGACCCTGGCACTTTGGCTACAATATCCCTGGGAGGAATCACCTGGCAAGATGATAGTTCCAAGGAACAAAAGAATTTGGGGAACTTCTATACCTCTTGGGAAACTGAGGATAGGAGAGTATGGTTGATTGACTTTACAATGACAACAAAGACATGAGGAGTCCTAGACAAGATTATCAAGGAGAGGCTGATGTTTTACAATAGACACAAAAGAGAAAGACCGGGCAATGGCTGGGCTACCTGAGAAAGGACTTGGACCCAAAGGGTACTTAACACCTGATTCAATCTGCTAGCTCCACCTAAAATATTTTAAGGTTTATTGTTAGTTTTTTTTTTTAAAACCCTTACCTTCCATCTTGGAGTCAATACTGTGTATTGGCTCCAAGGCAGAAGAGTGGTAAGGGTAGGCAATGGGGGTCAAGTGACTTGCCCAAAATCATACAACTAGGAAGTGTCTGAGGCCGGGTTTGAACCTAGGACCTACAGTCTCTAGGCTTGGCTCTCAATCCACTGAGCTACCCAGCTGCCCCCAGTTTATTGTTAGTTTGAAATTTGTGAAGTTGGGACTTCCATCCAGGAGAAATTTTCATGTGACAAGGTCAAGTGTAAGGTCTTCGGACCTCAAGCTGCTACAAACTTGGCGTTCTCAAGATCTCAAGATTGGGGCTTCTAGATTCCAAGTTGACACATGTAAACATTCCTCTATAACTATAACATCCCTTTTTTCATCTCCTGATGTCAGAGGGAAAGAAGGAAAATAGTAAAGAAAGTGAAGAGATAATACTCTTACCAGGTTAAGCTGGAAGCAAAGAAGGATACTCTCAGGAAAGGAAGGAAGTCACCAGCCAGAGAGGAAAGCTGCCCAGAGCATTTCATACCAAGCACAATTAAATGCAACAAACATTGAAGGCCAAGTTATTAAGTTATGAGAGAAACTTAGAGATGAATAAGAAAGGAGCTTTGGATATATTGCAAGATAAGACTGTGTAAAAAACTATAAAGCAAGATAGGATGTAGACATAACTGAGAGGGGTTCAAGCAAATTGCTAGGAAAGTTCAAAGGCAGATTTGCTTCTGGTTGGGAGGAGTAGAAATATAGAAGGCTGCACACAGGATGTTGCTTTTGAACTAAACCTTGAAAGGCTGCTAAGATTCCAAGTGGTGAAGCTGTGTATGTTGGGGAAGGGAGAGGGGATCACCCTAAAAAAGGCTGGGGGATACTTCTGAGCCTTGGGAAAGGTTATTGACTTTGAGTTTAAATTAAGGAAACAAAAGAAAGGCTAATCAAGGTGTGTAACTTAAAAGAAGTTGAAAACAATGATCAGTGATAAATATCTAGAATAGTGGTTTCCTTTAAAAACTAGCTATAGGAGCAGCTAGGTTGCTCAGTGGATAGAGTATCAGGCCTGGAGATTGGAGGTCCTGGGTTCAAATCTACTCTTGAACACTTCCTAGCTGTGTGAACCTGGGTAAGTCACTTAACCCTCATTGCCTAGCCCTTATGCTATTCTGCCATGGAACTAACACACAGTATTGATTCTAAGACAGAAGGTAAAGTTTTTTTTTTAAGCTATCTATAGAGCTAGTTCAATTGTTTATAATTTTATCTTTGTTGGAACTCCCCTGTTCAATTCACAAGTCCTCTAAACATTATTAAATAGATCATCTTCATAGGTTTCTGCAGTCAAAAATATTAATGATCTCATGACCAACATTTAACTGAGGTATAATCTGACTATCCACCTTTGCTCTCTTATTCCTTATATGTGAGTGACCTCTCATGTCTTCCCAACATAAAAGTTCCTGTATTCCTTTTCTGCTTTGGGGCTTCATATTGGTTATAAGTTGCCTCTGGTTCACACTTATGACTTGTCTTATTGACCACTAGGGGATTCTTGTCTTTTGGTCTCTGAAGGCAGTGGTATTCTACGTGTCATTGCCATGACATCTATCCACACCCTATTATAAAAATTAGCTCTTTTTTTCTTAAGGCTAGGAAAAAACTTTATGTGGAGTTAACATTCAGCCAAAGTCATAACTCACACCTCTAAGTTAGGAGAATTCTTAACATATAGACAGAAGTTTGTCAACTTCAATTTATGTTTATCTCTAGCTAATGCCACTTCTTTATGGCTGAAGCAAAAAATTGTGATTCTAAAAACATCTAGGTAAAGAAATGGAGACTATGTGTTAGTCGTTCAGCCAACAAGCACTTATTAAGTGCCTAGGAAGATGTGAATTGTTGTTGAGTTGTTTATGTCCTGTCTAAATCTTCATGACCTTTTTTGGGGTTTTCCTAGGAAAGGCACTGGATTACTTTGCCATTTCCTTCTCCAGCTCATTTTATAAATGAGAAAACAAAGGCAAGCAGGATTAAGGACTTGCCCAGAGTCACACAGCTAGCATATCAGGCCAGATTTGAACCCATGAGGATAAGTCTTCTTGATTCCAAGCCCAGTACTCTATCCACTGTGCCACTTAGCTGACAAGATGGAAGATACAACATTCTATTCAAGGAACTTGGAAGATCAGGGTTGAAGGACTGTATAGTTCATGGACAATAGTAAAATGAAGATTGGAAGAATAGATTGGAGCCAGGCTTTGAAGAGTTTTAATGCCAAACAAATGAGTTTTATTTGATTTTGGAAAACCAATGAATCTCCTTAAGCAAGTTAACAACATACTCAGGCCTTTGTTTTAGAAAATTCACCTTGGAATCTAAGAGGAAAATGTATTGGAGAGGCTAGAGCTTTGAAGCAACAAGGTGAGGTAGAAAGCTACTGCAATAGGGATAAGTGATGTACACCTAAACTAGGATTGTGGCTGTATGAGTAGAGAGAAGGGGAAATATACAAGAGATGTTGAAAATGTAGAAGAGATAAGTTTTGGCAATGGACTGATGGTATAATGGCATCAATGAAAGTAGAGAGTTGAAGAATAGACGTAGTTTGTAAGCCTGAGAAACTGGAAAAGTAGTAGTACCTTCATTATTGATAAATGAAGTTTGGATAGATGGAGAATGTGGAGAGTGGATATCAGTTTAGTTTGGGATATACCAAATTTAAGATCTTTCCATTCACTTAAGATGACTTCCAGTTTAAGATTTCAAAAGTCAGTTGATGTCATTGTTGCTGAGTGTAAGAGAGAGACTAAGGCTTGATAGGTAGATATAGGAATCATCTACAGAGATGAAAAGAGGAACTGATGATGTTCTCAAATGAAATAGCATAAACAGGACAGAACCTTGGGGGACATCCACCAGTTGGTGCATATGGCATGGATAAAGAAACAATAAAGAACAATCAGAAAGAAGAAATAACTAGACAGACAGTAAAATGTGAAGGGAGACTAGCTTCAAGAAAACCTATAGAGGAAAGAATCCCCAGGACAAGAAGGTGAGCAGTGGATAGAATACTAGACCTGCAGTCAGGAAGCTTGAGTTCAAATCTGACCTCAGATACTTTCTACCTATGTGTCTCTGGGCAAGTCACCTAACCTTGTTTGTCTCCATTTTCTCATCTGTAAAAAGAGCTGGAGAAGGAAATTGTAAATCACTCTGTATCTTTGCCAAGAAAACCCCAAATGGGGTCACAAAGACAGACACAACTGAAAAACAACTGAATGACAGTGTCAAATACTACACAAAAGATTTAAAAAAAAGGATGAAGTTTGAGTAAAGGTTACTAGATTTGGTAATTAAGATATCCTCATTAATTTTGGAGAGAGCAGTTTCAGTGACGGGATGAGATAGGAAATCATATATCAGAGGGGTTAGAAGAGAATGAGAGAGCTTCATACTGAGTATAAATGGCTTTCTCAAGGAGTTTAGCCATAAAGAGAGAAGAAATATGGGATTGAGACTCCACAGAGAGTAAAGAGGAACCTTGATGATAAAGAAAGATTAGAAATAAGAGAGTGATGATGATTAATAGTGAAGGTAATTTATTGGAGAATTTGGGAGGGAACAGGATCAAGGCTTCATTTGGAAAAAAAGATGACTTTGACAAGGAAAAGGATCACCTTTCCCTCTACCACCAGAGAAGAAGAGATAGTGGGAGAAAAATCTGAATATGAGATGAAAGCATGGAAGAAAATGGAGCTCTCAGAAAATAGCCTCAATTTTTTTCAAGTTAATTATGAGTTCATTTACTTATATGAAAGATTAGGGAAAGGGGGTACTGAGGTAAGTTTGAGATAAGAAGTTTTAGAATAGTCTCCTTAGAGAACAGGATGATGAATCAATTAGGAAAGAAAAAAATGTTTACCTGCCTGCAGTTGGACTCAATTAGGAATAAATCATAAAATTTGGAGCATAATTTCAAAATTTCATGATTTTCATTTATCATAGTTTCATGATTTCTATAAGTTTATTTCAGCAGCACATGAACAGAAGAAAGAGAGATGGTGGGATTTATTATAGTATCCTCTAATGGACAGATAATCAGAAGGGAATGTTGTTAGAATAATAGATTTTTTTTTGAGACTTTCCTCAGTCCTTGAAGTGGTGGCTCAACCAATAGCTCCAGTCTGAATCTTCTACTCTGAGATGCACTTAGACTCCTCAGCCTCTCTTGTTCTGCCCCTCCTCGAAAATATTTTTAATTTCTTCTGTACTGACAATTTTTTTCTAGCTCAGCTCTCATTGTCTTTCTTCTTCCTCTCCATCTGTCTCTCCAATACTATGTATGTCTTTTAAGAACTCCAGGGAATGAATTATACCTTCTATCTCAAAAATCTCAAAGATCCCAAATCACTCTAAGACTGAGACAATGTTTTTTTCCCTGTGGATTACAAATTCCAGTATTTCAGTAAGAATTAAATTAGGGTTTGACTTAATATGAGAGTTATAAAAGTGATTGCCGTTTATAAAATATTAGCCCCTAAGTCAAAATTATTGCTAGCAGCTTTTATTTACAACACAGTAGAGATAGTGAAAGTGGGAAATATAGGAAGGAGACAAAGCCTGGTTTAGCCTACCAGCCCTAAGTGCTTCCCTGAGGAAGTCAAGCCCAGTTCAGGACTCAGAAGGGCCTTTCCAATCTCCACGTGGATTTCCTGGTAATCCTCAACCAGAAGTTCTGGTGGTGTCTTCAGCCAGAATTCCACCACTGCAGAATGACTCCAAGGAAAAACATGTCTCTTCAGTTCTACTTGCCCATGCAGAATTCAAGGGAAGAGTCTCTCCAAAAGCCAAGGCAGGAATGTTCTCCAAGGAACCAGTCTCTCCAAAAACCAAGGAAGGAAAGAGATACTCCTTTTTTCCACCTCATTTCCTGTCTCTCCCTCTCTTCATAGAAACCAATTTCAGTCTTTCAATTTGCCAGGTACTGCCCAAGGCTGGGCAGTGCCCTTTGGAGGTGAGAGTTTTCTCTAGTAAGTGACTTGTGAATTCTCTTACTTAAGCATTAAGTAGGGGTATTTTGAGTTCTTGATTTGATTAACTAAAAATAGACTAAGGGAGAGTTAATTCTATCTTCACACCAGTCAGTTCTCAAAACTCTGTTATATCTACAGCTCAGATAAACAACAGTACAAGTTGTAATTTAACAGTATGGTCTTAAATGAGGTGCCACTACCTACTGGTGGCAGATTATATGAATGATTAATGAAGTATCAAAACTAGTGTAATGAACTTTGTATTTTCATAATGATAAATTTGTAGAGCAAAGATAATTTCATCCTTGAACAAACATTTTTTAAAATTTGGAATATCTTTCTATATAGATAGATACATACAAGATGTCTACCATTCTCAAAAAAAATAAACAGCAAAAGGATAAACAAATTTTAAAAGTATAAAACCAGATAATTTGAAATTAAAGTAATTATTTTCCAGAAAAACAGGAAGGGCTGAGGTCTTAACAAAAACTGTTACTTCCTCACAAGGGATGAGGAAAGAGAAGGCAGCATGGATGAGTATCAGGAATCAGTCATAGAAAAGAATTCACCAAAATACAAGTTCTAAATAGGAGAGGGGAAGGGGACATCCTGAGAAAATAGATGTTACTACCTCACCCTATCAGGTCCAATTCCTAGAATGGTAAATCGGAAATAGCAACATTTAAATTTCTACTGAATTCATCTCTTTCAATTCTCATGATATTCCTACAAGGGAGAGATGAGAGATAGTATTATTCCCATTTTAAAGATGGGTAAGCCTTTTCATAGAGGTAAGATATTAAGCAAATTCAATCCAATTAATATTTAAGTACTTACTATGTGCCAGGCACTGTACTAAGTGCTAGGGGTAAGATGAAAGGCAGTTTCTGCCCTCAAGGAATTTATAGTCTAATAAGGGAACACAACACACCAAAGGAAGCAGAAGTGAGGGGTGGAGGGGAATACCAGGGATATAACTTGTTCCATGGATATAAAACCAGATAGAGCAGTCAGGTGCAAAGTGGAGTGATCTGAGAGTTCAGAATCTGCCCTCTATCAAGGAAGGTATTGGAGGAATTTAGCGCACTACCCTCCAACCCTCTAATCAGAAGGGAGAAAAGACTGAGCAGGTAGTATCAACCAAAGCTTTAGTCAGCAGCATGGTGGTGATATGAGCTTAATCTGGGAGGGGCACCCTGACCCATGAAGTTGAAACCAGACAGGGCAGCAGATGCAAAGTGGAGTGTTAGTTAGAACTAAAACCCAAGTCTTCTGACTTAGTACAATTATCCTTTTACTCCAAAGAGAAGGAGAGAATATGATAGTTTCATCAGTCACAACTCTTTAAATCTGTCCTGGGTAAGAGTTTTCCCAGAGGATAGAANTTTTTTTTTTTTTTTTTTTTTTTTTTGTTTTTAATGAATGCTGCCAGTTTCTTCACCTCGTCCTTTCCTCCTTGACTCAGACCCCAAGAGATTACTGTGAAAATGAGACCTTAGGAAAAGTTGACATGGCCTCAGTACAAAAAGAACAAAGCTGCCAAACTTCTAAGGTAGAGAAATCCGAAAATACACCTGTGCCTGCAAGGCTTCTCCGAATTTGGCTGCCAAGGGAATTGCCCAGATTGGCACCCATTTTCTCCAACCTACCTGCAAAGAAAAGGTTACCAAGGCCTGCCTGTAACAATCAATGTGGTTTCCACCACCTGTCTCATCTAAACCAAAGCATGCCGCCATATGGAAAGGCTTGTTTAAAGGGTACAACTTTATTTATGATAGCAATATGATGCCTCTACATTTAGGGGTTACCCTAGAAACCCTCCTGGGTAGTACTTCATTTCTTACACATCTTTTATGTTGAGTCATTTGCAGCTTTATTTGTCTAGAGAAAATAGAGTTCAAAATACAGTTCCATAATGCCTGAACCTATGGAATGGGGGAGAGAAGGAAAAAGGAAATTAGAAATTGCTGCCTCATTTCATATGTTAATAATTACCATCATTAACCATGTATTTATATGGGTATTCTGAAGTTCAAAAGATTCTTTGCCCTATTTCATTTTAAGATGTCTTTTTCTATGAAAAAAATGGAAATAAAAACACTTTTTCCTAGGTTTCATAATGTAAAACTTTAAAAAAAAACACTTACATAGATGTCTCAAAGGAATGATGCAAATGAAGAAGATTAAATATTGCAAAGTACTTTTAGAGGACAGGAAATGTAATAATAATCCCTTTCAGCAGCTAAATACTTCAGTGGAAAGAGCACTGGGCCTGGAGGCAGGAAGACACGAGTACAAATCAAGTCTCAGACCCGTTCTGGTTGTGCAACCCTGGTCAAGTCACTTAACCTCTATTTGCCTTAATATACTAGAGAAGGAAATGGAAAATCACTCTAGTGTCTTTGCCAAGACCCCATATGGGGTCATGAAGAGTTGGATATGACTGAATGGATAATAATTCCCCAAGCAAATCTTACAGTTACCACAAAAGCTATTCTTCATGATAACTTATGGTATATCCTGAGAAGGCTGGATGGCTCAGGGGATAGAGCTCTGGGTCTGGAGTTAGGAAGACCTGAGCTCAAATCCAGCCTCAGATATTTCCCAGCTCTGTGACCCTGGACAAGTCATTCAACCTCTGTTTGCCTTAATCCATTGGAGAAGGAAATGACAAACCACTCCAGTATCTTTGCCAAGAAAAATCCATGGACTCTATTGATGTATTATGGTCTACATCTACAGGGATATGAAGAGTCAGATAAAACTGAACAAGAACAATGCCAAATTGCTGAATAGCCTCATTCTAGGTCTCATGGAATAGAAATGGAGGCTTATGCTACTCAGATCAAATGATGACATTTATTGCTGATACACAAGCCACCAAAGATATACACATTGCAAAGGTACAAGAATATCTATGGTTGGTCATGAGCTTCCAAAAGCCTCCTAACAAATTCAGCTCTCAATTCTGGCCCCTGAGAGGAAAGGAAGCATATATGCCATAAGACAGGTCTTGACAGGAGTGGCCAAGTAAAAGTAGGCAGCCCTAATGAATGTTCAGGAGATCCAATTGTAGCCCTTTTCAAATTCACCAACAGACTATAAAAATACTTTTTGAATAAGTGAAATAGGAATAAACTAGATGAGTTTGTACACAGGAATTAAGGGGGTGGGGGGAAAGGCACAGAGGGTTGTACTCATGGAATTATCAATCATTTAAATATTGAAGACAGCTAGATAGGTATGGATTAGAGCTCCAGGGTTTTAGAGTCAGGAAGACGCAAGTTCTCATATTTTCTAGCTGTATAAACTAGGTAAGTCATTTAACCTCTGTCTGCCCTCAGTTTCTTCAAATGTAAAGATAATTAGAGCACCTATCTCCTAGGATTGTTTTGAGGATCAAATGAAGTAATATTTGTCAAGAGCTTAAGCCAATGCTTGACACAGAATAGGAGCTTATTTCTTGTTCATTTTGTATTCAACTACTTTCTTCTCTTCCCTGTGATTATGGGAGAATTATGTCCAAATGGTATCAAAATATAAAAATTAATATAATGCATGCTTTTATTATGACTTATTAAATGGGGTATATAACTGTTACAAAGATATCTAAAACATATATCTAACATATAGACACCATATATATATAGCTAAAAGATTGTATTAACATAAATGAGATAAAAATTTCAGATAGGTTAGAAAGATGAGACAAATTAATAAAGAAATATTTAATTAGAATAAATTCAAAGCCTTACATTTAGGTTCAAAATATCAGCTGGGATGAAACAAGAAGATAATTACTATTTGAGATAAAAAAATCTCTAGGCCTTTTAATAAACTTAGATAAGCTTAATATAAGTCAGAATCATGATGTGGCTATTAATTCTAAAAAAATGGCAACCATGATAGGATGTGGGAACATTCTAAACTTACCTTGTCATACAAAAAAATTACTCTCTCTCTCTTTCTCTCCCTTCCTCTCTTTCTCTGTCTCTCTCTGTCTCTCTTTCTCCTTTCTTTTTTTCTCTCACTCTTTCTCTGTCTCTCTATCTTTGGCTCTGTCTGTCTCTCTCTGTCTCTGTCTCTGTCTCTGTCTCTCTGTTAAATGACATTGGATAAGATTTTCCTTAACCACTGATTATACAAGTGATACAGCTGGCTTCTGAGTGACTATATTAGAACTCCTATTGATGGAACACCACTCAAGCCTAGGTATGGATACTTAGGTAATAAGTGGAGAGAGTGAGGATACATGAATATTAAAAAAGCATTGGCCATTGGTCAAGTGTTGCAGGGTAGGGAAGTATGTGTGGAAAGAAAGAAACTCTGGGTACAGACACATTCCCCTCTCCCTTTTTACCTCATACCAGTCATTTTCATATTTGACAGAGCAAGGACAGCCTTGAGTAGGAATCCTTTGAGGTCAATTCTGTGCTAAAGGTGATTATGCTTTCTAGGCCTGATCCCCATGGAGTAATCTTAGCTTTGTCCAACTAAAACAAGTTCCATAATATCCAGAAGAAGACTTTGATCTCTTGGCATATGAAGGCAAATTGAAGGATGTTTACTCTAAAACTGAGGATATTTATCCTGAAAGAAAAGAAGACTTGGGCAGAGGGTAAGGGTGGGGAGAGTGGCCTAGGTATTATAAAATAATTGGAGGCCTAATATGGAAAAAAAAAGTTTTGCTTTGCTTGGGCTCAGAGATTAGAGGGTTAGAGCTAGAGACAATAGGTGGAAGTTGTAGAGTGGTAAATGTCAGCTTGGAATTTAAGGAATGTCTATATTTTTATGAAATTTTTTAAAGGAGTATTGTGGTTTTTTTCTTGTTGTTGTTGTTTTTAAGTTAATCTTTTACAAGAGAAAGCTGACTTTTTAAAACATTTGTCAGAGATGCTTTTGAGGGAATTCCTGCTCAACTGTTCATTGTTCTTGAAGACCCCTGAGGTTCCTAATTCTGAGATGTTTTTGGATGCTTTAAACCTTTACCTTCTATCTAGAATCAATACTGTGTATAGGTACCAAGGGCAGTAAGGGCTAGACAGTGAGAGTTGTGACTTGCCCAGGGTCACACAGGTAGGAAGATTCTGAGGCCAGATTTGAACCTAAGACCTCTCTTTCTCAGGCCTGGCTCTCTATCCATTGAGCAACCTAGCTGCCCCCCATTATATTAACTTGTGGCACTTTTGGGGATAGGGGAGAAAGAAGAGACATCTACAAAGTACCTACTTTGTGCCAAGCATTGTGCTATTCACTTTATTTTTTAATAAATATGATTTCATTTAATCCTCATAATGACCCTATAAGGGAAGTACTATTATCATACCCATTTTACAGCTAAAGAAACTGACCAAACAGAGGATAAAAGACTTGTCCAAGGTCTTACAATTAGGAAATGTCTCTGACTAGATTTGAACTCTGGTTTCTTGACTCCAGTCCTGGAGTTGACAATTCCTGAGTTTTCCTGATACCCCTCTTTGAGGAAAGAGGAAAGTCATCTTTTTTTTTTCTTTCTTGAGTACCATCTTCCCTCAGTCTACAGAATGCACTTTTGTTTTACCTGGGATGTCAGGGCAAAAATAAGGAAGAATTCTTTTAGACAAGAACTCCATCCTGTAATGCAGATAAATCCTGAACTTTCAGACAATCAGCTATGTTCTTCTATTCTATTTCCAGAGACTCAAAACATTTCATAGAAGTGGCTATCTTACAATTTCATTGTCAGTGTATTACTTGGACAGCTTGAAAGTTGCCCTTCTTCAGTGTGAGATGCTCCCTCCACAAATGCCAATCACAAACCTCCCACACCTCATCCTGTACCATTTCTGTCCTTGTTAGCCACAAATCCTCCATCAAGCTACTCAAAGCTCCAGGGTTCTTCCTCTTGCATTTTCAGCATCCTGGGGAGACCAGCATGCCACTCAGGTTGTCCATTTAGTATCTTCTATTCTTGTCCCAAGATCAGTCTTTGTCCTTTTTTCAATCAGACATATCTTTAGAGATGCCTTTTTACTCCTTTTCTTATATATGAGCTGCTATTGGCAAAATGTTGCAGCCTGCTTATGCTTATAATATATCTCCCCACTTCCCTTTGGGCTCTCTGTAGTTTTCCTTCTTCTGAGATCATTGGTGTGCATGATCTGTAGCCATAGAATATCATCAAGAGAATATCAGTGTTGGAGAGATAGGTTTTCACAGCAGTGAGCAGTTTGGGGTCATTAAAATCACTGCATGATTTTCGAAATGCAATTTAGCCCATTCTCCTCCAACAGCTCTGAGATCCACTTTTACTACAAATACCAAAAAATGTATGTGCATATATGCATGTACATATTTATATGTACACATAGGTATATGTATATGTGCATACATAAATACATAAATGTACATAATTGTGTCTATTTATTTATGGCTTAATTCATTAATCATATTTGTCCTACTGAATTTTGTACTATTTTTCATCCACTCTGATTTTCCACTGTGGATAGTTAGTGCAATCTCTTTTTTGGTATTCTACTGATTTAACTGAGAAGAATTTTTAATGTAGTGAGACTTAATACAATGAGTCAATCAACAATTATCTATTAAATTCTTATCATGTGCCAAGTGTGGTGCTTGGAAGATAGAAAAAAATGAGATAATCCTATCTTTCAAGGGCCTTCTATTCTCATCTAATATTATCTGCAAAAAGGATAATTTCAGAACATCTCCAGTGAGAAATCTGTCATTGGTTGCTACCTTAGGAAGAACATCTTTTAAGACATTTATAAACACTTTTGGCAAATGTATATCTGCCCATTTAACACCTTGATGGGCATGAATACTTTGAGGAAAGTAGAGCAAAATAATTTCCCAAATCATGTCAGTAATAGCATCACATATCCTTTTGGTGTATTTAAGTAACATTTTTTTGATGGAGAGTTTTCCAAGTCATATTCAGTTCAACTAAATCCAATGCTTTCTTTAAAATAGTAACAAACCAAATGGAACTTTAATTTCTAATTCCTCTCAATCAGTTCTTTGACAATCATATGGAATATGCATATATGGTATATACTATAGAAATATACATATGGTATACTATAGAAATACTATTGGAAATTACCTTTTTGGTAAAAACATCATTTGGAAACTTCTTTATTCTTTTGGAATACTTCTCATCTTGACTTTGATGTACATTTAAAAAGTGATCATGTAATTCTTTTAAAATTATATGACCTCTAATATAAATTTCTTCTATAAATACAAACCAAGATCAATTGCTTTTCCTTATGTTATCTTCATTGTTACTTTCCCTAAAGCATAGTATTGTGAGGAAAATATTATTTGGATTATTATTTTTCAGTATGGGTGGTTTGTTTGTTTTTGTTTTTTTATTTTTTATCAAAGACCTAGGTTTGAATTTTCACTCTGATCTAATTCTGTGACCTTAGGAAAGTCACCTTACCCTTTATCATCAATTTATATATTTGTAAAGTGGGGACAATCATTCTCAGACTTCTTGACTCATTGAGCTGTGAAAAACTCAAAAGAAACAATTTGTAAAGCTTAGAAGCTGGAAATTATTATTGTTAGATTAGTTAATAAGGTGATGGCAGCCAAATAATGGATCTTAATCAGTATTAAAATCCTGGGAGATCCTGAATACCTGTCTCCAATTACTGTGTATAGAATATTTTCCCACTTGTTAGGTTACAGACTTTTTTTTACAAAATGTCTAGCACATTTCTGACACAGAAGGAAAAAATGATAAATTAAGAATAAGCAAACCTAGATATAAACCCTGGCTCCAAAAATTACTATTTCTATGGTTTGAGTCAACTTCTCTGAGCCATAGTTTCTTCATCTACCAAGAAAGATAATAATACTTTGCACTACCTACTTCATAGGCATATATAACAAGACTATAAAGTTTATATAAACTTTAAGTAATTTTATATAAACTTTACATAAGTATATATAAACTTTATAAACTTCAAAATCTTGTGGAAAAGTGAGTGATTTTCTTTGAAGAAAATATTCAGGTTGTACAAGCGTGAATCTATAAGTCATTGGCCTCTTTTGTTTCTGCATATTTTCCAACATATTTTTACAGCATGCTAGTCCTAGTCCAGTTACACATTGAAATTAGTTCATAGACTCTTACCAAGTTCCCCAACTGCCCTTGCTCATGCTTTTCACCCTAAGATTGCCTTTAATTTATTTCAAATCTATTTTGTACATATATGCCATCTCTCTATCTATAATGAAAGCTTTATAAGGGCAAACAATGTTTTTGCTTTTTTATTTTTATCTCAGTGTTTAGCACATTGCCTGGAATAGCAAATGTTTAATAAATCTTATCACTGAATATGTACTTTATTCTCTATAGCAGATGCTGCTGTATAAGCTATTGCTATTATTTTCATAATAGTTTGTTTATATGCATTTGACCAGTGTAAGTCAGGAAAAGGAGCGTATTTAGGGGGAAAAATGATGACTTTGGTTTCACAAAGGCCGACTTCGTATTTTGGCAGATATCAAAATGTTTGTCTCTAGAAGTCAGCTGGAAATTCAGGTATGGACCTTAGGAAAAGTAGGAGTTAGAAATAAAAATTTCAAAGCATAAAATAAGTAACAGATACTAGAAGCTGTCAAAGTGGATGTGGCAACTGAGGGAGACAGTATAGAGAGATGAGAAGGCCAAAGTTAGAAATGCTTTGGGGAATTTCTTCCTTTAGGGAACACGAAGGAGAGCCAGTAAAAGTGACATAGATTAACAGAAGGAAAAGTTAAGAGAGGATACATGAGGATACAGTGTCCCAGAAAACAAGAGAATAGAATATGTCAAGAAGGTAAACTTGGTCTGTGTTGTCAAATGCTATTGGTAAACTTCAAGAGTACAATGTTAGTAGAATTGTAGGGAAAGATAGAAACTTGTACAAACCTGGGGAATGATGTAATATATTGCAATGACTGCAGTATGATGTAGTAAAGGAAAAAACACCAGATAGCCCCTAGATCTGGGTTTGAATTCCAGCCCTAATACATATTAGCTGTATGATCACATGTAAGTCACAACCTTATTAAACCTCACTTTCTTCATCTAAAATGAGGATAAAAATATTTGTTCTATTCTTTCAAGGTTGGGGGATTCATTATGCTTAATTAATCTAGTTTTCCATAAGTTTAAATTGTTGTTTTAAATATTAACATAATAAATTAAAGAATGCACAGAAAATAAGAGTTCCTGCTCTCATAGAGCTCTCATAGATCCAATGAAGGAAGTAGAATAAGAATGAACATTGTTTATATACTGCAGAGAATGATTTTTTTTTCTTTCATTGGATCTATTTGTCTCAATTTCCTCACCTCTATTTGTCTCAGTTTCCTCACCTGTAATGAAGATAATAATAACACCTATGTCTCAGGATCAGATGAGGATGAGAGAAGATGATAATTATAAAAGGTTTAGCACAGTGTCTGTCCTATGTGAATACTAGTGATTATTAGTTATTAAGAAGATAAGAATAATAAGAATCTCCTAGCAAAAACAAAGACTGAAAGGGGGTAGAAATTATCCCCCCAAGAGCCCTTATGAGTAAAGGTCTGACTAACATATTAAAAGGTTTGCTCCATCTTTAGACTTAAAAAGGCCATCTTGATAGTCATGACAATATGTCTGGACTGAGGAAGAGAGCAGCCAGGTGTAGATAGACTGAAAGACAATGAAAGAGGAAAGTGAATTAAGGATGAAAACAGAGAGAGAAAGAGAGAAGAGCAGGAAGAAAATATAAAAATCCACACAATAACATTTTTTAAATAATTCTTGAGGTTTTGCAAAATATAGGAGAGGAATTTTAAAAGTATAAGCACGGAAAGGGGAGGAGAGTGGGAGAAAAGAATACAGGAAGAAAGAAAAAGAGAAAAAGAAAGGAAAAAAGACAAAGGGAAAGGGGAAAATGAAAAGGGAGGGAGGAAAAGAAAGACTGAAAGATTGAGAGAGAGAGAAAACAAAGGAGATGTGAAAAAAGAGAGACAGAGACACAGAGAGAGGCAGGACATGACCCTAGAAAGCCTGCCTCATTCATACCTAGTTCACATTACTGTTAGTTCTACCACTTAGAGCCCCCAAGGTATAGCCAATTATAGTTCCCTAAAATTCACTTCTAACAATCATGGTTTATTATTTATTGTATTTGAGTCCTTAGTTCCAGTCATATCAGGGGATAGTCTTCAGCATTGAAATTAGTGCTTGAAAGCAGTACTTGAAAGCTGGAGGTAAAGAAGTGAGTCCCCAGTTGTATTTAATTGCAAGTGGCAGAATACAACCAGTTCTGGCCATCCAGAAGCATAGGCAGAGACCAAATACATTCAGAGTGCAGTCCATTGAGTGTTAGATGGGGAATCAGAAAGACCTTGTTTGGAATTTTGCCTCAGACACCCACTAGCTATGTGACTGCACAAGTCACTTAACTTCCATTTTCTTCTCAAGCCTCCATTTCTTCATTTGTTAAAAGAGGGAACTTTACTGAATCACCACCAAGAGACTTTACAATTCTAAATTTACTGTTGTAATGGAGATAAAGGTAATGACTGGAGCTAGTTGAGGCAAATCCAATTGGCTCACACTTCAATATTCACTTTGTTCTCAATGAATTTAAGTGTTATATTTTCTCTATTCATCTTGAAGAAAAGATTAAAAAATAAGATACAGAGTTTCTATATAGAAGAATTCCACTGTTACATAAATTGCTTTTAAGCAAAACCAAATAAATCCATATTTGGGATTGGAAACCTCAGTTCACATAGGGACTTAAGGGATTTATATAAAGTATTTAGAATGGACCTGTGTTTTCATAAATATAGGGAACTCACTAAGGAGGAAACCCTCCAGCAATTCAGAGGAGCACTCTGTCTCAGAAACATGTAGTCTTAGAGAATTGACTATAATACTGAGGGGGTAAATAATGTTCCGAAAGTCAATATATGTCAAAGAATGAAATTGAACCATGGATTTTCAGGTTCCAATCATGATTTATATGCACCTATATAACTAGTGTATATATAGATAATGTATGCTCTGGAAATCTTCTCCATTCTTCTGGTATATCTTTCTCTGACTAAACAACTTTAAACTTTGTTCTTTCATCCATAAGTGTCATTCACTTTTCATTGTTAGTCCATTTAAAACTATTCAGAAATACTGCTCACTTCTCTCAAGGTCAAACACGTAGAGACTGAACAACTGACCCCTACTTGTTAAACCATGCTTGCCATGAACTGGCCTCTCTCACTGACATGTAATTTCCTGTCCCAAAGCCAAGTTTAAATCCATTTCAAGAGTTCTTCCCCTAAGCTATGCTTTTGATCTTGTAAATCAATCCATGTGGCATACATTGGTATCACATGCTTTGAAATCCAGCTGTCCACTCTTTCCCCTTATCTATTCATTAAACAGTGTACTCAAAGGATTGAAACCAATTAATTTGGAAAGGAAGGCTAGTCTTTTCTAGTTCCCTGCTAGTGGGCTTATGTTAGGTGTCTTGTAAAACACAAATTGACATTTTTCCTATTGCTGTATCTAAACACGTTAGAGTTTTTCTCTCTTCCCTCCCTCTTTCCCCAAATGTTTTCCAATGGATTCAAAAATTACAGGTCCAGGATCTTCTTTCTTTTAATTTCCAAATTATGAAAACTAAGTATTTAATTTACATTTTTAAAAATTCTATTATGGATTTATCTTCATTTTTATGGCTTTGGATCAATGGGAACAAAACCCCAATAATGCATATCACAGATTCCAGTTGCTTTTTAATTACTCTGTGTAAATAAATATGATAGACATAAAATTTTAGGGTTAGAAGAATGCTCAGTAAACAGTCTTGTGCCTATAATGGAACAAGAATTCTCTTACAATAGTTGTTGCCAAAGTGTGGTCTAAGGACCCCTGGGCATCATCAAAACATTTTCAGGGATCCTAGAAAGTCAAAATTGTTTTCATAATAGAACAAAGATGATTTCATTTCTAATAAAATAAAGACTGATATCTACTGAGCACATATACAAAAGATTTTGGGGGACAGTAAAATATTTTTTAAAGAATGTAAAGAAATCTTAAAACCAAAAAAATGTGAAAACTACATCTCTACAATATATACAACAAGGGATCATACAGATTTCACCTGAATACCTCAAGTGAGGGTGAATCTCTGAAAGCAACTTATCCACTTTCATATGGATCAAATTGCTAGAAATTTTGAGTTGTTTTTCTTCTTTGTTGTTGTTCAGTCATTGTTCAATTGTGTCCCACTCTTTTTGGGACTCCATTTGGGATTTTCTTGCAAAGATACTGCAGTGACTTTCCATTTCCTTTTCCAGCTCATTTTACAGATCAAGAATTGAGGTAAGCAGGGTTAAGTGACTTGTCCAGTATCACAGAGCTCAAAAATGTTGAGGCCAGATTTGTACTCAGGAAGAGTAATCTTCCCAACTCCAGACTCATTGCTTTTTCCTCTGTGACCTCTTTCTGCCTTTTTCTCCTCTTTATATCATATATAAAATGGTTTCTTTTGAATTTTGATCTATTGTTCTTTGTTCTGTCTCCTGGGACCAAAGAAAATAAAGTTAATCCCTTTTCCATATGACACTCATTTATACATGAGGAGTCAATTATCATTCTCATGAACAAGGGTTTTTCTTCTAGCTAAACATCCCTAGTCTATTTCATGAGTCTTGGCATGGCATGAACTTAATGCCCTTGATCATCCACCAGTCACTTATCTCATATACTCTCCATTTTATCAGTATTTTTCCTGGAAGAAACTCAGAACTGAATACAAAGTAATGGGGGTTGGGAGAGTTCAGCAAGGTTATCACTTTCTGAAATAGACAGTAGCCCTCTCAACATATTACCTAAGGTGGCATTAGACCATATCATTCCCATATCACATTATTTATCATAATGAGTTTGCAACCCACCATATCTTTTTTCACATGCATTGCCACCTAGATATGTTACCTTTCTCTGATATTTTACATGTGAAGTTAATTTTTGAACCCAAGCAAAAGATTTTACATCTATCCCCATTGAATGTCATCTTGTTTTGCACAGTCCAAGTCACTGGCATGTAGAGTTATTTTAACCTGACTTTATCATCCTATATAACTAAGTTTGTCCTCCTACTTTTCTGTTATTTGCAAATTTGTTAAGTATACTATTTATATTTTTATCCTAATCATAGACCAAAATGTTAAACTCAAGGACAGACACAGATCTTAGAAAATTTGATTGGAGATCTCTTCCAAAGCTGACCTTGAACCATTAATGACTACTCTACTCATTCAACCATTCCTTAATCTCTTTATTTATACTATTATCTAGCACATATGTGTCTATCTTATCCTTAAGAATAGCATGAGACTGACAAATGTTTTTGTTAATGCCTAGATAACCTCTTTTCTAATGTCCTCTTCTGTCCCTTTTTAATCAATGTTTCTTTTTTCAGGATGTGGGAAATTCAGACCAAGAAGGAAAAAAATTGTCAGTACAATTCACCTAAATATAGCCCTGTGAAAAGAGCATAGCTTTTGGATTCACTACATATAACTTAGTTATATGGAAATATCTGACCTAGTCAAAGTCACAAATACATTAAACATATATGCCCTACAATTACTATCATCAATATCAAGAATAAACATTAAATGTATAACTCCACATGGTGCTATGTGGCATATAGAACAAAGATTAAATAGATAACTGTTCTTACTCCCTAGGAAATCACCATAGCAGATGGGCAATCTTGACACAGGAAAACAGAGAAAAGGGCACACAGATACACAAATGGAAATATATTTCTTCTGGACGGAACCAAAATGGATAAGTAGAAAAAATCAGTACAGCAAGCTCCCTATCCTCAAAAAACAAAAACAAACTACTCCAAACAGATCTATAAAATGTACCAGACTGAATCCTGTTGGATAAATCCAAGAAAAAAAATTACAGAGTAATTTTTTAGCCCTGGGTTCCCTAGAGAGACAGATAGAGAGGACTATGGTCTATGAGAACAAAATTCTGCCAGAAGCACACTGCTCATGGAATACTCTACTGCCTTAATAAAAACTAGAAATCAGGACAAGATGAGATCCTAACCCAAATCAGGTACAAAATGGGAATAAGTGCTATCTGGTAGTTTTGTTGCCCACTACCCATTTCCAGATCATAGAACAAGGGTAGACTCAGAAGAGTATCTCCCCCTAGAGGTGATTTTCCAGGTAGAGAATAGTGGCAGAAGAAGTAAGTTCAGAAACCAAGAATCAACAGTGCAGCTTGGACTCCCAAGAGCAGACCAGAGTCTCAGCTCCAGCTTCTAGACCAGTGTAAAGGCTAAAGATAAATTACTAGGTCAGGAATCCCATACCAAAACAGGAGCCTATAGTTTTATGATTTTAAACCAGCAGAGCTTCCCAACTGACTGATAGTGGCTAATAAGTCCACAAATGTAGGGGGGCAAAGTCCAAGACCCCATGAAGCAAAGCTCTGGGAGACACAGACCCTCAGTAAAACCAAAGCCAAAGCTCAGCTGAAGTTAAACACTTAGCTCACTCCTTACCTGAGGCCCCAACACTCCTCATTTCCACCCCTCTCGCTGCAACTAAATGTTCGTACAAAACTACTGATGTATGCATTCTCTGAGAACCTGGGTTAGATGGTTACACACTGACATATTGATTTATTAGCCTATAGAAAACTCTGTCTGGATTTGAAGAGGTAAACCAGATCCATTGTACCATCTTGTAAATCTTTACCTTGTCATTGTGTAGGTGAAAGTTTACCTCAGCTCTCATCCTGTTTCAATCTCTCTATAAAAAGAATCCACAATCAATAAACTTTACCACTGACTAGCAAACAGCTTGTTTCTGGTCCTCCTGATCCCAAGCTATTTCTCATCGCCCCTTCCCTATTTTTGGGACCCTTCAATAACCTGTGTAAGCAGGATATATCAGGCTCAACAGGTGCTGCCCATGAACAGGGACTCCAGGATGGCACATCAAGAAATTGCAGGTAGGGGAGACTTTTTCCCTTTGTTTGGCAAAGGGCATAATTTCAGAGCAGGGAGGCAACAGTCGGGAATAAAAATATTGGGACAAGTTAGTTCAAAAGAGAGCTTTGAAAAAAAAGTGGCAAGAGACCACTATCACTGTGGAAGTTGATAAAGTATAGCTTAGACCCCTGTCCTGCAAATCCTAATGATCTCTCAGCTCCTACACCAGCTGTTGGACTAAAGTTATAAAAACATCTTCTTTGTACCTGTCATTGACATTAGACCAGGCTCCTCTGAGAAATCAGAATATTGAACACCAGCAAGAGACTTAAAATTCAATGACAAAGTAGTTTTTCCACCCTCAGAAATGCCAAAGATAGAAAGTCTAGAAGAATGAGCAAACAAAACAAACAAAGAATCTGATCATAAAAGCTCTTATGGTGACAGAGACAGTCAAGACAAAAACCTAGATGATGCCAAAACATCTACAAGCAAAGCCCAAAGTAAAACACAGCTTGGTCACAAATTCAAGTAGAATTCCTTGAAGAGATAAAAACAAGATTATTTTTAAATATAGTTTAGATATTATTATAAATAATATGAAAATGCCATAGGAAAAATTTGGAAAAGAAAGCTATGGAAGAAAGTACATGAAAGGAAATTTACAACTTGGCCTAAAAGGTACACAGCCTTACCCAGTCAAGAAACTCCTTAAAAATCAGAGTGGACCAAACAGGAGTCAATGATTTCATGAGATGATTAGGAATATCAAAGAAATATTAAAACAAAAGACTGGAAAATAGAAGAAACTATCTATCTCATGGCAAAAAATGAAAGAGATTAGAAAAGAAAACAAAGAGCCAGAAATTAAGTATAAAAGGACTATCTGAAGACTATGATCAAAAGTACTAGAGCATAGTCATTATATTTCAAGAATTTTTTTTTAATTTTATTTTTTAGAAGTAGAAGACAAAGTGAAAAGAATAAAAATCTACCTAACATCTTCTGAAAGAAACTCCAAAATGAAAACAATTAAAAGCATTACAAACAAAGAGTTTCCTTGTGAAAGCAAAATACTGAAAACAGGCAGAAAGAAAGAATCCAAGTACCAAGAAACCATATTTAGGATCACCCAAAATTTAGCAGCCTCGATTATAAGAAAGCAGAGAGATTGGAATACAAAATTCTTGAATGCTAAAAATGTAACCTTATAGACAAGAATAACAGAAGAAAAAAAAACAGTATAAATCTATAGGTGATAAAATGTACCTGTAGCGAAAAAGACTACTTTCCAAGTATTTCTGATGAAAAGACCAGAGCTTTGTGAAAATCTTGAAGTTCAAACACAGGTGTTAAGAGAAAATTAATACAGTTGTATTTGTAAAGTACTTGCAAACTTTAAAGTGCTATAAAGCTATGATAAATACTCTTTGTTATATTTGTTGTAATTATGAACAAGCACTGGTATTGATGGGGAAGTAGAGCTAAAGAAAGGAAAACAAAAGACACATTCTAGAGCAGTGGTTCCCAAACTTTTTTGGCCTACCGCCCCCTTTCCAGAAAAAAAATATTACTTAGCCCCTTGGAAATTAAATTTTTTTTTAAATTTTAATAGCAATTAATAGGAAAGATAAATGCACCTGTGGTCATCACCACCTTCCTGGATCGCTGCAGCACCCACCAGGGGGTGGAGGCACCCACTTTGGGAATCACTGTTCTAGAGTCACCAAAACCAAATTAAGTTTTGTGAGAATTTGACATTAACCTGTACCACTTTTCTTTTTCTTGCTACCTAAGATTGATTTAAAAGTTTAAAAGGAGAAAATTTCATATCAAGTTTGAAAATAGCCCATTCTCTAACTAAATTAGGTTATAATTCAGCCCTCCCCTTTAATTTAATTAAGAATAAGTTTTGGGGCTTATCCATCAACAAACTACTTAAGATAAGGAGGACTCATGCCCATTCAGGAGGGACCCTAGAGGCCATCTGGTTCCCTAGAACTTGGAAGACATCTGCCTCTTGTCCCATATGACTCCTGGTATCTGTAAGACACATCTCTGACCTGGAATGAGGTTAGAATCAACCAAATGAGAGAGATTCAGAAAACTGACATCACAAGAAGCATTAAATTGGACTGGGGGAAGGAAATAGGCTTCTCTTTGGTTTCAGAATCATAGAGAGAGGAGGTAGCTGGTTAATCCCAGGAATGCCTGTAGTATGGCCAGTTGGCTCAGGGAAGGTAGTTAGGAGAGTGCCAACAGAGGTAAGCACTAGCTAAGGAAGGAGGCTTGTGACAGGAACAACCAGCCACATGTGGCTCATGCCTTTTCTTTCTCTGACCCACTTTTTAAAATTATTTAATAAATACATATAAATTAAGATACAGTCTCCAGAGAATTTTAATCTTAGTTCCAACTACTGCCCAATTTTGCTGGGAGCAAGCCTTTATATCAAATAGTACTGGGGGTGGGTGGAGGATAATAAGGAAAGAGGAGAGAAAGGGGGAAAGATTTTGTAGTTGGAAAGAAGCTTGAAGTTTCTGTGTTTTTCTTAGGAAGGTAAAGTCTAATTTGTGAATGGGATTAGCAGAGTACTACTCTGAAGTTCTTCCTAGTGGCCTAGTATATTAATATTAAGCTGCAATGAATAAAAAAAATATATAATCCTACATCATCAACTAACCAAAATTTTCAGTCCAAGTCTGTACTTAAGTAATGTACTTAAGTCTGTACTGTACATAAAAAAGAATAAAATCTAAAATGGTTCTTAATCTTTTTTTAATGTTATATATAGATCTTTTTGACATTCTGGTGAAGTTTATAGATCCATCCTCAAAATCATGTCTTTAACTACAGAAAAGAATATACACAATTACAAAGGAAATAGGCTATGTTAATATAGTTATCAAAATAATAATTAAAAAAATTGAAGAATCTAGGTTAAGAATAGCTGATATAATCTTCATATATTTAGGATAGTTCCAATGTAATCATGTGGACAGAACTGGTAGTAGGCAAAAAACAAAAGCAGTCTCTGTCTTTAGTGCTTCAAGTTTCTTCACTTCATGTTCCTCCTCACCTTAAGGATTTCATTCTTCTCCATCATCCTTTTGTACTTATTTGCCTAGTTCTTCAATGTTATGCCCACATTCTCAGGGTCTTCAGTGAGGAGTCCTACTCTGATCTCTAATCAAAATGCTAGGACATTGTTTCCAAGAAGCCTGGAATAATCTGAGATGGAAAAGAACCAAAACTTCATCTAGTTCAAACTGTATTTGAATTCTCCTCCTTTCTTCAATATTCCCAACAAGTGATTCTTCAGCCTTTACTAAAACACATTCATTGATGAGAAATTCAGCAATGAGAAAACCTTGTATAGCTCCTAATGTTAGAAAGTTAGTACTCCAATTGAGTCAAAATCTCTCTTTAATATCTTCTTATTGATCCCAATTCTTTTTTCTGTCATCACTGTAATGATTCAAATTTTCTGGGGACTATGTCTTAATTTTATAATTATTATTTATTAAATATCAAAACACAGGTCAGAAAGAGAGAAAGCATGAGCAACTTGGCTAGCTAGCTTGTCTAGCCACCAGACAATGGACCCTCATCAGTCCATAGTTCCAGGAAAAAAGGTGACTTCCTTTCCCCTTTGTCAACTTATCCTCTTTGTGACACTTGTTTCCAGAGTCTCTAATTGGAAGACCCAGACCTCACTCAGGACAAGAGGCAGGTTTTCCAGATGCCAAGAGTAACCATGAGGTGTTTAGAAAAGTTGCCTGATATACATAATCTCTTCACTACATGGGCCTGCCCAACTCATTTTAAAGATTTCTTATTTACTGATAAAACAAGGAGCTTGTCTCCACCCTGCCAGTCCTTACCAAAGACAAAAGATTCAGACAAAAGGAGGGTAGTCCCATCTTCAGCCATGGGAAGGGACTGCTTGAGCTTCAAACACCAAATAAGACTGTTTGAGCTATAAAATCAAAAGGCTGTTTTGGGGGCAAAAGGGGTGCAGATTGATATTAACTTCCCATGCCAAGCAGAGTAAGGTCAAATCTCTTTTCTGTTCTAAATTGTTCAGCATAGCTAGGAAGAGTCTGAGGGCAGATTTGAACCTAAGACCTCTCATCTCCAGGCATGGCACTCTTCCACTGAGATACCTACATGCCCTGATTCTATCATTTATTTACCATATCTTCCAACTTTACATCATCTCATAATTTGATAAACATAAATCTTGTGCAGTTAGCCAAGCAGTTTAGCAAAACTTATTTATTCATTCGTTATTCCAAATTCTTTCAAACTTAGCCACACTTGGTTATACCTCAAAATCCTATAAACAAATACCTTTTATAGCAGGGAATGTTCAGATCATCAGGATCATCAGTTTTCACATAGTATGATATTTCAACATGTAGGTGATTATGTGCATGGACTCAGAGATAGTGGCAAAATCCCATTCATGTCACTTTTAGATAGATAAATGGCTAGATAAATAGAAAGAAAGAGAGGAGATATAATTTCTAAGTCAAAATCAAATATTTCAGTCTTTAAGCAAAACCTGTTGCACTAAGAATAGATGTGTTAGGTGAGTGGAAGAAATAGTTTTGATGTTTCAAGCTGACAACTGAAACTCCTTTATTTTTCCCTTGACATATAATGCACCTACCACAATCTAGCAAAGTGTCAAGCATAAGGCATTACAGATGTGCCTTCCACATACTCTAAGGAACAAATCTGCTAAACCAATCTGTTTCTGAGAGAATATGGAGGAGTGGGGGTGTGTGGGGGACAGGGGAGTTGATAGTGGTGGGAGGGAGGCAATATTATAGTTTTCAGGGGTTAATCAGATTCCAAAAAAATATATTTTCTGAAAGGAAAAAAAATTAGCCTTTAGAATTAAGAAAGGGAGGAGTGGAATACAGCCCACAAAAGAACCAAAAGCATGAAAAATGTCATTTTCTGTTTATTTTTGACATGTGAAGATGGAGTATATTGACATAAAGTTTAAAATCACTGCTTAATGGGCCTGTAAAATTGTTCAATGCTCACTGAATGCTGATAATTTATGCTGACTACTTTTAGAGCTAAAGCTCTGTCTCGTGTCAACCTTCCTGAAACTAACTAGATTCAACAACTTCACTTCTGTCAGAAAGGTAAGACATGTGGAAAGAAGGCATCTTGTGGATAATCAAATATTATCTATAAGAATCTGACTCCGAAAAATAGTCATTCTGCTGCTAGAGAAGGAAATAATAGGATGTATCCTAGTCATTTAGAGAATATGACTATAGGGCTTTGCCTAGACCTCACCAAACTATGGCTGTATAATGCTGGAAAGTATATGATCATTTTTAGACAATCCATTTCCTCAAAAACATTGAATCATCTGCTCGTTAGTAAAAACAAAGTTCTGATTCCATATTTGAAGCGGTGCAAATTGTTTGCTCCTACTAGTCATTATCAAAGCCTCTTCAATTATTTGATCCCAATTGGGCATTAGAAGTATAGCAGAGACCAGTACAGATTAAATGACCTTGCAGTACACGTTCAAATTTGTACACTTATGCATTCTCAATCATATAGAAAACTTACAAAGAAAATAAAACTATTACCATTTATTAAATATTCTTAGGTGCCAGGACCCATTTCCCAGTTAATAGAAAGCTTTTGATTCGCCATCAGTAAAGCATCTATTTGATGTTCTTTTTCCTTTTATGGTGATAAATTTTCACTGCTTTATCCATACACATTTGCATGATAATATTAACAATAATTAGAATTTATGTAGCCCTTCCTTTAAGCTTTATAAAGCACATTATATACTAATATAATGTTACATTGTAATATATTCATATGTTATCTCATTTGTTCTTCCCAATCCTCTGAGGTTGGTGCAATTATTATCCTCATATTACGAATGAAGAAACTGAGGCTGAGAGAGGTTATTTGCCCAAGTACACACACAATTAGTAAATGTCTGAAGCAAGAATTGAACTCAAATCTTCATGACTCCAAGTCCACTATAGGGCTTAGCTATGGACCCATGGCTCATAAGTGGCAAATATATAGCTGTAGGAATGAAACACAGTGAAACCAAATGCACACATGAGTACAATATGAAGTCTCAAGATACCTGATATTGCTACATTTTCAGAGTGGCCAAATCAAAGTTGAAGTCCTGTACCATTACTGAAAAGAGTTTTTAATTTGTATCAGTTTTCACATTTGTCTCAGTTATTAGTATAGAAGTTACATAATAACATCAAAATGAACAAATAAGATGGATATAAAGGATCTTTATAGCAAAGCTGTAAGTGTTATGAAGCAAAAACAAGAGACAACAAAATCTTCATAAATCATTCAAAAGAATAAAAATGGACAATGTGTCAGCTTGATAATTAGTCTGTTTTCTTTAAATCAATTCAACAAATATTTATTAATTACCTGCCCTTCAAGAAGCAACAAGCTAAGTTGCAATGACCCAAAGACAAAAATGTAATAGTTCCTGTCCTCAAGCAGCTTACACTACACTAGAAGGATTAAAAGAAATGTGCATAGGTAAATACAAACTATTTGTAAAGTAATGGGAATTCCAAGAGGGAAAGAATGCTAACTTCTACAGGAAGACTTAGAAAAGAGATTGTATAGGAGATAAAACCTTAATTTTCCTTTGAAGAAAACTAGGAATTCTAAGTTAGAGTGAATTGACAATATATATGTCTGAGGGAGGATAATATGATCAGACATGTATATTTTAAGAAAATTATTTTGATAGATAAATTGACTGAAATGAAAAGGATCTTCAGGTAAAGCAAGGCAATAAATGAGAAGGCTATTGAGATATTTTAAGCCTGAAGTGATGAGAACAAAGAAGGGGATTATACAGTATACAAGTGTTATAATTAGAATTACTCTTTAAACTTAAATTAGATTTGTAATTATTTATTAATAAAGAGAAAGAAAGACAGGAAGAAAAGATGTTGCCAGATTGTCTGAACTACCCTAAGCCTCAGTATTACAAGTCTTTAGTTCCTAAATTCACCATTTGCCATAGATGAGAGACAGACAGAGAGAGAGAGAGAGAGAGAGAGAGANATATATATATATATATATATATATACTGGGGGAAAGGATGATCAATAATGTCAAAGATATTAGAGAAATCAAGAAGGATAAAGATTGAGAAAAGAACATTAGATTTGGCAATAAAGATCTCTCTAGTGATTTTCGAGAGAACCATTCCAGTTGAATGATGAGATCAAAGCCAGATTATATAAGGTTTAGAATTGAGTGAGAACGGAGTAGCAGAGCCACCTAGGATAAATGACCTTCTCCAGGACTTTAACTCAGAAGGGAAAGAGGAATATAGGACAGTAGCTAGTAGGGGCGGTTGGATCAAATGATGGTTTTTAAAGATAGACAACATAGGCAATTTTTTAGGCAGCAGGGAAGGAGCCAATAGATAGGGAGATAAACATTAAAGTTTATAGAGAGAGTAGGGATGATTAAATGCCATGCACAAGGAAAGTTAATTGCCCAGTTTCAGTAGAAAGTTATCAGGTTAGATTTATCTAGTTCTGATAGGGAAAGGTTGAGGTCCTCCACTAGTATAGTTTTACTTTATGTTCCTCCTTAAGCTCCTTTAGTTTTTCCTTTAAAAATCTGGATGCTTTACCATTTATTGCATTTATTGCATTTATGTTAAGTACTGTTATTACTTCATCGTCTATACTACCTTTTATTATCTACTACCTTCCTTATCTCTTTTAATCAGATCTATTTTTGCTTTAGCTTTGTCTGAGATCATGATTGTTACTCATGCTTTTTTTTTTTTTTGTCTTAGTTGAAGTGCTTTATCCAGTGTGTTTCTACCTACCTCAAATGTGTTTCTTGTAAACATTTGATTGGATTCTGGTTTTTAATCCACCCTGCTTTCTGCTTCCATTATAGATGAATTAATCCCATTTATATTTACAATCATGACAACCATCTGTTTATTCCCCTACATCTTGAATTCCTCTTTTAATCCTGCCCTTTCTCCTTTCACTCTTTCCCAAAATAGGTCATATTTGGAGGAGAAGTGGGAAGATGAGAATAAGGGCACAAGTATTCCTGTCTTTGCAGGAATAATGGACAGTTCATTACCAAAGACTGGAATGAATGGAGGACAGGGAAGAGGAGCAAGTGAGGTGAGGAGAAAGAAAAGATACCCAAGACAGATGGATACTATTTTTTCAGTAAAATAAGAATAGTTTAGAACCATGGTAGGGAAAGCATGGCAGAGTTCACCAGAGTTCAATAATAGAAAGCCATAGGGACATAGGCTAGGCTGTTCCCCTCCCCCTCTCCATGAGCACCTAGGGACATTTCTCATATCACCCACCCCTCTAAAAGGTTCTCCATCACCAGTTTGGAATATCCAATGTGAAAAGTATAAAGAGGGAAGAATAAAAAGATTATCATACAACAATAAAGGCAGATTGAGATTAGATAATATAAATTTACAAGGACCCAGTAACAAGTGGTAAGATTTTTGTTATATTTGATTATGTAGTATTATAGTTAATTAAGGGTTAATTAACTACTTGGACTAATTAGATATTCTTGGTAAGTAGAAATAGGTTGGTTAGCTAGAGAAACAGAATTGAAGAGTTACCTTAAGAAGCCAGCTCATGGAGGTTCCTTAAGAAGAATTCCCAAGAGCCTTAGGGGATCTGTGGAAAATAAGGGATACTCTTGTAGGTTGGATACTCTAAGGGTGGATGTTTGGATCTTTCCTCTGGAAAACCCTAGAAGAGTTGGTGACAGTTGGTTTTGGGAAGACACTTGGATACTCAGGAAAAGTTTATGGAGGACACCAACTGTGAAGAGAGACTGGTCGAGTTTTCTCTGTGTGACTATAGAGCAAGTAGCACCCAAGCAGGGCCTGAAGAGAGAGAGCTGCTGGGAACCTGACAAGGGCTGGATTGGTTTCTAGCTAAAGAAAGTAAAAGGAGACTGTAGATTTCTAATATTTGTAAGAAGATAATTAATATGTATAGTTTAGTAAGATTAGATATTAAATTTTTAGTCAGTTAAGGAGTTTAAATCAGGCTTAAAAAGTCAAGGTCTAACTCTAACCCTAAAAAGTCAAGGGTTCTAACCCTAACTTTCATGAGACAATGGGTACTGGGATATAGTTTAGTGTTCATATATTAGGGAATTTATTTCAATCCTATATCCTTTCCTTCCTCTCCTTGCTCCTTTTAATAACACATTAAAATAGGTTTTTGTTGTAAGCTGTCTCCAGCCAGTTTCCATTTACCAATATTTCAACTAGGCCCTAATTGCTGTAACAGAATCTCAAGGAATACCAGCTGATAGGCAACTGTCTACTCAAGATCAATAATAACTGACCCAATTGACACAGTATCAATTTACATCATCACAATAGTAATGAGTAAGGAAACTGGACAAGCAAATGACAGATGTGTGAAAATATTCACATGATTAGAGTCCATACAAATACAGAAGTCCAAGAAGAAAAGTAGAACTTTGATGATGGGTAGAAGCTCAAGCCAACACTCTATAATTGGATAAATCAACTCCAATTGCATACCCAAAGGCTATATTTGCTATCCATGGAGGATAGAGTTGATGGACTGACTTAACTTGTTGGTTAAAAAGTACAACTTCCAATGTGATTGTGGGGTGGCCAAGTACCTGATACCTCATCCCTGGAAAAAAAAAAAAAGACTAGGCATTTGGGCAGAGTACAACCTCACAATTAATTCCATCAGACTATTGGCCTCCAGGAAAAATTACTTTCCAAGGTCATAGTTATTATTCAAGGCAGAAAAAATTTGGAGAAAGAAAAAATCTAGGATATATAGTTTGTCATTGTGTGACATCATTTCCATTGGAAAGTGCAACCACTTCTAGAAAATGAATGCCCAGTGCCTTAGCCAGTTAGATTGCTTTGATTCATCTCTAAAACATCCCATTTGGTTTATAATGTTCTGAATCAATTTTATTTAAAAAATATCATTAATACTAGCTTATATCATTTACATAAAGTGAAGGAACTAAATTAGAGGAGTTTGAATTAGACCATCTTGAGCTCTGGGTTTTAGAGATATTACATGTCATGCCATTTCCTGCCTTCCTGGCAAAAGAAACATCTTCTATGACACTGATCGCTGCATGGAAGGTAGAAACAGTCACCACCTTGGGGCCTCTTAAAGTGTTCCAATCTAATGTACAATGACTCGTCTCATACTTTAATATGATCATTTGTAACCATTGTACTCATTGACTAACTACAAACAGGCTCTCTGAGTCCTGTCCTAGCCTGTATTGCTCTTGAGTAAAATCTTGGAAGGATTATCATTCTGGGACAGACTCTCTCTTTGTTGTTCCAAAGTCCTGAGCAGAACAATAGCTTTGCCCAAGGCTGATTCTAAATTATGCAGTTGGATTTTTATTTTAGTTTAATTTAGTTTTAAAATTACAAACACACATGTGTTCAGAGGGCATGATCTGAAACCTCTGCTTGTCTGGACAAGTTTATAGTACACCCCTTTCATTTGAAATCCCCACTTTTATCTAATGTACATAAGAATCACACCCTTGTCTCTACAGCTTAAGAGAGGACTTTCAGGTGGCAAATTTCCAATTCCAAATACTAAATCAATCAGCTACCTTATGGACCTTACCATTTCCTTTAAGGACATATTTTTGGTTTGTCTGTTTTGGCTAGATGTATAGTTTCATTGGTATAAGGAAATCCAAGAGAGACAACACCTATCAATATCAATCAGTATCTGTTCTGCAACATACAATATTAGAGAGCTTCTAGGGGCACTGAAGAAGTAAAGAACTTTGTCCAATTCTTGCCCAGTCTGTCAAATAGCCAGTATGAGGGAGAGGAAAGATATGAACCTACATTCTCCTGATTCTAAATCTAGGTTCTTAACCATTAACCCAAAATGCCAGACAAAGAACCCAAATAACTGCTTATGTGTAAAACCAAGCTAGGCCAATGAAAACTTGGTGTACTGTCATAGAACTGATGACAACAGGCTAAAACAAGTTGTCTTCATCTTCCAAAGGAAGCAGATAAAAATAGTAATGCTGATATATCCTATTCCAAGGTTAAAAAAATATATCTCCTGCCTTCAAGGAGCTTATCTTCTACTAGGAAAGACTATACATAAAAGAAAACTGAAAAGGTAGGAGGAGAGGAAGAAATTGTTTGTCATAGAGGGATGGAAAGAAGTGTAGATGGGCAGGAAATAAGATGTCTGTTCTGGGCACCCACATTAAATAGAGGTTCTGTGAAAATCCTCCACCTTTCAAACAGAGGATGGGGAGCCTTGGGATAACAGATACCTCCGAGGTTTGAACTTGTGATTTCTATAGGTAAAGATCTTCCAGGAAGAAGAGATGTCTGAATCCAGTTCAAAGGCCAAGGCAACTATCTGACCTAGAGTTAGAAAATCCTCAGATGTTTTCTTTCCCTTTTGTGGATTTTAAAATTAATATTCAATATCTCCAAAGTATAATATTTATAGAAATTTATTAATATTTAACTAGAGAGCTAGAGAACACAGGGAACATTCCCCACTCACTTCATGTGGAAGAGAAAGCTAGGGCAACAAAGATCAGTCACCACTCAATTCACGTGGAAGAGAGAGTTAGAGGGTAGTTACCCAAAACTTATATACAATCACACAAAAGACCCACATAAGCAGAAAGGAAAAGGAATTGTGGGTCATATAGAAAGGAAGTTTGGGTAATGTAGTTTTAGGGATTCAGGATTTTCCAACTTTACACTTTTGAATCCTTTACTTCCAAAACCCAAATTGAGAAGCAGGGTGGGAACCAGAAAATATGTGGAGGTTAGGATTATGTTATTCATTTTGTTCTCAGTGTTTTTTTCAAATTGGCATGAAAATGAAATTAAGTAAAAACAAAACCTAGTGATGAAGATAAGATCATTCCTCTGAACCCTCATGATCCAAGTTTCTGTATTTTTAAGCCTATAGGCCAGAAGTAAATAATTTGCAATGTTTTCTAACTACCAAAGTTCTGATGTCTCGCTAGGTTAAAAATAAATAAATAAACCCAGGGACCAAAGGAAATTTAGTCATTTAGATAGACATTTAGTAGATATCTCCATAAGACCCAAAGTAGTGTGATCATTCACAATAGATATTTGCCATATTACAAACAACAGGAAAATAATTTTTTGACTAAAATTTACTCTTTCTCACTAGCTCTGTGGGTATCATTTGGACATAGCTTTATTTTGCCATTTGTAGAAAGGAAGTTATAGTATAATACGATATGATAAATTCAGGAAGATGAAAATACATCTCACCTAGACCTAGAACAATTTTGTGAATTTCCTCTGGAATTCTTCATGTTTTTCTAGTTAGAATCCAAAGTTGACTATGGACATTTTCCATGTTCAACTGTCCAGCAAAGTAAGTTCTACACTCAGTCTCTCTGTCATCTTCTACAAATTGATTTCTCTCTCAGTCTCAATTTCCTCACCTATAATAGGAAAACATTAGAATTTGTTTTTCAGTTGTGTCTGACTCTTTGTAACCCTGTTTGGAGTTTACCTGGCAAAGATACCGGTGAGTTTGCCATTTCTTTCTCCATCTCATTTTACAGATGAGGAAACTAAGGCAAACAGGGTTAGGTCACCTGCCTAGGGTAGAACAGCTAGTGAGTGTCCAAGTAAAGATTTAAACGCAGGAAGATTAATCTTCCTGACTCCGGGACCAGCACTCTATCCACTGTATGACCTAACTGCCCAAGCATTAAAATGCATGATCTCTAAGATCCCTTATATACATATTTCCCATCCAAACTCATAAACTTATTTAGTTTACCTCTACCTGAACTCATGTACATACAGCTATATGCTGGAGTCATCTTAAACTGACTCTAAAGATCTGATTGTTCAGTTTTCAGTATGATTATCTCAATAGATGCAGAAAAAGCTTTTAACAAAATTAAATAAGCATTCCTTTTAACATTAGAGATGGGCCAAGAGATGGAAGGTTCAAATCTGGCCTCAAACAGTACATAGCTGTGTGACTCTAGGCAAGTCACTTAACCCTCATTGCCTAAACCTTGCCAGTCTTCTGCATTGGAATCAATACACTGTATTGATTCTAAGATGGAAGGTAAGGACTAAAAAACTAGAGAACATTGGAATAAATGGAACATTCCTCAGATTAATAAATAGCTTCAATCTAAAGCCATCGGCAAAAGTTACCAGCAATGGCAATAAACTAGAAGTCTGCCCAATAAGATAAGGGGTAAAGAAAAGATGTCTGTTATCACTACTATTATTCAATATTGTACCAGAAATGCTAGCTATAGCAATTTGAGAAGAAGAAATTTCAGGAATTAGAATAGGCAAAGAAGAAAAAAGATATCACTATTTGCAGATAATATGATGGATGGTATACTTAGCGAGTCCTAGAGAATCAACTAAAATCTTATTGAAACAAGTAACAACTTTAACAAAGTTGCAGGATATAAAATAAACCCACATAAATAATCAGCATTTCTTTGTACTACCAATAAAGTCCAACATGAGCTAGAAAGACATAAAATAAATATAGACAATAATAAAAAAAGAAGCCTGGGAGTCCACCTACCAAGACAAACCCAGGAATTATATAATCACAACTATAAAACCCTTCATACATATAAAGTTAAATCTAAATAATTAGAAAAAAATCACTGCACATTGATAGGCTAAGCCAATATAACAAAAATGACAATTCTATCTAAATTAATTTACCTCTTCATGCCATACCAACCAAACTACACAAAACCTATTTCGTAGAACTAGAAAAAAGTAATGAAATTCACCAGGAAGAACAAAAGACCAAGAACATCAAGGAAATTAATTGGAAAAAAAATATGAAGGAAGTTGACTTAAATGTACTATAAAGTGGTAAACATCAAAACTATGTAGTCCTGTCTTATAAAGAGAGTAGTGGCTCAATGAAATAGATTAGGCATTCAGTGTGCTGTAGTATGGGGCACCTAGGTGTGGCTCAGCAGATAGAGCACCAGGCCTGGAGACAGGAAGTCCTGGGTATAAGTGTGATTTCAGATACTTCCTAGCTCAGTGACTCTGGGCAAGTCACTTAATCCCAATTGCCTAGCCCTGAACACTCTTCTTTCTTGGTTTACTATTTAGTATTGATACTGTTATGAGGAAGATTAATAAATGAGACAGAAGGTAAGGGTTTAAAAAAAAGAAAACATGTGGTAGTAAATAACAACAGTAACCTAGAGTTTGACAGACCCAAAGATCCAAGTTTTTGAAAGAACTCACTATTTGACAAAAACTGCTGGGGAAACTGGAAAATATAGTATGGTAGAAAGTAGGTACAAACCAATACATCCCATCATATAACAAGGTAAAGTCAACATAAATACATGATTTAGAAATAAAAAATAAAACTGTAAACAAATTAAAGGAACATGAAATAGTTTGCCTCTCAGATCCATGGATAAGGGGGAAATTTATGTCCAAATAACACATAGAAAACATTGAGATGTAAAATAAATAACTTTGACTACATTAAAATGCAAATATTTCTGCAGAAACAAAACCAATGTAACCAAGATTAGAAGAGAAATAAATTGAGGAAAATTTTTATAGTGAGTTTCTCTGACAAAGGTCTTATTTTTCAAAGATAGAGGAAATAGAGTAAAATTTATATGAATACCAAGCATTCCCCAATTGACAAATTTTCAAAGGACATAAAGAGGCAATTCTCAGATGAAATTAAAACTAACCTTTGTCAAAAGAGAAAAATGCTCCAAATCACCTATCATATTGGCTAATATGACAAAAAACAAATAATGACAGTTGTTGAAGGGGATGGAGAAAAGTTGGGATACTAATACATGATTGGTGGAGAGCAATTTAGAATTAGAACAAAGCTCAAAGGTACACCTAAATGTGCTTACCCTTTGGCCCAGCCTTACCACTACTAGGTCTATATTCCAAAAATATCAAAGATTACTGAAAAGGAAAAATACAAAATTCAAAAAATTTAAAACAAAAATATATATTTATAATACCTCTTTGTGGTGGCAAAGAACTGGAAATTGAAAGAATGTCCCTCAATTGGGAAATGGCTGAACAATATGTTGCATATGTCTGCATTGGACTACTATTGCACCATAAGAAATAATGAACAAGATAATAAGCAAAAAACCTTGAAAATCTTATATGAAGTGATCCGAAAAGTGAGCAGAACCAGGATAAAATTGTATATAGTAATAGCCATACAGTATATGGATCAACTATGAATGATTTAATTACTATCAACTATACAAGGATCTAGGACAATTCCAAGAGACTCATAACAAAAAAGGCTATCCACTACTATAGAAATAATTTATAGAGTCTGAATACAGATTGGAGCATACCATTCTTCACTTTATTTCTTCCATTAATTTTTCTCTAGTATAAGTCCTATATGTCTTCTTTCAGAACATGATAAAGATAGAACTGTATGTTATGTGATAGCATATGTATAACCTATTTTATATTACCTGCCACTTTGGGGAGGGTGAGTGGGATGCAAGGTTGAAGGGATAGGAGGGTAGGAAAAACGTGGATCACAAAATGTAAGAAAATAATCATTGAAAATTATTTTAATATACAAGGAAAATTTAATTAAAAATATGGAGAATATGCATCAATCAACAATGTAGATTCAATGTAAGGGTCTAAAAGGTAGAAGAGAATTATGGGAAGATGGAAGAATTACCTCTTAATACATTCCACAAACAATCAAAAATAACTCCACAAAATCAATATAAAAAGCAGCAAAAAACAGAGAAGAGTCAGAAGTGATCAGCCAAAGACAACTAGGAAGGAAGGTCTCAGACTTCCCTGGCCTTAGTTCCACCAGATAATGTAAATACCCCTGAAAAAAATAAGGCAGAATCAACAAGGCAGACCTAGAGGGCAGGACCAGCAGCCTCACCTTACCTTTTGAACTCAGGAACTTGTACCCTGATGGATATTGCTGAAATCAGCAGGTGGAAGGCCCTAAAAACAACTCTGCCAACTATAACCTTGGCACTAGAGACCTCCACTTACTTACAACTGGGGGGGAGGATTTGACAGAGCAATTTTGCTGCTGAAAAGGGAAGGACACTGAGGGCTCAGGTAACTAGACACATGCTTTATCCCAGACTGCAGCATCAGAAGAGGAAGAGTGAGAAAAGAGTGAATACTGGTTATTCTGGGCTTTGGTTATCCCCAGAAGAGTGGAATCCTTGGTGGCTGCTACAGGAGAAGGTGAGTTGTCAGCTTATAATAGCATAACTGCTGGGGAGCTCTGATTAGAGCACCTGAGATCAGTCACTGACTGGGGCTTGAGTTGGGACCAGGGATTATACCTAATTTTGGATTATAGAAATTAGAAGAATTAAATAGGTTCCAGGAAATAACAATCCCCAAACACTCTATGAACCTTGAGACTCCAACATAAAGCTAATAATTGAGTCTATTGGCCTGGCCACTAAAATTTAATAAAAAAAAATCAAGCAAAGGAGAAAGAAGCCAATTCTTGTTAGCTATTATTGGGACAGAGAAGACCCGGGTTCAAAATCAGAGAACAATGAAGTAAAAACACCTCTTTTTTAAATAGCAAAGAAAAACAACAAATGGTCACAAGCTGAAAAAACAGCTTTTGGAAATCCTAAAAAATGCATGAAAAACCAAATGAGAGGTAGAGGAATAATCAGGAAAAAAATTAAGAGCAATGCAAAAAAAAGTCAATAATATTTTGAAAGAAAGATCACCAAATGGAAAGACATCCATAAATTCACAGAAGAAAATAAATTCATTAAGAACCAGAATTGGACAAGAAGCTAATACTTTTCTAAGATAATAAGAAATAATAAAGCAAAATCAAAAAAAATGAAATAATAAAGGAAAATATGAAACACCTTATCATAAAAAAACACTATCTTGGAAAATAGATCAATGAAAGACAATTTAAGAATAGTTGGACTCTTGGAATGATATGTTGAAAAAAAAGAGTTTAGATACCATAATGCAAGAAATCATTAAGGAAAATTGCTCAGGAATCCTAGACCTAAAGGGTAAAATAGAAATTAAAAGAATTGAAATTATCAACACCATAAAGAGACCCTAAAAAGAAACTGCACGGGAGTATCATTGCTAAGTTTTATAGCCCCCAAGTTAAGGAGAAAATATTATAAGAAACTAGAAAAAAAAGAGAATTTAAATTCTGTGAAGCTACAGTCAGAATAACACTAAATATAGCAGCTTCAACATTAAAAGAACGAAGGGCATGAAACATAATATTTTAAGAGCAAAGAAACTGGGTTTACAACCAAGAATAACATGGCCAATAAAGCTGAATATAATTATACAAGGTAAAAAATGGATATTTAATGAACTAAAGGAGTTTCAACTATTCTTGGGGGAAAACCTAGAACTCAGTGGAAAATTTAATCTATAAAAAACATGGGAGGTAATTATGAAAGACCAATTATGGTCTGACCAAATGATCAAATTATTTGATTCTTATATGGCAAGATGTCATCTATAACCCTTAAAAATGAAATCAGTACCTGGGTTCTTTGAAAGAGCATATGTAGTTGAAAGATGTGAGGTCAAGTTGAATATAATAGAATGAGCTGAAATAATAAGAAAATAGATAAGGAAGAGATAAAATGAAACAATTATCTCATATAAAAGAAGAATGAGTGGGAGGACTGCCACAGAGAAGGGGAGGAGAGGGTGAAGGTCTGGCAATACTAGCATCCTACTCTTATCAGATCTGAGTTAAAAACAGAATAACATACATAAACAACAAGAAAGATTAAAGTCTTCTTAACATACAGAGAAGCAGAAGGGAAAGGGAATAGAACAAAGGAGGGACTAAAAATACCTTTAAGGAACTGAGGGACTAAGATAAGCAAGGGTATATTAAGAGAAAAGAGGGCAAGGGGATAAGAAAAAGGAGGGATACCTGAAAAGAAGTGTATATCCAGAAATGGAGGGGGCAGCTGGGAGGTTCAGTGGATTGAGAGGCAGGCCTATGTTCAAATCTGGCCTTAGACACTTCCTAGCTGTGTAACCCTGGGCAAGTCACTTAACCTCCATTGCCTAGCCCTTACTGCTCTTCTGCCTTAGAATCAATATACAGTAGTTATTCTAAGATGGAAAGTAAGGGCTTAAAAAAATAGAAGGGATAAAATAAGGGGATAAGGGGAGGACTCTGAGGATAATATAAGGGAGGGATTGTTAGAATCAATTTTATATGAAGAAATGGAAGGGCACAGTTGGGGGGATAAGGAAGGAACTTGTAGGAAGTCATATAGAATGAAAATTAAAAGGTTAGCAGGGAGGGACAAAAGAGGGTCCTTTAGAAAGGCAGGCCAATTTAGAAATAGAAGGGTAAGGGAAGAATATAAGAGAAGGTTTCTAGGAAGGGGTATGAATTAGAGAAGTAGTGGACAGAAGAAACTGGGCATCCGAGAAGGGATATGGCAAAAAGAGAGGCAGAGGACAATAGTGAGAAAAAATAGAATAGAGGGAAATACACAACTAGGAATAACTAAATATGAATGGAATGAATTCACGCATTAAAAAAAATAGCAAAATGGATCAAAAACCAAAACCTAACAATATGGTGTTTACAAGAAACTCACTTAAAATTGAGACACACAAGGAGTAGCTAAGTGGCTCAGTAGATTTGAAAGGCAGACTTAGAGATGAGGCATCCTAGCTTCAGATCTGACCTTCCTAGATGTGTGATCCTAGTCAAGTCACTTAATTCCCATTGTCTAGCCCTTAATTCACTTTTGTCTTATAAATAATACATACTATTAATTCTAAGAAGGAAGGTAAGGGTTTAAAAAATATGACACATATAGAATGTGTCACATATAGAATTTTTTAAAATGTGAGACATATAGAATAAAAATTAAAAGCTAGAACAGAATATGCCATGTCTTAGTTGAAACAAAGAAAGCAGGAGTAGTAATCATGATCTCTGACAAAGTTAAAGCTAAAGTTACTATAATCAAAAAAGATAAACAGGGAAACTATATTATGTTAAAGGGATCATAAAAAGGCATCATAATGAAGCATTATCAATATAGTAAACAAATATTATAACATCCACTTTTTAAAGGAAAAACTAAATTAACTACAGATGGAAATAAATAACAAAACAACAATAGTGTGGGATTTTAATTTTCCCTTCTCAGAACTAGATATATTTGACCAAAAAATAAATAATAAAGAAGTCAAATAGATGAACAGAATCTTAGAAGAGTTAAATGTGATAAATATCTAGAAAGAATTGATAGGGTACAGAAAAGAATATACCTTCTTCTCAGTGGTAACATGTCACCTTTACAAAAATTGACCATATGTTAGGACAAGAAAACAGTATAGTTATAGAAAAGCAGAAATATTAAATATATCCTTTTCAGACCATTATGCAATAAAAATTCTATGTAGTAAGGAACCATGGAAACAATAATTAAAAACTACTTGGAGACCAAATTAATCTTAAAGAATAAGTGAGTTAAAGAACAAATTGTAGAAACAATAAATAATTTCACTAAAGAAAATGATAATGAGACAACATACCAAAACCTATGAGGACAGCAAAAGCAATAATTAAAGAATTACATCTCTGAATGCTTATATTAATAAAACAGAGAAAGAAAAGATCAATGAATTGGAAATGCAATATAAAAAACTAGAAAAAGAAAAAAATTAAAATCCATAATTAAACTAAACTAAAAATAAATACCCAAGTTATAAATCCTAAACATTTAAGATAAGATCAATAAAACTGAATGTAAGAAAACCATGGAATTAATAAATAAATCTAGGAGTTGGTTTTATTAAAAAAAAACACAAGAAAATATATAATCCATTGGTTAAAATGAGAGAGAGAAAGAGAGAGAGAGAGAGAGAGAGAGAGAGAGAGAGAGAGAGAGAGAGAGAGAGAGAGAGAGATTGAAGAAAACCAAATCACTAGCATTAAAGGTTAAAATGATAAATATACCACCAATGAAGATGAAATTAAAACAATTATTAGGAGTTATTCTGCTCATTTTTATGCAAACAAATTTAACAAGGTAAGAGAAATGAAAGAACCTTATTCCCTGGACTATCAGAGGAAGAAATAGAATATCTAAATAAACCTATTTTAGAAAAAGAAATTTTCCTAAGAAAAACGCTTCAGTACCAGGTGGATTTACAAAGGAATTCTTCCAAACATTTAAAGATCAACTAATTCAAATATTAAATAAAGTACTTGAAATAATAAGTAGAGACAGAGTTTTACCAAACTCCTTTGACAAAACAAATATGGTACTGATACCAGACCATAGCAAAAACCGAGAAAGGAAATTATATACCTAATCTTATAAAGGATAAGAATGCAAAAATTCTAAATAAAATACTAGTTAGAAGACTACAACAATATATCAGAAAAATTAACATTATGACCAAACAGGATTTAATACAGGAATGCAGAGATGGTTTAATATAAAGAAAACCATTAACATAATTGATTATATCAATAAAAAGTACTGAAACCATATAATTATATCAAAAGATTCAGAAAAACCTTTGACAAAATACAATACTCATTCCCATTAAAAACACTGGAAAACATAGGTAAAAATGGATTTTTTATTTAAAGTTATGAAGAACCTACCTAAAACCATCAGCAAAAATTACTTGTAACAGAGATAAGTTAGAAGCCTTCTCAGTAAGATCAAGAATGAAACAAGCATGCCATTATTACCAATGTTATTTAACATAGTATTAGAAATGCTAGCAAAAGGAATGAGAAGAAATATAAATTGAAGGAATCAGAATAGGCAAAGAAGTAATAATACTATCTGTTTGCATATGACACAATGGCATATGTGGAACTAATTACCTATTAAAATTAAGGACTAGAGAGGATATATGAGTCAACAAAAGAGGGGGAGGATTGCTAAATGTAAAACATATAATAGTACATTAAATTGATAAGGTTTTGTACAAATAAAGAAAATATTATCAAGATTAGAAGGAAAATAGAAAATCTGGGGAGGGGGATTTATAAATATCTATGATAGAGGTCTCATTTCTAAATTATATAGAGAACTTTGTAAAAATTATAATAACTAGAGTTGTATCCCACTTGATAAATGGGCATACATATTGAGGGTTTTTAGATGAAGAAATCAAAACCATATATAGGTATATTTTAAAAATGCTCTAAATCACTACTGATTAGAGAAATGCAAATGAAAACAATTCAAAGATTTCTCACACCCATCAGATTGGCTAAAATGATAAAAGGGAAAAGTGACAAATGTTGGAGGGAATGTGGAAAAATGGGGTCACTAATGAATTGTTGGTGGAGCAATGAACTGATCCAAATATTTTGCAGAGCAATTTGGAATTATACCCATACTTATAAAACTATTAATAGCCTTAACCACCCAACAATAATTTGTTGGCTCTGTTCAGGAAAAAAGAAAAAGAACTTAAATGTTCCAAAATATTTATAGCAGCTCTTTTTATGGTGGCAAAATATTAGAAATTGAGGAGATGCTCATCCATTGGGAAAACAAATTATGGTATATGATTGTGATGGAATATTACTGTGCCATAATAAAACAACGAGCAGGTTAATTTTTTAAAACTTGGAAAGAGCTACATGGGATAATGAACAATGAAATGAATAGGACCAAGAGAACAACATTACACAGCTACAAAATTAATATTGGAAGAATAGTGTGAATGTTACCTCCAGAGAGTGAATTAAAAGGTGAAAACATGAAAGACTTAATTTGTATCAACATGTCTGTCTCCCAGATGATACCTTCTGTGATTCAGAGAGGGTTAGGGAGGACTAGGACATTTGTGGATAAATTGAATTAATTGATTTAAAAAATAATATTTTTAAATGTAAAAGTGTCTCATGAATACGGTTCTTTTTCCAGAGAGCCAGTTGTTAAACATGTACCAGCACATCCCTGCCTGCCTTAAGTTATAGCAAGTTATGGAACTAGGGTGTAATGAGGATGAAATGACACACAGGATCAACCTTTCTTCTGAACTCCTATCACAATTTACATTTGACCCAAATATCTAACAGGACAAGATTTTATATGGTCTTCTGATATTGTTAGTTATCTTTTTTCTGAATTTTTGCTATATCTTCATGATGAGATTGAAAGCTGCAGGAGGGCAAAAAAAATAAGAAAAGCCTTATTTTCTTGCACCTTTATCAATTCTTACCTAGCTCTGAGCTCTGAACAGAGGTTCCTAGTAGTTCAATAAGTACTTTTGGATTAAATAAATGAAGGCATGAATGAGAAAGCCAAATAACCCTAGCCCTAATAACTATAGGCTCTCTGAGCTAATGATACAGTTGCTTCAAAGGAAATACAAATAAATGCAAAATTCTACCATTAGTAATTCATTTCCCTTTGGTTAAGTTTCATTGTTTTGGTTTGGTTTCATTTTTTGGTTATATTTATAATTTCTTTGCTAGAGGACACTACATGTGAGGGAACTCTCTATATCAAAGCAAGATGATCAACACTATTATGTTACTATATAGGGTGTCCTCAATATCTATTTTTAACCCTTACTTTCCATCTTAAAATCAATACTATGTCTTGTTCCCAAGACAGACACTTGCAAGCTATGTGACCCTGGGCAAGTCACTTGACCCTCACTGACTAGCTTTGGGTTGAGCCTTCACTTATTTTTCCATCCAAAGCAATCATGCTAATTCCTAATCATCTCCAAACCAAGAGATTGCATGCATACCTTCAGCATCCATCCCTAATTCCTACTTCCCAACTCTGGTTCCTCCATATGTGTTGACATTTCCTATCAGAATGTGTACTCCTTGATGGTAGAAGCTGTATTATTTGCTTGTGTTTGTAACCCTACTTCTGAACACAGTGTCTGATACACAGAAAGCACTTAATAAATGCCTTTTTTCATTCATTTATTCACTCATTCCTGTCTCAGTGACTGGCCCTTTTCCCCACTGTTCTACTCACTGCTTCTCTATCCAACACTAAAATACAATTACTTCTAACAGGCTTTATTACCTGTAGCAATTATAAGCCATTATAACCATAGTGAACATAACAAACTTTATCAGGAGGAAAGGAATAGAGGATAATAGTCATGCACATTTCTATCATTAGCTCACACTTATTTACACTTTATGGTTTCCTCACAATAACCCTGTGAGGTAAATAGGGGAAGAATAATTGTCACCATTTTAGAGATTTGAAGACTAAGGCTTAGGGTCACATAGCTAACAGGTGTCAGTGATAGGATTAGAATCCTGATAGTCTGATTCTGTGTTCAATAATCTTTCTACCATACCATGCTACCTAAATACCTTAACCCAATGCAAAAGGAGATCATTCCAAAGGGGATAATATGTAATTGCAAAGCAAAATGAGCTTACCACCTATCAAAAGAGGAAAAGAGAAGACAGTTTTCTTGCTTTGTCATTGTTTGGGGTTAGCTGGATCCTGACATTTTTATAAAGAAGGAAACAGCAGTGGCCTGCCATGCTGGAAATTCTGCCCAGTGGGCAAATCTGCAGGCTGTCTATGGAGACTGTCCAACTCTGGCTGTAATGGAACCACTCCCTTCAGGGAGTGGGTTGGAAGAACACCTGCTCCCTATGCTCTCTGCCACAGTAGAGTAGGCAGATGCTGTCAGGGATCCTGTAAGTGATAATCTTTTACACACTTATCCTGCTTATATAGTCAAAACAACCCTGATAACTTGCATTGCAGAAAGGAAAGGAAATATAATAAGGAAGAGGAGACCAAGATTGGGGGGTTTTGAGGCATTTAAACCATAGGACTTCCAGCTTGTGTCTTAGGGTTTGTTCATCCTAAAGTAGGAAAAATGAGAAAGTCAGTCCTAGTAGAAAACCATCACCAGGAAATGGGAGTCAGGCAATGGAAAATATGCTTCATCAAATTAATGCATGGACTTTGATGCTAGACATTCTTCTAATACCTCTAGTCTAGCACATCACTTTGGAGTGCTGAGCAAAACTAAGGGAGAGAATTATGATGCTCATTCTTGGGGAGGAGAGAGAGAAGGGGCAAAGGGTGGAAGAGAGTTATTACTTCTCAGCCCTTGTCTCTGGAAATAACACTCCAACCATTCTGGAAAGTTTAAGGAAAGCTGTCAAGTTCCTCTACCTCCTTTGGTCATGGAGGCTTGATCAACACAGTACCAGGTCAAAATCCAAAGAAATCATTGATGAAAAAACAAATGAACAACAGCAAAAAAAAAAAAGCATACTTTCCTACCATTTTATATATTAAAGAGAAAACAAACCTAAACATGTATTTTGAATTATCCTGTCTTCTTGGCAATTCTGCAGAATTTACCACTGAGATTGGCAATAGGCATCCCATTTAAAAATCACAATGCATATATATGTTCCCTATTTGCCTCAGTAAGACAACTCAGGACATAAATTAAGGTCTAATCACGTACTTACCAGGGTGCTGATAATATCATACCTGACATAAAGCCGACACCTTGGTGGGCCTTGTCAATTCGTGCTCTATCCAATCTGATCACTTAATTAGAGCACTGAGAATGATGGGATTTGCGAAAGAGGGCCACTGGGGAGCATTCTATAATATAAAGCAAATACAGAAGTAAAACTACTAGGGGGAACCTATCAAAGCTGTAATGCATCTATTACCACAGCTGTTTCTCCCTAGACAGTAGGCTTCCTACTGAGCCTATTATTAAGTGCAAATGACCAGACTCAGTGACTGTTATTTTAAAAAACATTACTTATCGTACATTGTGTTCTGAGACTTGTTGACTTATTTTAATTTGCATAATTATAGTCATTTTCTTTCATTTCAATGGAATACAATTATATTAGGATTTTGCCTTTTATTTAAAGAATAATTTCCCCCCTGAGCTCAAGCCCTACATTTCCAACTGCCAGCTAGACCTATCTACCTGGGTACCCTGCCTGCTCTTCAAAATTCAATCTGGTCCCAACTTAACTCATCATCTTTTCCCCAAAGCTGCCCCTCCTCCTCGCTTCCCTATTCTTGTCGATGCCATTACTAGCTTCCCTATCTCTAAAGGCTTGAAACCTTAGCATTATCTTTTATTCTTTCTTCTCTCTTATTTCTCATATTCAATCAGTGGCCAAATGCTAACAAATCTGCCTTCACGGTATCTCTGGCAGTTGTCTCCTTATCTCTACTCATATTGCCATAACCCTAGGTCAGACCTTCATTGCCTGTCCTCTGAACTATTATAAAAGCTTTCAAGCTAACAAGACAATCCACTTCTTGGCTCCAAGCATTTTCTCTAGCAGTTTCCCAATGCCTGGAATGCTCTTCTTCCTCAATTCTACTACTGATTTCCCTCACTTCTTTGAGTCCTGACTAATATTTCATTTTTATAGAAAGTCTTTTCCAAACCCTCTTAATTCTAGTTATTTCCTATTTAACCTGTCTATAACTTTCTTTGTTTATATTTTTTACATGTTGTCTCCCCTATTAGACTGAAATCTCCATGAGGGCAGATACTGTCTTTTGCTTCTTTTTGGTATTCTCAAAATTTAGCATAATGTTTGGCATATGGTAAGTACTTAATAAATGTTCCAACCACTGTCTTTCTTTTAAACTATCCTTCATCCAGTTGTTAATTAATATTTCCAATACAGAGGTGTCATTAGGTCACTCCTCTGATCAAAAGCTTTCAGTGGCTCCCAATTGCCTATAAGATGAAATGAAAATTCCCCAGAACAACATGAGTCTTTCTGCATCTTAGCTCTATTTTACCTCATCAACCTCATTTTATACTCCTCTTTTTGGCAGATTTTAAAGTGGAATACTAATTGTCTCTTGATAGCATCTCATTCTCTCTCATCTCTGCATTCACATTAGCCACTTCACTTTCTGGAATGGACTCTCTACCCAATGAAATTCTTCTCTTCCTTCAAGGTCAAGTTCTGACATTACCTCTCCCTTTGAAGTCCTACCCTCTCTGTTCCCCAAATCCCCAGGAGAAAGTCATTTCCCTCACTGATTGCTCCAGGCTAAAAGCAAAACTTTCCTCCTCGATTTTTTTCTTTTTTTTTTGAAGTATAATTTTCCCACTTTATTTTTCACGCCTTTTTTTTCAAAGCATGGCCACTATAGAAACATGCATTGCATGATTTCTGATGAAGGTGTCAGAAGAATTTTTTTTTCTTCTAGAATTTTGTTAAAATGGACAGGCACTTGAGTTATTCAGCGTAAAGGCCAGGCAGGCAACTAAAGTCTCATGGGATTTTACAAGTATTATAAAGTGTTCTTTCTCCTTAATGGTTTAAAAACACCATCATAGATAAAACCCACATGGACTCTTAGCACCCTTCTGCCAAACCCAGACAGTCCAGCTCAGAGGAGAACATCGGGAGTGCTCTGAGCAATATAATCTTATGCCTCCTTGGGCAACTTCACCAGAAGATAAGAGTACCTTCTCAATTTTTCTAAGAGCAATATATAACTGCATTGCTATGCACAAAGGATGACAGTCACATAATGTGGCTGGTATGTGGCTTCTTTAGGGAGAATGCCCACATTAATAGAATCACAGATACTTTTTGGTTTTAAAATGTATATTCTCTGGAATTCTCCATCTATCTTTTATCATAATTATGTATCTGTCATATTATTGTTCAGTATTTTTCAGTTATTTCTGACAATTCATGACCCTATTTGGGGTTTTCTTGGCAAAGATGCTGGAACGGGTTGCCATTTCCTTCTCCAGCTCATTTTATAGATGAGAAAACCAAGCAAATGGGGCTAAGTAACTTGTTCACAGTCAAACAGCTGAATGTCTGAGGCCAGATTTGAACTCAGGAAGATGTTTTCCTGATTTCAAGGTCTGGCAATCACTTCATGTACTATGATGCCACCTCACTGGCCCTTTTAACTAAAGAGAAGGTGCTAATAATATTAGAGATAGTTCAGAATAACATTGGGATTAGCATTTGAAGCAAATGTCATTTTACAATTTCCCACAATATTTTCCTTTCTTCCATTCCCACTTCTTTTTCCATCCAATCTACTTTCCTTTCCTTTTTTTCCCTTTCTTTCCTTTTCCCTCCATCATCTCTCCCTTTGTTATAGGCTTTCAAAAGGAATATATAAAGTGATGGTCATGGCTAAAATAATTACCGGCCTATTTCAATCCTATAGAAAGAGCAACCCTGAAAGATATACAGAAATGCCTTTATAAAAACTAGCAATGCCAAGCAAATAAGATGAGTCTAAAGCAAATGGCATAATAGGTAAAGATGACGCCTTTAGGTCATCCAAATGGATTTCACAGTGGAAACTAAACCCTTCACTTTACTGTTGACCTATATATGTACATTCTTTATCTTTTATTTCTGAATCTGTATGAATGGCTGGGAACAGATCATAGTTGTCTGTAAGTCCAATTGAACGTGGTATAAAATAGAATGGAAAATTATTTATTAAGGACTTACTATGTAAAGAGCATTGGTGATACAAATCTTGATATTTACCTGATATTCACTGCTCTCAAGGATTTCATGTTTTAATTAAAGACAAAGAATTAAATTATTTTCACATTTCAATTAAAGAATGTGTTTATAATCAGTTCAGAATAGGTGTAAAGACCAGGTAGTACTTAGGTAGGGAATATAGTAGGGAAGATGATCAAATCTAGAGAATCATGGAGATTAATGGCAGGGCAGATAGTTGCTTACCAAGAGGATAATGGATTCAAAGTTTGGGTTGGAGTGGGACTCCAAAGTATCCTTGGGCCACTATCCTCTGAATAAGACTCAAATTAAATCTTTTTTTTTTCTTACATTTCTAATTTAACCTTTGCTTTCCTCCTTTACCTTGTATTGATTTCTCTCATTTTTATTTTCAGAGCACTGTAATATACCTTGCATTTCTCAGTCATCGAAATACTTAAGTGCCTACTATTTGAAAGGGACAGATTATCCTCCTTCTTTAAATGGGATTGGTTCACAGAATTATGAATTATGAGTTAGAATGGACTATAAAGGCCATTTAGTTCAGTCATCTCATTTTAGAGATGAGGAAAGGGAAGTGCATAGAGGTTAAGTAATTTGTCCAAGGCCACAGAAGTAGTAAAATACAAAGGCAAAATTTGAAATCAGGTGAGAGTTATTTCCATTGTTCCATGTTGCTTCTAGAAAGCAAACTAAGTGTACCCTGATTCTAGAATTCAACTTGAAGGAAAATTGTTTTGTTTCACTTGTTGTCTGGTTATTTCAGTAGTTTGATTCTTTTTTTTTAATCATTTATTAATATTCATTTTTAACATGGTTACATGATTCAAGCTCCTACTTTCCCCTTCACCCCCCGCTGTCCCCCCCATGCACATTTCCACTGGTTTTAACATGTGTCCTTGTTCAAGACCTATTTCCAAATTGTTGATATTTGCATTGGTGTGGTAGTTTCGAGTCCACATCGCCAATCATGTCCTCCTCAGCCCATGTGTTCAAGCATTTGTTTTTCTTATATGTTTCCTCTCCTGCAGTTCTTCCTCTGAATGTGGGTAGCGTTCTTTTCCATAAATCCCTCAGAGCTGTCTTGTGTCATTACTTTCTGCTGGTACAGAAGTCCATTACATTCAAATTTTACCATAGTATATCAGTCTCTGTGTACAGTGTTCTTCTGGCTCTGCTCCTTTCACTCTGCATCAGTTCCTGGAGGTCTTTCCAGTTCACTTGGAAATCCTCCAGTTTATTATTCCTTTTAGCACAATAGTATTCCATCAACAGCATATACCACAATTTCTTCAGCCATTCCCCAATTGAAGGACATCCCCTCCTTTTCCAATTCTTTGCCACCACAAAAAGCGCAGCTATAAATATTTTCATACAGGTCTGTTTATCTATGATCTCTTTGGGGTACAAACCCAACAGTGGTATGGCTGGATCAAAGGGCAGGCATTCTTTTATAGCCCTTTGAGCATAGTTCCAAATTGCCAGCCAGAATGGTTGGATCAGTTCACAACTCCACCAGCAATGCATTAATGTCCCAATTTTGCCACATCCCCTCCAACATTCATTACTCTCCCCTTCTTTCATTTTAGCCAATCTGCTAGGTGTGAGGTGGTACCTCAGAGTTGTTTTGATCTGCATTTCTCTAATTATTAGAGATTTGGAACACTTTCTCATGTGCTTATTGATACTTTTGATTTTTTTACCTGAAAATTGCCTATTCATGTCTCTTGCACATTTATCAATTGGGGAATGGCTTGATTTTTTAAACAATTGCTTTAACTCCTTGTATATTTGAGTAATTAGACCCCTGTCAGAGTTTTTTGTTATAAAGATTTTTTCCCAATTTGTTTTTTCCCTTCTGATCTTGGCTACATTGTTTTTGTTTGTACAAAATCTTTTAGCTTAATATAATCAAAACCATTTAATTTACATTTTGTAATTTTCTCTAACTCTTGCTTGGTTTTAAAATCTTTCCTTTCCCAGAGATCTGACAGGTATACTATTTTATGTTCACTTAACTTATTTATAGTTTCCCTCTTTATATTCAAGTCATTCACCCATTCTGAATTTATCTTGGTGTAGGGTGTGAGATGTTGATCTAAGCTTAATCTCTCCCATATTGTTTACCAAATTTCCCAGCAGTTTTTGTCAAATAGTGGATTCATGTCCCAAAAGTTGGGCTCTTTGGGTTTATCATATACTGTCTTGCTGATGTCATTAACCCCAAGTCTATTCCACTGATGCTCCCTTCTGTCTCTTACCCAGTACCATATTGTTTTAATGACTGCTGCTTTATAGTATAGTTTAATATCTGGTACTGCTAGGCCCCCTTCCTTTGCATTTTTTCCCATTATTTCCCTTGATATTCTTGATCTTTTGTTATTCCATATGAAGTTTGTTATAGTTTTTCCTAATTCAGTAAAGAAGTTTTTTGGTAGTTTGATAGGTATGGCACTAAATACATAAATTAATTTGGGTAGAATGGTCATTTTTATTATGTTAGCTCAGACTACCCATGAACAATTAATGGCTTTCCAATTGTTGATCTCCAGTTTTATTTGTTTGGAAAGTGTTTTATAGTTGTTTTTGTATAATTGTTGTGTTTGTTTTGGTAGATAGATTCCCAAGTATTTTATATTGTCTAGGGTGATTTTAAATGGTATTTCTCTTTCTACCACTTGCTGCTCTAATGTGTTGGAAATACATAGAAATGCTGATAATGTATGTGCAATTATTTTGTATCCTGCAACTTTGCTAAAGTTGTTGATTATTTCTACAAGCTTCTTAGTTGATTCGCTTGGATTTTTTTAAGTATACCATCATATCATCTGCAAAGAGTGATAGCTTAGTCTCCTCATTGCCTATTTTGATACCTTCAATTTCTTTTTCTTCTCTAATTGCTACTGCTAGTGTTTCTAGTATTATGTTGAATAATAGAGTTGATAATGGGCATCCTTGTTTCACTCCTGATCTTATTGGGAAGGCTTCTAATTTATCCCCATTGCATATGATGCTTGTTGATGGTTTTAGGAATATACTGTTTAATATTTTTAGGAAAGGTCCTTCTATTCATATACTTTTCAATGTTTTCAATAGGAATGGATGCTGTATTTTGTCAAAGGCTTTTTCAGTATCTATTGAGATAATCATGTGATTTTTGTTTGTTAGACTGTTGATATGGTCAATTATGTGGATGGTTTTCCTAATGTTGAACCATCCTTACATTCCTGGTATAAATCCCACCTGATCATGGGGGGATGATCTTCTTAATTACTTGCTGGAGTCTCTTTGCTAATATTCTATTTAAGATTTTTGCATCTATGTTCATTAGGGAGATTGGTCTATAGTTTTCTTTCTCTGTTTTTGGTCTACCTGGCTTTGGAATCAGTACCATATTTGTGTCATAAAAGGAATTTGGTAGGGCTCCTTCTTTGCTTAATATATCAAATAATTTGTATAGTATTGGGATTAGTTACTCTTTGAATGTCTGATAGAATTCACTTGTAAATCCATCAGGTCCTGGTGATTTTTTCTTAGGGAGTTCTTTGATGACTTGTTGAATTTCTATTTCTGATATGGGATTATTTAGGTATTCTATTTCTTCTGCTGTTAATCTAGGCAATTTATATTTTTGTAAATATTCATCCATATCTCCTAAATTATTATATTTGTTGCCATATAATTGGGCGAAATAGTCTTTAATGATTGCCTTAATTTCCCCTTCATTAGAGGTGAGGTCTCCCTTTTCATCTTTAATACTGTCAATTTGGTTTTCTTCTTTCCTTTTTCTTATTAGATTGACCAGTACTTTGTCTATTTTATCTGTTTTTTTCAAAATACCAGCTTCTAGTCTTATTTATTAATTCAATAGTTCTTTTACTTTTATTAATTTCTCCGTTGGTGTTTAGTATTTCTAATTTAGTTTTCATCTGGGGGTTTTTAATTTGCTCACTTTCTAATTTTTTGAGTTGCATACCCAATTCATTAATCTCTGCCCTCCTTAATTTGTTAATATATGCACTCAAGGATATAAATTTCCCCCTGAGTACTGCCTTAGCTGCATCCCACAGAGTTTGGCAGGATGTCTTATCATTGTCATTCTCTTCAATGAAATTGTTGATTGTTTCTATGATTTCTCCTTTGACTAGCTGGTTTTGGAGAAACATATTGTTTAATTTCCAATTAGTTTTTGATTTGCCTGTCCAGGTGCCCTTACTAATTATTATTTTTGTTGCATTATTCTCTGAGAAGGTTGCATTTATTATATCGGCTCTTTTGCATTTGTTTGCAATGATTCTATGCCCTATTACATGGTCAATCTTTGTGAATGTACCATGTGCAGCTGAAAAGAAGGTGTATTCCTTTTTGTCCCTATTTATTTTTCTCCACATATGATTTAAATCTAATTTTTCTATTACTTCATTAACCTCTTACCTCTTTCTTATTTATTTTTTGTTTTGATTTATCTAGATCTGAAAGAGGAATATTTAGATCTCCCACTATTATGGTTTTACTATCTATTTTCTTCTTGAGGTCTGCAATTTTCTCCTTTATAAATTTGGATGCTATGCCACTTGGTGCATACATATTGAGCAGTGTTATTTCCTCATTGTCTATACTGCCTTTAATCAGGATGTAATGACCTTCACTGTCTTTTTTAATCATATCTATTTTTACTTTGGCTTTGTCAGAAATCATAATAGCCACTCCTGCCTTCTTTTTCTCATTTGATCCTGATTGGTGCTCCTTGATATTTGAATTGTCCCTTTTTGGCTTCTTGTAAGATTTTTTTCTTTTACCTGAAAGCTCTTGAATTTGGTTATTATATTCCTGGGTATTGACTTTTCTGGGTCTAGTGTAGAGGGTGATCTATGGATCCTTTCAATGTCTATAATGCCCTCTTGTTGTAGGACTTCAGGGCAATTTTGCTGAATAATTTCTTTAAGTATGGAGTCCAAGTTTCTAGTAATTTCTGCTTTTTCTGGAAGACCAATGATTCTCAAATTTTCTCTTCTAGACCGGTTTTCTTGGACTGTCACTTTCTCATTGAGATATTTCATGTTTCCTTCTATTTTATCAGTCTTTTGACTTTGTTTTATTTGTTCTTGTTGTCGTGAGAGATCATTGGCTTCTAATTGCTCAATTCTAGCCTTTAGGGACTGGTTTTCCTTTTCAATCTGGTCATTTCTGGTCTTTAGTTGACTTGCCTCATTTTCCAATTGTGAAATTCTGCCTTTTAAACTGTTATTTTCTTGGCAGATCTCTTCCATCTTCCTCAACATCTCATTTTTCAACTCTTCAATAGCTTATGACCAGTTTTCTTTGTTTTGGGAAGGTTTGCATACTTGTTTGTCTTCCTCTGTTGTATGGATTTTCTCTGTGTAATAGTTGTCGATGTTCCAGAGTTTTTCTTGATAATCTTTTTCTTCTTGGGTTCTCGGCTTACCATTGTTAGCCCTGCCCCTTTTCAGGTTTGTCTTCACACTCAGGGTCTGCCTGCACATTCTAGAGAGGGCTCTGGTCTCCTTGTCCTCAGGGTCAAGCCTCCTGGTCATCCCCGGTCTGCCCTTCTGCCTGAGGCTCCTTCAGCAGTCTCAAGGGCTGCTTCCACAGCCATGCTCCCGTTGCACCGGGTCCCCACTCAAGGTCCAAGCCTGCGCTCGAGATCTTTGTCTGCTCTTGGGGCAATGCCTTCACCTGCGCAGACACTCAGGAAAGTCCGTGCACTCGAGATCTTTGTCCTAGTCTAGGGCAATGTCTTCATCCGCGCAGATGCTCAGGAAAGTCCATGCGCGTTCTTTAGCCACTTGGGGTCCTACATCCTGCAGCTCTCAGGTACAAGCCCTGGAGCTGCCAGTGATTTACTGGTTGCCCCAATCCTGCTTTCACTCTTGTGCATTGGCCTTGGTGCTATGCATGGTGTGTGTGGGGGGGGCCAGAGGGGGGCAGGGCTTCTTCCTCTCACGTTTTAGTGAGAGCTGTTTCACCCCTTTATAGCATGGAAATGCCCCAATTCCACATATCTTTAATGCTGCGCCCTTTTGTGGGGTTCCTTTCGTTCGTCTGGATTTATTTTTATGTCCCCTTGAGGAGTCCTGTATGCTTCGGTTAGGAGAGATTGAGCAGCTGCTCCTTACTCTGCCACCATCTTAACCGGAAGTCAGTATAGAGAGGGCTCCGGTCTCTTTGCCACCCCTTCTGCAGGTTTTCTTGGCAAGGACATGAGAGAGGTTTGGCATTTCCTTTTCCAGCTCATTTTACAGATGTTGAAACTGAGGCAAACAGGGTTAAGTGATTTGCCCAGGGTCACATTCCTACTAAGTGTCTAAGGCCACAGTTGTAGTTAGATCTTTCCAATTCCAGACCCAGCATTCTGTCCACTGAACCACCTTTAAGGGTCCACAACAATGACCTGAAGGTCAAGAAGGGAAGAGACGAGCCCTAACTAGACTTTGCATGCCTTTAATAAAATGACACATGGTATGAAAGCTCAATTGGATAAAGAACAAGGGCATGACCTGAAAGATCAGGAAAGGCAGAGTCCTGGATCTTTCTTGTCCTTAATCAAATATGGGAAGAGGAAATGAAGAGTGCAAGATACAGTGCCATCACTACCTGGTGACACATCTTGAAGTGTCATTTTTGTGTGAAATGGTCCTTGTTAATCCCCTCTCTCTCCATTCTCCCTAATCTCTCTTTTATGTAACTTCTTCTGCCTTCTATGTTCCTCTTATCCTTTGGAAACAGCAACCACATTTTGACAGAGAGAGTTTCAAAATGCCCCTGTGACTTGTATTTCTCCTTTAATAGATGCCTATTATTATTTACTTTTCTTTTAGGATTCGTGATTAAAGGTAATCATGAAATTCACATTGCTCTGAAACCAATTAAATGAAAGAATGAGAAAGCAAATGAACAAGTCATCAGATGACATAAGTGGGGAAAAGAGTCGCAGAGGCTGTGAGGAAGAATACCACAAATATTCCAAACTGAAAATCTCAAATCTAAGGATATGAAGTGTTGAATAAAGGCAGCCTAGCATCATGGAGAACCACAAGTCCTACCTACAGCCAATATGATCTTGTGCAAGTCAATTTGCCTCAGTGTTTTTGTGGTTCAGCTGTTTTTCAGTCATGTCTGCTTTTTCTTGACCCCATTGGGGGTTTCCTTGGCAGAGATACTGAAATAGTCTTCCATTTCTTTCTCCAGCTCATTTTACAGATGATGAAATTGAGACAAACAGGGTTCAGTGACTTGCTCAACTAGTATCTGGTGCTAGATTTGCACTCAGAAAGATGAATCTTCCTAACTCCAGGCTCAGAACTCCTTCTATCCATTATGCCACCTAGCTGCTCTTCATCTCACCCCCTAAAAATGTCCCAAGACTATAAATTATAGAGTAGGTGTCAATATGCATTGGTAGAAGGACTTCAAATAGAACTCCCTAAGCTGAAAAAAAATTGAAGCTTAAAAAAATGAGATATGCTTCCTGCTTTAATGAGATGACAGTGTACATAATGAGCTAAGACACATACACATGCATCTGGTGCCAGGAACTTCCTCCCCTGCCCCACCCCGTCTCCCAATGAGCTAAGTTTAGAGAATGATATTGGTATTGGTATGATGGCATGCATGGCTACAGGCTGCTGGAAGCACAGACCTTACCTTATCAGGCAAATCTAGTAACCAGAGAGTCCATTAAAACTTGGGTTTAACAGTGCTTAAGAGAGCTAGTTGGGGAAACAACTGGGAGGATTTAACAATTCCTGAACAAATAAGGAGTGTTCTCTTGGATAGATGACATCCCATTCCAGTATCAGATGGGGAAAAGAAATCAGGATTTATGGCTCCTGTATCTAAACCTGCTACATAGGAACAAGATTCTCCTAAAGGTAAAGGACAATGAGAGACCTTGCTTCTAGGCAAGTTGTTGTATGACCAGTGCCTGAGAGAAGTGGTGGAAAAAAAAAAGAGGAAAACTTCATCCATGCCTGGTATTATATCCCCAAAGCTCTGATGAACCACAAGAGGAACTCTTTCCCTATTAGATAAGAATTCACCCTGGAAGGCCAAGAGAAATTTTTCCTTAACAAAAGGAATTTTTCTTTTCCCCACAACCTTTCCTAACTAGGGGTTTTCAGCATAAAAAATAAAGTCTTTTTAGCTACACTAGGACAAAGATGTTACTCAGAGAATGGAGGATGGGATGTTTATTTTAGTGACTTGGAATAATATGTGAAGGGCTTTGCAAACTTTAAAATGGCTATGTAAACGTGAGCTATCGATTTTGATGATGATATCATTGTCTTCATCATCATGATTATTATTTATAGATGACATGCTTCTTCTCAAAAGTTGGAGAGGCAAAAAGTAGAAAGCTGATGACTAGCTGCCAGGTATAGTATGGAGGTGGTTATTGTTCATATATGTGGATTCTAGTTCTAATACAATAAGTCTCTGAGATCCCTTGCAACTCTTTAATTTTTCAATATTCCCAATCGCTCCAATGAGTTTGGTTAGTCAATACATATGGTGGGAAAGAAGTGCATGCGAAGTGCTATTGTCTGTGGTAGTCAGATGGAAGGACAGCCCAGCTCAAGCACTTTGCATGCTGGTTTAAAAACTCCATCATATATCACGAGAAGATCCTGGATGAGGGGCAAAAAAGGAACATAAGCACTAAGGATGATGAGCCAAGCATACACAGAGGTAGGCAAGCATACCTCACAGGCACACAGTGATAGCTCAGGTGTACTATGGGATATGTACCCTAATCAGGAACCCAGATGTCTTGGCCTCTGCCCTTTAAGCTCAATGTTGTTGCTGTGGCAGATTCCCAGGGAGTGGAAGGTAGAGCTTCTGGGTCAGTTGAACAGCAGGTAGTCTAGTCTGTAAGCTCCCTTATCAACTACAAGTGCATTGTGATTAGGAAAGTTTGCAAACCTTGCATACTTAGGTTAGAGGAAATTCATTAAACTGAATAGATTCAAAAAACCTTGAATTCCTTGCCTTAATGAAGTTGACTAAACAAATAAGAAGTACACAGGAACTTCTCAGTATGTGGGCAGATGAAGTGGTGGTAAAACATGAAGTCAGTTCTGCCAGGAAGGGTCTAGGAATAGTCTAGGGTGTATGGGGTGTTCAGGGAGGACAGGTATCTGTTCATCCATCTCTCACGCAACTCTCCACTGTGGCTCCAAGAAGCTTTAGCATGTGCAGCAGCCATACTCCAGTAAAAATACTTCTCAACAGATGGGCTAAACCAAATCGAGGGTAACCAACAGATATTGAATGCATCAGTGACTTAGGGGGATGTCTATCCCAAGCATTCAGAGACCTCCCCTGATGGAATGGACAGCTCAAAACAATTTATTCCAATGACCAAGAATATGGTTGAAGCAGGCATTATGGAGCTCTAACTGGGCAGGCACTGAAGATGCCAAGGTCATCCACACCATCCTGGGGCATCTCCAGCCATCGTGATTTTTGTCCTGTTACTGGACTTTGATCTCTGGAAGAAAGAGAGATTGTCAACTTTGTTTATCTCTGGCTCATTTAATTCTGACTCACATTATTCTCATATCATTGATCCTCTTCAAAAACAAAGTATAACATTATTGAGAGGGTAATAAAGCTACGTATGTATGAATTTTATTCATAGAAGCTTTTTTATAACAAAATAATTAGAAAAACGCAAATGGAAGAAATGGCTGAATAGATTTTGATATCTGATTTTAATGAAATGTATCATAAGAAATATTGGAAACATAAAGAAAATAAGGGAAATATATGAAGAAAAGGAGAGAAAAGAGAATGAGATATACACACCATGAATACATTAAAAAAATAAGTCACAAAATCAAGAGAAAAAATTTTCCAAATAAGACAAAACCAAAGGGAACTTAAAAGCAGAGAATGTTTATGTTAGCACACATGTATAACTTATATATATATATAAATATATATTTAATACATGTATTAAATATAATGTATATTATTATATATGTTAAATTGCAAACAATGTGGAATTTGTGGTTTTACACATAATTTTTTATGCATTTGTTTAGGTAAATACTTTTTGGTGGTAGTGGTGATAGTTACTAAGAATGTATTTTTTTTAAAAGGATGAATATCAAGCAATAGGATGATTCTCACTTATACATTTTGGACCACTACAAGGAGATAGTACTCACTTTGTCATAATAGCCTAAGTATTTCTAATGGAACTTCTATCTACTCATGAAAATTATAGAATGTCTGGACAAGTTTACACCCATGAAATTTCACTTAGATGTCACTGATCCAACAATGAAAGACCCAAGAATTTTCTCCTCAAGCCTAGCCATCCAGCATTAAGTAGGAGACATTCCCCCATTGGGGGCAAGTGGCACTTTCAAATGCAGAAGTCAGCAAACTACAGCCAAATTTAGCTCTTGGCTCATGAAAAAAACAGGCAAGGAGGGAGCGGGACAAGATTTGATCCTTAGATTATAATTTGCCAGCCTCATTCTAATGGATTGCTTCATAATCAAGGGAAGTGTTTTCTCCCTTTCCCTCTACCCCATACACAATGCAGATGGAAGCTTACTATATGTTGCTGCATTGTATGGTATGTGTAAGACACACAAAAAGAAGGGGGTAAGAGAGAAGAGGATAAATGCTATAGTATTGTATGCCACAAGATGAACAAAGAGAATAAGAACTCACAAAAGGTTAAAGTTCATCAATTTTCAAGTCAATTGAAAAAAACATATTTTATGTCTCCAACTCAAAAGGCTGTCTCATTCAGTGCCATAGTCCCTAGTCCAACTCTCCCAAAAGCTAGAGCAGAATGAAAGAAGCCAGATTAGGACCAATGCCTATTTATTCCTTTGGAACAGTCCTGGTTATGCCACCAAAAGCACAGATTCTACTCAAGAATTCCTATGTCATCAAACACACTTAAAAAAGAGGAAAAAATTGGAAAAAGTGGAAAGAATCTCAAAAATATGAACTAAGGTATTTCCTCATACAGAGTAAGTTAGCAAAAGCGTTTAAGGATGATCAGGACTAATTATATCTTTATATCTTTGGATGATGAATTGGGATTATTTTGCTTAAATATGAGAAAGCAAAAGTGCTAATTAACAGTCATTGCCTAATTACACATTGGGCATGATCTAATGTGTAAAAGGTTATGATTTAAAAGAGCTAAATAAACTGGGAAGGAGTTCTTATCTTTTCTGGGGAATGAAACAAAAGCAAATGAACATAAACTTCCATAGAAAAGTTTCAGGTTAGTTAATTTTAAAAGTTATTTAAAATGAAAATTGTCCACTCACTACTAGTAGCCTAATAAAGTTGTAGAATCCCTCTTCATGGAGGTCTTTTAAAAAAATATTTTTAAAGTTTTAGAAATAATTTAGATCGAATCTTGCATAGAGATTGAGTTTAGAAAGAGTAAATGTCTTCTCAAAATTGTTTTAAACTCTGTCATTGCTTTTCTTCTATTTCCCCATCTTCCAACTTCCTTCCCAAAAATTACGTCCTAGACAATGAAAGTTTCAAATACTACCTTAATAGACTGAATCATGTTTTAAACCACAATTTAGCGCATAACTCTAGCTTATCATAAGTGCAAGTGCATTAAAAAACACACATTTTAAAGCACCTTCTCTATGTGAAGACTATTCCTACAAAATGGGAATTTAGATGAAAAAGATGAAATCTTAACAATTGGCATTTTATAGCACTATTTTATAGTTTGTAAAGCATGTTACCTGCATCGTCTCACTATGTTATGGTCTTTGTTACAATTCTTAAAGGTATATATGAGAGTTATTATTTATGTCATTTTATAGATGAGGAAACTAAGGCTCAGAGACATTAATTAACTTTCCTATGGTGTCACACGGATAGTGAGTAGAAGAGTTGGGATTCAAAGCTAGGTCTTTCCAAACTTCAAATCCAACAGACTTTTCACTATGCTATGTTGCAGTGGTAAGAATGATGGATTGGAGAAAGAAGAGCCTGGAGGCAGGGGAAGCAGTTAGGAGGCTTTTACAGTTGTTCAGTCAATTAGTGATGAGGTCCTGAACTAAGGTAGTGGAAGCAGAAAAGAGGGGGCAGAGAGAGTGCAGAGGCAGAACTGATAATGATATGGAAAAAGAATTGCTAGTGTCATGGAGATATTTCAAAAGACAGAAAAAAACTGGTACTAAGGAAAAATATCAATTGCTCCTATTATTCTTATACATATATTATGTATTCTATGCACAAAGCACTCTACAGAACACCAAAACGGACCCACTTATTTGAAATTGCAATCTTTAAAAATAAAAACAACCATGTTGAATTTGTGGCTTTTCCCTAATAGAACTTGGGGGGGGGGAACAACTTAGTAAGTCAATTTTTTAAGATACAAAATCTAAAAGTATGATGTTTTTTCTTTCTTCTTTTTGCAGTTGTTTGAATATCAGATATGTAAATAATAGATTTTAAATCCAGAAAATAAAAGAAGCCAAGTATCTGTAACCTTTGCTTTCCATGTTCTAGCTCCTAAAATAAATTGATATATTTCAGTGGGAAGAGCACACACACACACACACACACACACACACACACACAGTAGCCTGGGCTGTAGGTGATTCAATAATGAGATGATCTTTCAAGATAAAGGTCTTGCATTAATGAGTATGAATAAAGATGACAGCAATCATAAAACTCAGACTATCATTTGGTCTTAATATAGAAGAGCTTTGTTTTCATATCAGCTAATGGGAAGAGTTGGCCAAACAGGATAGGCAATCAAGGCCTGGGCTATTTATATACAGAATCTCCCATTTCTTTTTGAAAGCAGGGAGAGATCACTCATTCAGTGCTTCCTGTTGGCTATACAACTTGTATAATATAGCCTAACAATAGTTTGGCTGAAGAGAATTACTGTGTGCATTCTTTCCAATTCCAGCTCATATTCCCCCTCAGAATACAGCTTTCTTTAACCATTCCAGCCTGATGTAGTCTTTTCTTCATCATTCCTCTCACTGCCTAGATTGTTTAACTTCCATCCTGGATTATCAGAATCTGGAAGATTAAGGAGTGCTAGGTTAACCAAGCTCTCAATTGGGGCAAAATACAGAATGGAAGAGAGGATCCGAATACCATCCAGAAAAGTCCAATAAGACAATTGCCTGGGGGGCAGCTGGGTTGCTCAGTGGATTGAGAGCCAGGCCTAGAGACAGGAGGTCCTAGGTTCAAATCTAGCCTCAGACACTTCCCAGCAGTGTGACCCTGGGCAAGTCACTTCACCCTTATTGCCTACCCTTACCACTCTTTTGCCTTGGAACCAATACACAGTATTGACTCCAAGATGGAAGTTAAGGGTTTTAGAAAATAAATAAATGAATGAATATTTGATTGAATGAACGAACGAATAAACAAACAAATGAATGAATGAATGAATAAACAAGCAAATAAATAAATAACTGAGTGGATGGATGGATGGATGGATAGATAGATAGATAGATAGATAGATAGATAGATAGATAGATAGATAGATAAGTAAAAAGACAATTGCCTGTAGAGGTGAGCAACCTATAGCTCCTGCATTTTTAAAAGGGAAAGGGATAAATTGCATTCACCATGAATTATGTTGGTTTAACAAAACTTCTTCCTAACTATGCTTTTCTTTACAGCATATCCCCTATTTGGAATACCTTCCCTACTCATCAACATAAAAAATAATAACAATAATAACATCCTACATTTTATAGCATCTTAAGTTTGATAAGCAATTTCCCAACCAGGACCCTTATGAAGTAAGGTAGTAGAAGATATTCCCAGTTTATAGATGAGAAAATTGAGTGTCAGAGAAATTATATGGCATGCCCATGTGTTACACTGGCACTGGATTTAGGAAGACCTAAATTCAAAGACCCTTACTAGGTATATGGCCCTGAGCAAGTTACTTAATTCTGTTTACTTCAGTTTCCTTTACTATAAAATGGGGATAGAATCTATCTCCCAGGGTTTTTTGGAGGATAAAACATTTGTAAAGTTCCTCACACAATACCTAGGACATAGTGGGTACTTAATAAATCCTTGTTTCCTTATACAACTAGTAAGTATGTCATTTCATATCTGGGAACTAAATAGTGGATAGAATGCTGGGCTTAAAATGAGGAAAACTGATTTTCATGAGTTCAAATTTGGCCTTAGACATTTAATAGTTCTGTTACTCAGGACAAGATACTTAACCCCATCTGCCCCGGTGTCCTTAGCTGTAAAATGAAGTGAATGAGGAAATAGAAAATCATTACAGTATTTCTACCAAGAAAACCCCTATTGCAGACACAACTGAACAACAACAATAACAACGTAAAGTTCTGAGACCTGTCCATTAGCCATTATGCTATGTTGCCTCTAAAATACAAAACTATAATTTGCTGCTCTTTTTTTCTGGGTTAAGATGGTGGCAGACTAAAAAGCAGCACTTAACCTCTCCTAACTGAAACATACAGGACTCCTCAAGGGGACATAAAAACAAATCCAGGAGAACGGAGGGACCCCACAACAGGGCGCAGCGTAGAAGGTATGTGGAATCAGGGCATTTCCCTGCTATAAAGGGGTGAAACAGCTCTCACTAAATTGTGGGCTGAGCAACCCCCTACCCACACACACACCACCTACATTCCCAAGGCCAGCGCAAAATAAGTAGAGCAAGTTTGGGGCACCCATTGAGTCATTGGCAGCTCTAGGGCCTGCTCCTGAGAGCAGCAAGACTTAGGACCCCAAAAAGCTAAAGAACCCGCACGGACTTTGAGCACTGACACTGAGCGCAGGCTCGGGTAGAGGCGGACACAGGTGCGAGCAAAGGCTCTGAAACCTCGAGTGGGGAACCAGTGCAGATGGGTATACAATTGTGGAAGCAGCGCCCTGAGACTTGAAAAGGAGCCTCCAGCAGAGGTTCAAGCAAGGGGGACCACAGGCTTGACCTTGAGAACAACCAGACCTGAGACCTCAGAAACCTAAAGAGTGCAGACAGACCCTGAGCATGAGGAAAAAGCTGAGAAGGTGCTGGGTTTAAAATGGCAACTCAGAATCAGAAAACCCAGAAGAGAAAGATTAACAACAACAAGAAGAAATCTTTAACACTCGAACAACTTTTACACAGAGGAAATCCAGACAACAGAGCAAACAGAAGAGGAGAAAAAACAAGCAATCACATCCGAACCCTCCCAAAATACTGAAAACTGGTCACAAGATCTTGAAGATTTCAAATCTGAGATGATGAGAAAGTTGGAAAAGATTTGGCTAGAGAAATGGGAAATAGTTCAAAAGGAAATCAGGCAAGAAAATAACAGTTTAAAAGGCAGAATTTTGCAATTGGAAAGTGAGGCTCAGAAATCAAATGAACTGATAAGCAAATTGAACACCAGAAATGACCAGATTGAAAAGGAAAACCAAAAGATTATAGCCGAAAACCAGTTCTTAAAGACTAGAATTGAGCAATTAGAAGCCAATGATCTCTCAAGACAGCAAGAACAAATAAAACAAAGTCAAAAGACTGATAAAATAGAAGGAAACATGAAATATCTCAAGAAAGTGACAGACCAAGAAAACTGGTCTAGAAAAGACAATCTGAGAATCATTGGTCTTCCTGAAAAAGCAGAAATTAATAGAAATTTGGACTCCATACTAAAAGAAATTATTCAGCAAAATTGCCCAGAAGGTCTACAACAAGAGGGCAATATAGACATTGAAAGGATCCATAGATCACCCTCTACACTAGACCGAGAAAAGTCAACACCAAGGAATATAATAGCCAAACTCAAGAGCTTCCAAGTAAAAGAAAAAATTTTACAAGAAGCCAGAAAGAGACAATTCAGATATCAAGGAGTACCAATCAGGATCACACAGGATCTGACAGCCTCCACGCTAAAAGACCTCAAGGTTTGGAATATGATATTCAGAAAGGGAAGAGAACTTGGTCTTCAACCACGGATCAATTACCCATCAAAACTGACTATATACTTCCAGGGGAAAGTATGGGCTTTCAACAAGATAGAAGATTTCCAAGTATTTGCACAGAAAAGACCAGGACTAAATGGAAAGTTTGATATCCAACCACAAAAATCAAGAGAAACATGAAAAGGTAAATAAGAAACAAAGGGGAAAGAAAGAAAACTCATATTTTTTAAATTTGCTTCTTTAAGGGCTTAAATAAGATCTAATTATCTGTATTCCTATGTGGAGAAATGCTATGTATAATTCTCTGTAGAGAACTCTATTCACTATTATATTATTTGCTATTATAGTAATCACAAGAATAATTCATAGGGAGAGGTTGGAATAGTAAATGGTCTAAGATGATATTGGGGGGGTGGGAAAGAGGGGGGTGAATAGTAGGGGCCACCAAGAGAAACTTGATTGAATAAGAAAAATAAGATATTCTATTAAACACAAAGAGGGCATGGGAAGGGGAGGGGACAAATACTATTATAAGATGGAGAGGAAGAGAGCATCAAGAGGTAATATTTAAACCTTACTCTCAGTGTAATTAACCCTGAGAGGGAAGAGTAGTTATATTATCCATTGGGATATAAAACTCTATCTAACCCTATGAGAAAGTCAGAAGGGATAAACCAAGGGGAGCAGGGGAGTGGGGAGGTCAAAAAAGGGAGGGCAGAAGAAGGGGGGGGATTCATTAGGCCTTTAAAAATAAAAAGAGGAGAATAATAAGGGAGGGGGTAGAAAGGGAAGTTAATCAAGAGAGGGGATAAGGGATACTGGCTTAAAGCAAACCACTGGTTTAAAAGGAAATAGTGTAAGAAGAAGGTGTAGATAGGGGAGGATACAAAAATGTCAGCCAATGCAAAACTGATAATTTTACCTCGGAATGTGAATGGGATGAACTCACTCATAAAATGGAAGCAAATAGCAGAGTGTATTAGAAACCAAAATCCTACCATATGTTGTCTACAAGAAACACATATGAGACGGGTAGACATACACAAGTTTAAGGTTAAGGGCTTGAGCAAAATCTTTTGGGCATCAAATGAGAAAAACTAAATTAGAAATACTAAACACCAATGGAGAAATTAATAAAAGTAAAAGAACTATTGAATTAATAAATAAGACTAGAAGCTGGTATTTTGAAAAAACAGATAAAATAGACAAAGTACTGGTCAATCTAATAAGAAAAAGGAAAGAAGAAAACCAAATTGACTTTATTAAAGATGAAAAGGGAGACCTCACCTCTAATGAAGGGGAAATTAAGGCAATCATTAAAAACTATTTCGTCCAATTATATGGCAATAAATATAACAATTTAGGAGATATGGATGAATATTTACAAAAATATAAATTGCCTAGATTAACAGCAGAAGAAATAGAATACCTAAATAATCCCATATCAGAAAAAGAAAGTGAACAAGCCATCAAAGAACTCCCTAAGAAAAAATCACCAGGGACTGATGGATTCACAAGTGAATTCTATCAGACATTCAAAGAGTAACTAATCCCAATACTATACAAATTATTTGATATGATAAGCAAAGAAGGAGTCCTACCAAATGCCTTTTATGACACAAATATGGTACTGATTCCAAAGCCAGGTAGATCAAAAACAGAGAAAGAAAACTATAGACCAATCTCCCTAATGAACATAGATGCAAAAATCTTAAATAGAATACTAGCAAAGAGACTCCAGCAAGTAATCAAGAACCATGATCAGGTGGGATTTATACCAGGAATGCAAGGATGGTTCAACATTAGGAAAACCATCCACATAATTGACCATATCAACAATCTAACAAACAAAAATCACATGATTATCTCAATAGATGCTGAAAAAGCCTTTGACAAAATACAGCACCCATTCCTATTGAAAACACTGAAAAGTATAGGAATAGAAGGACCTTTCCTAAAAATAATAAACAGTATATACCTGAAACCATCAACAAGCATCATATGCAATGGGGATAAATTAGAAGCCTTCCCAATAAGAACAGGAGTGAAACAAGGATGCCCATTATCACCTCTATTATTCAACATAGTACTAGAAACACTAGCAGTAGCAATTAGAGAAGAAAAAGAAATTGAAGGTATCAAAATAGGCAACAAGGAGACTAAGCTATCACTCTTTGCAGATGATATGATGGTATACTTAAAAATCCTAGAGAATCAACTAAGAAGCTCGTAGAAATAATTAACAACTTTAGCAAAGTTGCAGGATACAAAATAAATGCACATAAATGATCAGCATTTCTATATATTTTCAACACATTAGAGCTGCAAGAGGTAGAAAGAGAAACACCATTTAAAATCACCCCAGACAATATAAAATACTTGGGAATCTATCTACCAAAACAAACACAGCAATTATATGAAAACAACTACAAAACACTTTCCAAACAAATAAAACTGGAGATCAACAATTGGAAAGCCATTAATTGTTCATGGGTAGGATGAGCTAACATAATAAAAATGACCATTCTACCCAAATTAATTTATCTATTTAGCGCCATACCTATTAAACTACCAAAAAACTTCTTTACTGAATTAGGAAAAACTATAACAAATTTCATTTTGAGACAGAAGGGAGGATTAGTGGAATAGACTTGGGGTAAATGACATCAGCAAGACAGTGTATGATAAACCCAAAGAGCCCAACTTTTGGGACGTGAATCCACTATTTGACAAAAACTGCTGGGAAATTTGGAAAACAATATGGGAGAAATTAGGTCTAGATCAACATCTCACACCCTACACCAAGATAAATTCAGAATGGGTGAATGATTTGAATATAAAGAGGGAAACTATAAATAAGTTAAGTGAACACAGAATAGTATACTTGTGAGATCTCTGGGAAAGGAAAGATTTTAAAACCAAGCAAGAGTTAGAGAAAATTTCAAAATGTAAATTGAATGGTTTTGATCATATTAAACTAAAATGCTTTTGTACAAACAAGAACAATGCAGCCAAAATCAGAAGGGAAACAACAAATTGGGAAAAAATCTTTATAACAAAAAACTCTGACAGGGGTCTAATTACTCAAATATACAAGGAGTTAAAGCAATTGTGTAAAAAATCAAGCCATTCCCCAATTGATAAATGGTCAAGGGACATGAATAGGCAATTTTCAGGAAAAAAAAACAAAACTATCAATAAGCACATGAGAAAGTGTTCTAAATCTCTAATAATTAGAGAAATGCAAATCAAAACAACTCTGAGATATCACCTCACACCTAGCAGATTAGCTAAAATGAAAGAAGGGGAGAGTAATGAATGTTGGAGGGGATGTGGCAAAATTGGGACATTAATGCATTGCGGGTGGAGCTGTGAACTGATCCAACCATTCTGGATGGCTATTTGGAATCATGCTCAAAGGGCTATAAAAGACTGCCTGCCCTTTGATCCAGCCATACCATTGTTGGGTTTGTACCCCAAAGAGATCATAGGTAATCAGACTTGCAAGAAAATATTTATAGCTGCGCTTTTTGTGGTGGCAAAAAACTGGAAAAGGAGTGTATGTCCTTCAATTGGGGAATGGCTGAACAAATTGTGGTATATGCTGGTGATGGAATACTATTGTGCTAAAAGGAATAATAAACTGGAAGAATTCCATGTGAATTGGAAAGACCTTCAGGAATTGATGCAGAGCAAAAGGAGCAGAGCCAGAAGAACATTGTACACAGAGACTGATATACTATGGTAAAATCGAATGTAATGGACTTCTGTACCAGCAGCAATGCAATGACACAGGACAGCTCTGAGGGATTTATGGTAAAGAACACTACCCACATTCAGAGGAAGGACAGCAGGAGAAGAAACATATAAGAAAAACAACTGCTTGAAAACATGGGTTGAGGTGGACATGATTGTGTATGTAGACTTGAAACTACCACACCAATGCAACTATCAACAATTTGGAAATAGGTCTTGATCAATGACACGTGTTAAAACCAGTGGAAATGTGCGTTGGCCAAAGGTGGGGGGAAAGAGGGTGGTGAATGGGGAAAGTAGGAGCATGAATCATGTAACCATGTTAAAAATGAATATTAATAAATGGTAAAAAATTTAAAAAAAACTATAATTTGCTGCATGGAAAGACAGTATGCTATAATGGTTAGAACAATGGATTTGGAACAGAAGTCCTAGCTTGAGGTCTATCTCTGATACTAACATCTGCATTGACAGGGTCGTATAGTAGAAACAGAACTAGGTTAAGAATCAGAAGACTTGTAGTCTCTACTACTCCTCTCCCTTTTGCAGCCTTGAGTAAGCTGCCTAACCGCCCCATGCCTAGGTTTACCTTATCTGCAAAATTAGTGAAAAGGCTGAATTAGATTATCTTCTAAAGTCTGTTTCAATTCTAAATCTCTGATCCTAAACCTTTTTCAAGTCTTTTAACCTCTCTGAACCTCTTTGGTAAAATGAGTATGACAACAACTTGTGCTACTTATCTCAAAGAATTTCTTTGTAAAAACAGAACAGAATGAACTTATGAGTTATGATTAGATAATCTAATATTTGGGGAAGTTGAGGCCAAGAGATTAAATCCTTAATATCCACTCAGACCCTATCTGTTCTTCAAGGTCTAATTCATATCTCTACATTTTCTCTAAGAAGACTTTCCTGATTTTTTTTCCAACACCCTACTATACTAATCTTTCTTTATCCCTCAATTTCCAGCCTGTTTAGAGGCTGCACCTCATCATACAACTCTTGGTGATAGGTTGTCTTATCCCAGAATCATCTCAACCTGAAACGGACTTTAGACATCATCCAGCCCAGCCCTTTCATTTTACAGATAATGAAACTAAAACCCAGGGAAGTAAAGGGTTTCCCAAAACAGAAAACATCTAAAAATCAACTTCAGGATTTCAACTCAGGTCCTCTGACACTAAAGCCTGTTTTAATTATTTCATTATTTCTTATTTTCAAAGAATGTCTCCCCAGTGGAACTAAGTTTCCTCAGGACATGGATTGTGTCTTCTGCTTCTTTGTCTCTTCATAGTGTCTATTCTTGAAGCAAACACTCAATAACATTTTGTCAATTTGACTTCCCTTCCTTTAACTTCGTGTTCTATCACTGTGCAGTATGGCGTGTAGGAGACAGGACATGAAGATAACTGAAAATCTTGATCCTCTTATGGTCATCCCCATCCCAACTTGGAGCTCCCAATCCACTCAACACTGCAGAATTATTCTGAAGACAAACTGGATCATTTACTTAAATTCTGAGAATAGGAAAAGTTCACTATATTCCTTTAGAAGACCAGTATCCAAAAGATTCTTAAATGGAAGGGTTTTTCAGAGACAAAGGAACTGCTAGTGTCATTTTAAAAGGCAAGACTTGGAGCAACTGGGTGGCTCAGTGGATTGAGAGCCACCAGGTCTAGAGATGAGAGCTCCTAGGTTCAAATCTGGCCTCAGACACTTCCTAGCTGTGTGACCCTGGGCGAGTCACTTAACCTCCATTGCCTAACCCTTACGTTGGAGCCAGTACACAGTGTTGATTCTAAAATGGAAGGTAAGGGTTTTAAATAAATAAAACAAAAAATGAAAAGGCAAGACTTCATGGGAATAAGTTCAATAGTTCTATAAAGGTATGGTGATTGGTGGGATGAATTTTAACCAACAGCAATCAAATTTGCATCCATTCTCTATGTAGTTCTAAAGCCACCTTTCACTTCCTTCCCTGTTCACAAAGATAAATAGACATTTCCTTAACACATACAACACAATTACTAAAAGAGCAGCCTCCACCCACACATACTTGAGACAGAGCTGAAGATCTTTTGTGAAATAACAAATTATAAGATGTGTTCAGGAGGCCACTGTGTAGGGCCATCTGCAGCCCAGGCAACAGAGTGAAGCAAGCAAGAGGGCTAAGATGAGTGTCTCCAAATGCCAGGGATAAAAAAAAAATAAATCTTAGAAATTGGAAGTTTGGGATGAGTAGCCTGGACACCATTTCTGCAAATTCTGTGCTGGTCTCAGTGTATAACAGGATCCATAGATGTCACTTTCTCCCCAACTGTCCAGCAGTCCCCAGAATACCCTGGGGGTGCTATCCCCAACTTAGTAATAGCCATGTCTATGAGACACTCATTTAAGATCTGTCAAATGTCAAGTTCGTTTGATGGGAGGAGGTAATTAAATTAACTAGATAATTGTCATATCTCTACTTCACTCAGTATTAATTAGACAGACAGGTGGGGGCTATCCTAGTCTAATGACTCATTTCAGGGACTCAGAAATTCCTCTTTGGGTCCTGTGAGCTACATAACAAAAATGACTCATTCTTTAATGTGATTAAGAGGGTGGGGAAAAGCCTAACCATCACCATACAGCACCACAGAAGGGCATTAAACAGCCCTGGATTATTATAGAAAGAGAATGTGTGACCTTGGCTTGCAGTGGTTGGAATAAAATCCATTTCTTATGACATATCAACAGAGGAGTCATGGTGGACCCAGATAGCTTAAGGGAAACTCTTCCTTCTTTCAGTTACCATGTAGTATTTACTCTAAAAAGAACACAGTTCTTGTACTGAGACATCTAGAAAATTTACAACATGAACTTATTGTCTAGTGGGAGGAAGAGACCCAAACAGAGAGATGAGGGAGGAGCTGGGATTTCACTTGGATATATATATATATATATATATATATATATATATATA
>NC_058132.1:282321338-282338799 GCF_016433145.1 Gracilinanus agilis | reverse complement strand
GGAAGGAAGGAAGGAAGGAAGGAAGGAAGGAAGGAAGGAAGGAAGGAAGGAGGGAGGGAGGGAGGGAGGGAGGGAGGGAGGAAGGGAGGGAGGGAAAGTCAAAGCTGAAGCTAAGATTCCCTTGCAAATTTGAGGCTCCTTTTTGCACTTGTGTTCAACCAAAGCCACCAGGCAAAGGCAAGACTTAGTTTTGGCCCCAGAGTTTTCCCAGAGGGTAAAACAAACAGGGATGTCCTTTTTGCAAAGGGTAAAGACATGTCAGCCTCCTGATCCAGATGCCAGCTCCTTCCAGATGCCAACCCATGGTCCCAAGCACTTTGCTGAGTATCTGCTATGGACAAGGCACTGTGGAGAATACAAAGAATGAAATGTCCCTGCTTTCAAGTAGATCTAGTAGAGGGCATAAGACATGTTTTTAATTACAAAGTAGATGTAATATAAATACTAAGTAGAGTGCAAGAGTGAGATAAGAGAAGTATATAATATTATGAGAATCTGGAGGAGAAAGACATCACTTCATCATCATCAAAAACCAATTTCTGAGGACCTGTCCTAGGAAGATCATTGTTCTTTGCTCTGGAAGCACACATAAATCAATAATGTCACCTGCAAGAGCCAAGAATCAAAGACTTTTCACTTTCTGAATGCTTTGCATACAGACAATATTTGGGAGGGGTGAGGGTGGGGAATGCAGACACATACCCAGCTGGCTGATTATACCTTACCCCAAGGGGTGTGAGGGTAAGGCCAGCTGACATATAAAAGCCCTATTCATCCATTAAAGTCAAAAGCTGAGCAAATTTCCATCAACTAATGTCTAGCTCTCCAGTCAGGTACAACTGCTTACAAATCAGCCACTCACATTCTACCTGATTATCCACCACCTAACCATAATTTCTTGGAACTTCATTTCCTGCATTAGCACTTTCTTGAGAGACATCATTGCATTGCTCCAACCTCTGCAAACCCCCTTCCATATATACGTACACACACACACAATCACCACCAACAGGCACACTGACTTCCTAAATTACTCTCATTTATTCAAGTTAGGACTGCCAAATTCAACCTGCCTGCCATGTTTCCTAGGAACTTCTTCAGAGAAGCAACAGATTTCTTTGTGGAAACTTTTGAGTCTAGCTGATCCACCATTCTACATGGTACCCAACTGCTCATGGACAGCACAGCCACGATTTTTTTACAGGCAAACAAATTTGGGGTCCCCCAAAGTCATATTCTGAGGCTTCATAATATGAAATTGACCTTGGATTCTTTAAATTGAGGGAAGGAACACCAGTTCTTCAGCTCATTTCAAGCAGAAAAGACTTTGAGTAGAGCCAATCTGGAGAGAAGACCTCAGAATAGAATCCCAGGATAGTTCTAAATAGCTGAACAGGATACATCTAGAAATACACTATTGTTCAGCTTATCCTACTTCTCAGTTCAGTATCATTTTACACAAGGAATAAACTTTTTGCTCCACTGGAAAAAATAAGTAAACTGTCGAAGGCTGTGGTTACTCTGAAGAGAATTATGTTCATGAAAGGAGACCTGTCAAAGTCATTCAAATGAACAGAACCCAGGAAGTTGAAATTAGGAGCCTGGAATAATGCTTGTCTAACATTCAGAAATGTTGCTGGGCCAAAGAAAGCAGGGCACTGCTCTCTTTCTTTTCTACTAAGGGACCTTTCTCAGCTCTAAACCCCCATACACAGTGACCGGATTATCTCTTAGGAGGAAGCTTAGTCTCTGAGAGGAAGTTGGTTTCCCTTCTCAAACTCTGATTCTTTAGATTCTGATCTTGATACCACAAAGGAAAAATATCTTTAAGTCTTAGGATTGCTAAATTTTTCTATCTAGCATCTTCCTATAGTGGGACAGTTGAGAAGCCTACAATGTAAAGCATGAATCAAGAATGGTTTGACTATTTATTTCCTCTATCCTCCTAAGTGGAAAAGAATCAGTGTCCTAGACTATCTTTTATTGTCAACATCATAATTATATTGTCAATAGATGAGACATGATATTCTTTGTATTTGTTGCTTAACTTTTCTGATCTTTAGTTTTTTCATCTTAAAATGAAGGGGTTATATTAATGACTTAGAAGGCCACTTTCCTCCCTAATGCTATTACTGAAATAGCCAAATAGATCTGTGGTCTTATTGATTATTGATTATAAATGTTAGCACTAATGAGTCAACTCACAATTCATCCATGTCTATCCATCCTGTGGCAGTTAGTCAACTAAACATTTATTGAGACTATATGTGTGGAGGACTTTTCTATGTACTGGAGATGAAAGGAAAGATAAAAACAAAAAGAAAAAAGCAAAACAAAAAAAGAAACAAAACAGAATCAGGCACAGGGATAAACTAATCATCTAAAATCTTATCATCAGGCTGATTTACTCAGTTTTAGATACTCAACACCTTCTCAACTACCTCAGCCTTCCCTCTCCTTTAACAGGAGGACTGGAACATAGAGTAGGAAATTCTTCCCAAAGCTCTGCTTTATAAATGGACTGGACCTGGATTTTTCAGTTAACTCTGATTTCTGTTTGCAACTCTGCTTGATTTGAACCCCAAAGGATTCCCTGAACCTTAGACCCCTAAATAATTCCCACCACCACTTTCCAGCTTTCCTTTATGTACTTATCTTCCTCCATTGGATTGTAAGCTCCTTAAGGACAGGACTATCTTTATTTTTCATATTTTTATCCCCAGCAATTAGAAGTTTCTGGCATATAGGCACCATGTCACCAATTCAGAAACAAAGACACATCTTTTTAATATCAATAGTCTTCCAATACCATCATATGGTTATAGGATACAGAACACCATCATCTGCTACACAGTGATAATCAGTATTATCCAGATGGCAATATAAATGCAAGCACTTAATAAATGTTTATTGTGTTGAATTGAATCAAGGAGATCACAATCTAATGGGGAAGACAACATGCAAACCATTATATACAAACAAGATGTACACAAGATAAATTGTGAATAGTCTTCACGGGGAATAGACTAAGTCTTAACAGCCATAGAAGGCATTAAGATTAAGGAGTACTGAGAATTGCTTCTTAGGGAAGGTGTGATTTTACCTAAGATTTGAAACAAAGAAGTGGGGATAAGGAGAGGAACAATCATGGGAGACTGACAGCCAATGTAAATATCCAGAATCAGAAGCACACATGGCATGTTATATGTGAGGAACAATAATAACGAGACCAAGAGTGAAAAGGAAGAAATGGGTCAGGTTATGAATGACTTTAAAAGTCAAGCAGAGGGTTTTATATTTGATTCTCAGGTCAAAGAAATCCCCCCTAATATTTTTTTAATTTTTGGAAGGAAGGGTGAGATGCTCTGACCTGGGCTTTAGGAAGGTTATGACAGCTGAGTGAAGGATAGACTGGAGCAGGGTTGGGATGAGATTCTAGGCAGGGAGACTAAACTATGGCTACTATAATAGTCCAAGCTTGAGGTGATGAAGGCTCAGACATGATGGTTGTAGTGTCAGAGAAGCAAAGGAGTTATATGTGAGAAATGCTAAGAAATGACAGTATTTGGCAATGTATTGGATATGGGGGTAAGGAAATGTAAGAAGTCAAGGACAACACCTAGGTTGCAAGCCTTGGTGAATGGGCAGATAATAGTACTCTTCCAAGAGATAAGGAAATCAGGATGGAGGAAGATTTGGGGGGAAAGATAATGAGTTAGTTTAGTTTGGGATGTTGAGTTTGAGATGTCTATAGGATCTCTCATAGGCAGTTGGAAGTGTGAAACTAGAAGTTAGCAGAGGTTAGTCTGGATAAGTAAATCTGAGAATCATCAATTTAGAGAAGATAATTGAATCTATAGGAGCTGATGAAGTCATCACATGAAGCAATAAAGAGGAAAAAAGAAGAGGCCCCAGGACAAAGCCCTTTGAGACACCAGTGGTTAGCTGGCACCATGTGGTCTCAGAAAAAGAGACTGACAGGGAACAAGTAGAAGAACAGTGTCACAGAAACCTAGAGAGAAAATAATATCAAGGAGATGAGGCTAATTGAGGGTGTCAGATTGCAGAAATAGCAAAGATGAGGATTAAGAAAATGTCATTAGATTTGGCAGTTGAAGTCAATGTCCATGCCTTTCCAAATGGGGATTTACCCAATGGGCAAGGGACCTTCCACACATTTCTTTGGCATTAGGATATCAGTGCAAATCCAGGTTATCCATCTGTCATCCCTCACTCTAACCACATCATAAATTCAGAAACAAAGCTTTATCTTTTTTAATATCAATACTCTTCCAATACCATCATATGGTTGCAAGATATGGAACACTATAGTCTGCTAAATACTGAAAATCAGTTATCATCCAGATGGCAATGCAAACATGCATGGTGGTTGTGAACAGGTTACAACACATTACAAACAAGAAATTATTGAGGAGAGGCAGAGTAAATGTGATAATCAAAAAAAAAATGTGAACAACAACAAAAAGATCTGATTACCAGGATTTTTTTTTTTCTGGTAAATTCTTTCTTTATCCTTCATGCAGTCAGTTTGCTGTCATTGTGTATCTGAGGCACTTACTAAGATTAATTAGTGGAGTAGTTTATCATATGAACACATCACCAGTGACTTTCCTCTCCAAAATTCACAGGGCAAATTGCTTTAAATTTCCATGTTAAAGAGAACGTCGTGTGCAAACAGACATATTGCAGACTCTGTTGCTTCCATTAAATAAGCGGGTCTGGAAAACTGTAGCTGCTTTTGTGTTGCTATAAATACAATGTTTTAATATATACTAATTAGAAAATCAGGCAAAAATGCGATCACTTGAAACTTTTATAATGCAAACAGTCATATTTCAAGGTATGTTTTAGTTATGTTGTTACTCTTTTTACAACTTCACCTTTATGTAGATGAAGATATGAAATCTTTATGTTTAGGCGTCAATGTTCTTTCTTGGAAAATAATTTCTTTTTTGTGGTTCCTTCACAATTTGGCATGGTTTAAGACCTTCAGACATCACAATCCAGCTATGATGGAGAGTATACTTAATATCCATCCACTAAGACCAGTGTTCATTTCAAAGCCTGGAAAGCTTTCCCTCCTCATCCCCTCCTCCTAGCTTGCCTAATCCCACCTAAAATCCCACCCTGTACAAGAATACTTTCCCAATACCTCTTAATTACAGTGCTTTTTCTCTGTTGATTATTTCAAATTTACCCTATGTACATATACTTTTGTTTGCCTGTTTGCTTGTTGTCTCCCCCATTAGCTGATGAGTTCTTCAAGGCAGGAATTATTTTTGCCTCTTTTTGTATCTCCAGAGCTTGGTTCTGTAGCTGGCACGTAGTAGGTACTTATTGACTGGCTATTGATTGAAAGGTCTTTTATTTATTATCATTGACAGCTGGACCTGGATAGAAACTCAGAGATCATCTGGCACAATATTCTACTCCACTCATACCCACAAACCTCCCATTTACTGAAAAAGAAATAGGCCCAAAAAGATTAAGTGACTTACCTGGGTTTAAAGTGAAAGACAAAGCTAGTCACACGACCTTAAGAATCTCTACACTAGCTGGAATACTAGATAAAGTGCTGGACTTCAGGGGGCAAAAGATGCAATGGCTAAGGAGACAAATGTTTGATCTTCTAAGCTTACTTATTTATTAAGCAAAAGATGCCAAATGTCCAATAAATCAGGACCACTCTTTCCTCACCTTCGGGCTGGGCCCCAAATACAGGGTGAAACAGACTTTTATACATTAAAAATAATTAATTTAATAAGACCAATTAATTCAAAGGAAACAATATTGTTAATATTAGGTAATTGATTTCTAATTGGATGAAAGATTAGGAACGTTTCAAGTTGGGAGAGGAAAAGTAGACAGGTGCAATTCCTTAAATTCAGAAAAAGAGATGTTCCAATCTTCCCCAAGAAGCTGTAAATAATCAAAGTAACATGGAAACAACTAATTAATGAAGATAGGACCAGTTTTCACATAAGACATATGGGTTGTTTAGGATGTATAATTATGCAAAAACTCCTTAAATCAATCTTAGGATCTGAATGTATTTCTGTTCACCATCACCTAAGTCCTCAGTTAAGGTCCTTAAACAGCAAGTACAGGTGGTCCTGCCTGCCAACCAATTGGAGCTAGATTCAAATAATGCAATCAGGTTTTCTCCCAATTTCCACAATCAAAGAAAGTTTTCTCACAAGACAGAAGTTGGGCAAGACAATAATAGAATAGAAAGGAAATAGACCTAGCTCCAGAATTGAGTCACAAGACTCACACATTGAGTCAGCATATTTCACTCTTTCCCCCCAATTAACCATTTGCTGTCCTAATTGCTTCAGGCTCTGTAGTCAGGAAAACCTGGGTTCAAATTCAATTTAATAAACATTGATCCTATTTTAGATAAATACTAGCTGGGTGTAACCATGGTCAGGTCATTTAATCTCAGCCTCAGTTTCTTCATCTGTAAAATTGAGGTAAAAAATAGCACTTACTTTCCAGGGTTATTATAAAAAAAATAAAAGAAATAATATATGTAAAGTGCTTTTTGAAGCTTAAAGTAGGACACAAATGTCAGCTATTGTAATAATTATTAGTCATTTATTAAGCACCTAAAATGTATCAAATGAGATAATATTTGTAAAGTGCTTAGCCTGGTGTCTGGCATCTAGAGGGTGCTAAATAAATGCTTATTCTCTTCCCCTTCTTGCTATGCACCAAGCATTAATAAGTGCTAGCAAAAAAAAATGACAAATAGTCCCTGCCCTCAAGAAGATTATATTTTATGGGTTATTTAGCCTCTATGGGGCACAATTTTCACATTTATAAACTGAAGTGAGGTTTGGAATTCTTTCAAAAGGGAGGAGATGGATATTCAATATCCTTTTGGAAATTCTGGCTTATTTTCTTGTTTTGCTCATCAACCAGATGCATAGTAACTATAGCAGAGAAGACAAGAAAATTTGACTGGCTTGATTTAAAAAAAAAAAAAAGATTCACTAATTGCGGCTGTCCTTAAGAGGAAGCATTTTTTTTCCTGAAAGGCCAGATGCTCAATCTCTGTTCTGTCTATTCTAGTCTAAGTTCAAATTAGGACGCATAAGAAAACGTAGCTGTTCTACCTCTTCCCACAGTAAATGAATACATAAATAATAAAAGAATACTCAACTGTTTGAGACTTCCTTATATTTTGTAATTCATGCTGTTCCTTGACTTGGAAAGAGGTACCCACTTGTGGCAAAACATAGAGGAAAATTAGAAGCTCTTATCACTAGTCATTAAAGATCATGCCATTCATGTGGGTGTTGCTGAATTAACGGGGTCTACAAATTAATGAGTGTCTTATCTGGGTTCATTTACCCAAGGTAAGTTATCTATCTAAATGACCTATGTCAGTATCACTTCCTCCTGAATGCCATTTCCACAAGTATTGATAAGCAATCTTTTACATCATTGAAAAAATGAGGCTTAGCTGAATTAAAAAGCCTAAAAAGTAATGGAAGAGGGCAATGGTAGGAGGACATTTGGTTGGAATGGAAGAGTTGGACAAATGCTACAAAAAAACAAAACAAAACAAAAACAACTATCCATGCCTATTAACTAGCATGCCCAACTGAGTGAGCAGGGAAGTCAAGAGAATGATAATAGAAGATAGTACCTTTCTGATCCATATTAAAGATTCAGACCAAGGTGCTAGCTATAATCTGATTTCTTATTTCTGAAACTAGCCTCTAATGAACAGAGCTTAGGTGGATGAGAATGCTACGGAATGCTTTGACTGTCAGGGAGCTCAAGTCCAATACCAGAAGAAGAATCTAGGATCTCTCCATGCACCTCAACAAACTCCATTAAAGGGTTTTCCATATTAATATTCTGAAACATCAAATGAACATCTGGATATGTAGGAACAAAGAATAACACAAAGAAATCATAATCAAATGACTCAGTTTTCAATGACATTCTCAACACCAAAAGAAAACACGATGAAAAACTCTGGTTAAAATAGACATAATTGATCTGGTTTCTGGAATGAAGTTTTCAAGACCAGTATTCATTGTCTGATCATTCTCAGTGTTCTGTCTCCTTTCACATTACCTTGTATTGAATTTTCTGAGTGCCTGTTTTAGATCCCAGCAGAATTTAAGCTCCTTGAGGACAAAGATCATTTCATGTTTGCATTTGAATCCTCAGTGCCTAACATAGTGCCTTACACCTAGGTGGGGTTTAATAAATGTGAGCTATATAGAATTTAATCTCTCCAAGTTAAGTTCTCAGCCATAAACTGTACAATGACTTCTTCGACATTTTTCCTGAGTTCCTGCCTCTTGGATTCAGGATTATACAAATGGAGAATATGACAACTGAAAATAAAGAATTTTTGACTGTGCTGAATAGTTAATCCCAAGTCCGAAGTGCGTTCTCCTCATTTTATTAACAACACTTTCAAGAGACACCTTTGATGCAGGATTTAAACCTCAATGGTCTGAATGGAGACTATTCATATTTAGTCTACATTATTATTAGCTTAAAGTTATCTAAATAAGTCATTCACAAGTGTCTATAGTAAAGCTGAGACACAGCATTTCTAGGAACATATAGAATAGATGTCTATGATGACAAAGAATCAAAATTGCACTGACTCACCTCAAGAATGGTCAACTTTATTGGATGGAAGGATTTTTTGAGAAAGAATCTCAGTGTGAGACAGGTATGATCTCACCAAATGAATGAGATTAGGAACAGGTCCAGAACATAAAGCACTTTAGGGAACTTTACTCATTTCAAAGGAAGACCAAGAACATTGTCCTTTCTTTGAAAGAAATATCTCAAAAGCCATCTAAAAGATTTGCTTTTAACCAATGACATCATTTTCAAGTCCCAGTTCTTCAAGTCTCTGGCAACTCTCCATAATGATGGTATGAAGGAAGGCTGTGAAGATCTGGAAAAATAAAGCTTTCTAGACACTGAACAAGTGAAGCCGAGTTAAGAAGCCTTAATTAAGTATTTGCATCTCCTGGCCACTGTGCTAAGCTTTGAAGAATCAAGGCCAAAATAAATACATTTTCTGCCCTTAAGGAGTATATAGTCTGATAGCCATATAAAATATATTCAGAGTAGGTGAAGGTAATGTGAAAGAGGAAAGCATTAGAAACTGGATGGGAAAAAAAAAGAAATGGAAAAGCCTCTTGCGGAATGTGAGATCTGACTGGAGTCTTGAAGGAAGGAAAATTAAAATGCAGAGATTAGGGGGCAGAGTATTTGTGATGGAAGAACTACCAGTAAGCCAGGGTAGTTGGAACAGGGAGTGTTCTGAAAAGATAGGTAGATAGGAAGGGACAAGGTTATGAAGGGAACAGAAGAATTAAAGTGGGCCATTCTTGCATACAAATTTAAGATGCCTTGGATTGATTTATTATTGATATTATATTGATCATTACATTGATATTATCCAGTTCCAAGGGGAGAGGAAGACAAAGTGCATACAGTTTTCATTTCCCCAGGAGAGTTTTGCCAGTTCGGATGTAGGGCCAGTCATTTCCTGGGTGCTATTGCCTTTTTTTTTTTTTAATAGCCCTTACCTTTCATCTTAGAATCAATACTATGTATTTGTTCCAAGGCAGAAGAGTGGCAAAGTCTAGGCAATGGGGATGAAGTGACTTGTCCAGGGTCACACAGCTAGGAAGCATCTCAGGCCAGTTTTGAAGACAGGACCTCCTGGCTCTCTAAACCTGGCTCTCAATCCACTGAGCCACCTAGCTACCCTCCCGCCCCATTCATATTTTTGAAGAATATGGTTGGAGACAATTTACATGGAGATGCTTATGTTCACAATCAATCTGTTTTCAGGAAAATAGACATGAGAAAAGACTAATGAACATACTGGATAAAACCTAGTTTATTATTCAGAGCCTCTGTAATCTATGTGGGTCACGTAGTGTCATCAACAATAAATAAACATGAACCCCAAGAAGACAGAAGCAATTGTAGTAGTCCTCATCCATAGAATTTTGCAACTAACATTGATGAAAGCACAGCACCAGTTTCCCAGTATATATGGAAATGACCACATTCAAGATCAGTTCCTCTTTAAATCACACTGTTTTGACTTTCTCTATTATGTGACTGGTCCATGAATATTTATGGACTTCAAACATTTGTGAAGAATATTATCATTAAATCACCCAATGACCATCCTTACCTCAGCTAGATTTAGATAACTCATAGTGGGGATTCACTAAATAGTGAAGAACTATAAGAAGAAACAAAGAGGCAGCTAGGTGGCTCAATGGATTGACAGTCAGGTCTAAAGACAGGAGGTTCTGGGTTCAAGTCTTCTTCCCCAATCCTGGCAAGTCTCTTAACCCCCATTGCCTAGACCTTACCACTCTCCTGACTTGGAACCAGTACATAGTAATGATTCTAAGACACAAGGCAAGGTTTTAAAAAAAGGAACAAAAGTCAAAGATGTGAATCTATGATCATTTGAGATTCAAATTTTAGCTCAAGGAGGAAATTCTCTGGTTGAAAGAATACCAAAAGTCAAAACTATGTGATAAAGTAATATAGCAGGATATAACTGATCACTTGCATAGAATTAGGCAGAAATGGGTACTTTTCAATGTATTTCACTTCATCACAAGGAAAGTCTTTCCACCATGACAGACTTGGGAGATTAGGTCACGAAAATACTTAACAATTTACTCTGCTGATGAAAGACAACAGCAGATCCTGTCAAAAGTGTAATTACTTGATCTTAGACTGTTCATAGGAAAGAACTACCAACTTATTCTGCCTATTTGGAGAGCATAAGTACTAGGCAAAACTTTGGAACTTGTGTAAATATTTCTTTTAATCTCTAGAAGAGATGGGGGGAAATATAATTAAAATCTCAGTGCTTAATGGACCATTTTCCTGCCTGTGCACCTAACCAGAAACCAGAAACCTTCTACAGTTTTTAAGATGTAGAGAAAGTGTTTTCTTTATATGTGGTATTTCTGTGAGGATCTACTTTGACCAAGATAGAGACTTGGAGAGCAAACAATCAAAGGAGTTATTTACTTTGGCACAAATCAGAGTCTAATACTCTCCCTTACCATCTAAAGGGAAACACATCATCTGAATGTTTCATTCTCATACAATTAAACATGCTGAGATGCTGAAATCTGAAGGGAAAGTTCATTGGAGTCAACATATGGATTTTCTAGTGCATGTACACAATTTTTTTACATTCTCACAAGAGGTTTGAAATCTTGCCTGTATTTCTCTCTCCTCTTGCCTTATGGGTTACTTTGGGATCTTTTCCTCCTTAAAAGAGATAAAGCTATTTCTAATACTTGGTTAATAATAAGTATCATGCTGGTTATTTTTTGACAAGGATTCTCAGTATCCTTTGGCCATATTGATGAGACCTCCTGGTCACTCAGGGGCATTAAAAGGTTCACTCACATTGAGTCTAGGTCTTTTAGACTTGGTAAATGTGCTGAAATCACACTTGCTACCATATCCAGCTTTGCTAACAAGATGAGTTTCCATAAAGGTGGAGTTGAGGAGGGCAAGGGGTGGGGGACTTATTGAGTATCCTTTCTATATTAGAATTAAATAAAACTGTTTCTATTTACTGTTGAATGACCTAAAAATGTCTTATTTTGTTCCAATACTGAACTGAAACTACCAAGGGATTGACCTGATCGGAACTACTCATTATCGTGCTCATATTTGGGCAATATTGCTTGGAATCTCATAAATTAAAATTTGTCAGACCAGTATGTCTTCTAAATGATAAATCAGCTAAAGGAGACCTAATGTCTGGCTACAGACAACTCAGAAATCCAAGTGACAATATGATCCTTAAGTACATTGTCAAGATCATTTCAAAAAAGCCAGAGGTTTTCTTTCCTTTTTCCCTTTAATATTAGCCTAAGGAATCACACAAGAGAACAGTTTATGGGAAAGCCATCTAATATCAAGTAATTGAAATACTAGACAACTTTCCAGTTTGTAAAATAGTTCCAGAGGTTAGAATACATCCTGCCAAGACAATGTACCACAACCATTACCTGTTGGGAATTTACTTGGACTGCCAGGTAATCAGGATGAAAAGAAAGATAAATAGTAAGCCAGTAATACTCTAAGTAAGGAGAGAGCCTCCTTACCAGCTGCAGGAAGACTAGTAGAACTAGTTATTAGCTTCAGAAGATAATGATGCAGATGAGTAAGGTAGCAAATGTTGTTACTAACCCGAGGATAAAAGAAATCAATTAAGTGTGGCCCAGGAGGTTCAGAGAAGAGAGGAGGCATGAACTCAGTGGTATCCTCTAGCTGCAGAGGTCCCTAGGAAACAGAGGATATCCATAGAACAGTTAGTGACTTAATCACAAGTGTAGGCATTTCCTTTATTTTTTTTTTAAGTTTTAAATCTTTCATCTTAAAATCAATATTGTGCATTGGTTCCAAGGCAGAAGAGCAGTAAGTGCTAGGCAATGGGGGTTAAGAGACTTGCCCAGTGTCAGGGAAGAAGTATCTGAGGTCACATTTGAACTGAGGACCTCCCATCTCTAGGCATTTACCTTTAGGCATCTCCCATAGGCATTTACTACTGAATTGCCAGCTGTATTCAGCCAATGACCAAAATTGCCTGTGATGCTTCAAGACTAAAAGAGAGAAGTATTTCCATGGAGTCAGACATTATCCTTCCCTAGTGTATATATGGCATTGTCCTTTGTATGTAACTACAATATATGTTGAAATATATTATATAGGCTCTATATTATTATAGGATTATATAATATTCTATTGTGCAATGTGCTTTATTTGCTATTGTACTTCTTTGCTACATATCCTAGCCTATAGTATTATATGTACATTATTGTTTTATATACATCTATCGTTTCTGCATCAATTTCTGTTAAAAATGATTCCAATGTTATGTGTAATTATTACATGCAACTAATAATCTTAGCCTAAAATGTACTATTGTCACATTTTTCTATTGATTAGCTATAATTCATTATGTTAGACACATATGCTATTGGTAGTTATTGCAGTTTTAATATGAATTCCATGTATTAGGTATCTGCATATATAAATATTGCATGTTGTTGGGATAATTACTTGTGACTGTTATAGGTCAGTCTAATGCTTTATGATATATGTTCAAGTGTTCATCTTATAATTTACAGGGACTACAAAATTTTTAGTAAGAGAATATAACAGCTATGCCCTGCTCATAAAGTGGGTTGAAGGAGAGCAAGGCCATCGACATTCCTGGGTCACAAATTTCATAGTAAAGCAAGGGGAGACTTGAAGGAGGATTTAATCTTAGTGTGGAGTAGAACAATTAGAAAATGGGTCCTCTGCTTTCATCATTTCGCACCTTTCTTTCACAGGACTGTGAAAACCAGGTAGTTTACATCTCATTGTGAGGCAAACTCCTTCAGACTTGTCTGATATTAAAGATTGTTCAATTATTTCAGTTGTGTCTGACTCTTCTTGACCCCATTTGGGGTTTTCTTGGCAAAGATACTAGAGTGGTTTATCATTTCCTTCTCCGGCTCTTTTAAAAATAAAGAAAATGAGGCAAGCGATATTAAATAACTTGCCTAAGGTGACATAACTAATAAAGATCTGAGGCTAGATTTGAACTCAGGAAGACAAATCTTCTCAGATCCAGAATTCTACTAGTACCACCTGATGCTAAAGAGCTATAGATGAAATTAAGGGCAGTCATTTGACCTGGAATAGAAAAAGAGTTAGGAAACAAGAGTCATCTGCATGTGAAGCCCACATCATGCTGTTCAGATTGCTCAAACAGTGCCAGGGTTAGAAGAGATCAACTCATGTGTTTATCTCTACTTGGCTTTGAATAAAGCCCAGGAGTGCAGCTGAGTATTTGAATGAAAGTCATAAATGATATTTCATATTAGATGAGTGAGAATATAAAATGAAAGTTCTAATCAGAATGTTAAAATAGAATAACTATTTTTTTTTGCTTTTGTCAAATGCAAATAAAAAGCTAGAAGCATTGTGTGAGTTAAGGAGAAAGGCAGCCCAGAAGAGAAGTACATTAGAATCAGAGAACAGCTGAAAATGTATAGGTGCAAAGACAAAGCTCACCATATAACGGAAGGACACCCCCTCCTCAGGAAGATGCATACTTGTTCCCAATCATTGTACTTTTTGCCCCATACTAGCAAAGGCTCCGGAATTGAGATCTTGATACGGTCATCTACGTAACACAAATGATATGTGAATTCTGCAGGTTTGGGGTATAAACCACTCTCTGGTATACAATGGTCATTAATATCAAAAACAAAACATACATATGAGAAAATTAAGCTAGAATTTTATGTGGAACAGTGCTTTCCTATGATCCTAGACCACTTATTAAATTTCAGAAAAACAAATCTACTAATTTGATGAAAATAAATTTAATACTATTCAAGTACAGAAAAAGGAAAGGCTTACTGCCCTTTATATTAATAGGATTCTATATTCTAGGTTAAATAGTTTGTAACTGGTGTGTATGGAGTGTGCAGGGAGAACTATAACCTCTGGTAAGAGAGCTTGCTGAGACATTTTTTTTTTTTTTTTGCTGAGACAGCCACACACCCCAGTACAATCATCTCAGCAGATGGGCTAAATCAGATTGATGGTAGTGTTTATGCTTGAGACCTGTTGGTGATCCATGAGGATATCTACCTTTTAAGCATGTGAAGATTTCTCCTGGCAGAATGGGTAGATGAGAAAAAATTTTCCAGCAGCCATGCGGCAGCTGAAGCAAACATGGAGCACCCACAGTGTGATAAGACATCAGAGATACCAAGATCCATCATCCACTGAATCTCAGGCCATCACTAGTCATTCTGACTTTTGTCTTGTCATTGGACTCTGATGACTCTAGAAGGGAGAGGAAGACTATTTTTTTACAAATTCAATTCACATACAAGTCATCATTCATTAAGATATCATCACACTTCTTTGAATACAGAAGATAAATAACAATAATTGATACCTATATATTCTTAAGCATATCCCCAGCGACAGTAATATGTTTCACAGTTTTCATGAATATGGTAATTAAATTATATGCTCATGTTTTACAGTCTCTTTTCCTGGTTTTAAAATTGGAAAATTATAAACCTGAAGCATCAAAATCATCTTACAAATTCAAAATTGTAGATGACTAACTATCCTTGATTACTGAAAAAAATTGCTATTGGGATTCTTGCTGGAAACTGTTTCTTAAATGCAAGTCCATTACTTTGAGATTTGAGGACCCTACTTTCCCTGGAGTTTGGTTATTGAATTCTCTATATTTCTAATCATGAGCCCTCTATGTCAAGAAATCACAAATATTTGGTCCCTAGCTTACTGGGTTGACTATCAGAGTAGATGAACCAATTTAGGTCAGATTCAAGCCTTTCATAAATCTAATCACTTTTTTTAAATCCCTAATCCAATTTTGAAATTGGAGGTCAGTGCTCCAATTATACTTGTCAAGACAATGTCCTGAGTTCAAAGTGAAAAAGATGACCTTAGGACAATCAGCATTATGATTTAAGTTAAATAAAACCTTATTTTAAAAAGTAGAAAAATGAATAAATTACATGAAAAGGGCATTTTGTAAGATTTACTCAGAATTTAATCAATCATGTATTGCTTTTAAAGTGACATATCTTGAAATTAATAACCAACTAAACTTCTGGTCTACAGAGGAGTTTAATCATCAACAATCCAACTAATTCAGAATCTGCCATCAAGACAACCCCTGGGGAAAGTCCATTGCTCAGGAGTTATAACTTTAGCCATTAAGGGAATTGGAATACAGTGCAGGATACCTAGTACCAAGGGACAAGGGATATAAACGAAAGTTGGTTACAAAAGTATGGGTTTGGCCACTGAGGAGGAAGGTCCCAAGACAAGAATTGGGTCTCAAGAAGTAAATGCAGCCACGGAAAGGACTAGAGTAGGAAAAAGAAAATTATCTACTTATAAATGGTAGTACCTACCAAAGAACTAGTAGACCAAGGCTAAGACCAGTAGGAGTCAGTACTGAGAAGTAGAAAGGGAGAGAGAGAGACAGACAGACAGACAGACAGACAGACAGACAGACAGACAGACAGAGACAGAGAGACAGAGACAGAGAGAGAGAGAGAGCTTTTTAAATAAATATCATTCATTCATTAATTCATTCAAATCACATTAACTAAATGCCTAAAATGTGAAAATCATTATTCTAGAGACTAAGAGAGATATAAAAGAATTAAAAGCTGAACCCTACCCTATTGGAACATACCATCTAGCAGGAAGGACATAATATACAATATGCAATACAATGGATACATGATATATAATATAATTATATGATACAGGGGTAATATAAATTAGACCATAAGGCAAAATGCAAAGGGCTTTCTAAAGTTGAAGGAAAGCTCAAAGGAATAATGAACTGGAGGAACTCCATGTGAACTGGAATGACCTCCGGGAATTGACACAGAGTGAAAGGAGCAGAACCAGGAGAACATTATACACAGAGACTGATACACTGTGGTAAAATCGAATGTAATGGACTTCTTTACTAGTAGCAATGCAAAGATCCAGAGCAAGGCTGAGGGACTTATGAGAAAGAAAACTAGCCACACTCAGAGGAAGAACTGTGGGAGGAGAAACACAGAAGAAAAATAACTGCTTGATTGCATGGCCTGATGGGAATATTATTGAGGCTGTAGACACTAAATGATAATTCTAGTCCAACTATCAATAATATGAAATTAGGTCTTAATCAATGATACATGTAAAACCCAGTGGAATTGTGCATTGGCTATGGCGGGGGTGGGGGGAGATTGGTGGTAGGGTTTGGGTTTGGGGGAGAATATTAAACATGTAACTATGGGAAAGTATTCAAAATTAAACCCAAAATTAAAAAAAAAAGTTGCTGAGGGAACAAATAGGATGAGCGACCTGCCTAGGCTTACAAAGCCAATATGTGTCAGAGGCAAGGCTCAAACTCAGCTCTTCCTGGCTATAAGGCCAGCTTTCTATCTGCTAGATACACTTCCTCTCCGTTTTCCTTCCTCCGTCTTTCCCTCTCTCCCTTCCCCTAATCTTCTTCTCTCCTTTCCTCTCTCCATCTCTGTCTGTGCTTTTTAGGGGATGTTTTATATATAGTGCTTTCTTCTGTGAGCCATCTGAGGAGCCAATGAATCTGTGTAACAAGCAATAGCTGTATCTTTGACTAAATTATGTTTTCTTTTCTTTTTTTTAAATTTAAACATTTATTAATATTCATTTTTAACATGGTTACATGATTCATGCTCCTACTTTCCCCTTCAACCCCCGCACTCCCCCCACCCATGGCCGATGCACATTTCCACTGGTTTTGTCATGTGTCCTTGATCAAGACCTATTTCCAAATTGTTGGTAGTTGCATTGGTGTGGTAGTTTC
>NC_058132.1:282258939-282313922 GCF_016433145.1 Gracilinanus agilis | reverse complement strand
GCACTGAGAGCACTGAAGGCAAAAGTCAAAAGGTTAAGACATACAAAGAATCAATGCAATATAAATAACAAAATAAATAATTCAACATCTATAAACATATTTACTATGAACATTTTTAGAGGCAAAGATTTCAGAGGATAGTGCCCCTAGAGAAAGAAGATATAGAAAGTTTTTAGTTGTCTACACCATAGCAAAATCCAACAATACAATAAAACCAAATTGGATTAAATATGAGTCAGAAAGCTTGGTAATATGATGAATAACTCAATATTTTATAAAGCAGGTGACTAAAACTAGTTTATATGCAAAACAGGAAAGTAGTAGAGTTGGAAAGGATCCAAAATTATCGGTTCAGATGCTTAACAGTGGCACATAAATTAATAGCAAAATAATGACCAGCTTCCTGTTAGGCATGAACTTGAGTTTTCTTAACAGGCAGCATTGCCTATCTACTATAAAAAGATGAGACCCAGTGATCCCTCTAAATATACTTCAATGGACTGTTTAATATATAAATAAAAATGAATAGTTTATTTTATTTTTTAAAATCTATAAACATCTATGAGAAATAATATACTGGCTGAGAAGCATAAAAAATGTGTGAAAGCCCCAGATTTGGGGCAGGGGGACTTTTTATTGATTTAGTAATTACTAAACAAGCTTCCTGAAAGTGCCATAATACTTATACTGCCTTTACAGATTATCACCAAGTCTTTAACTCAATTCTATACTCATGGTTTATTCATGGGCAAATATATAAATTATATCGAGATATAGTGAGAACACCAGAGTATTTGATGCTCATGATGTAAAATGTCACCATTTCAAATGTTACATCAATGCAATAATGTTAAGAACTGACATGGGAGATTGGAGACAGTTTGGGGCCCTTATGGTTTCAGCAAATCTTAAATCCATTATAAATTCCTAAATATGATTGAATATGGCCTCTAAATAAAAGAGATAGACATACCTAAACATATTATCAATCACTTAGTATAAACATATGGCATGAAGTTAAATGACTCCACCAAAAAACAGTTAAGACAATTTCATCTTGTGGAATCTTTCTCCAATAATATGAAAATGTCATTTGCACCTGATAAGCTTAAGAGTTTTAATGTATGCCAAGAAAAGCAGAGACAAGTCTTTATGCTTGTATCCAGAAACCAGATTGAAGCAAAGGATGATAATGATGATAATTACAAATAACTTGCTATTCTCCGGGCAAGACTCATCAAGAATAAAGGCATTTGAAATAGAACAGGATAGAACAGACATACAACAAATAGTAGTAAAAGATTATAATAACAGTATATTTGATAGAAGTATAGATCTAGGTTATCAGGACAAGAAATGGCTATTTGGTAAAAATTGCTGTGACAACTGGAAAGTAGTTTGGCAGAAACTAGGTAGAAATCAATATCTTAATCCATTTACTAAAAAATATCAGAATGGATACCTGATCTAGATATAAAAGGAAATTATATAAACAAATTTGAAGAATAGGGAATATATTGCCTGCCAGATTTATATATAGAAAAGGAACTTATGTGTAAACAAGAGATAGAGAGCATTGTGAGACATAAAATAGATAATTTTGATTACATTTAATTGAAAAGTTTTTTGTACAAAAGAAACAAATGTTGCCAAAATTAGAAGGAAATCATAAATTGGGGGAAATTTTTCATAGATATTTTCTTGGAGAGAGGTAACTTTATCAAATTTATGTAAATAAGAGCCATACTCCAATTGATAAATGGGTAAAAGATGAACAGACAGTTTTTGATAAAGAAATCGTATATATATATGTATATGTTATATACATATATATATATATATATATATACAGCTATGAATCTTTTAAAAATGTTTTAAATAACTACTGATGAGAACAATACAAACTAAAACAATTCCAAGGTACCACTTCACAACCATCAGATTGACTAAAATGACAAAAGGGCAAAATGACAAATGTTGGAGGAGATATGGAAAAATGGACACGAATGCACTGTTCATGGAACTGTGACTGATCCAACCATTTTGGAGAGCAATTTGGAATTATGCCCATAGAATTATAAAACCCTATATATCCTTAGACCCAGCATTACCAAATGGTCTATTTTCCAAGGAAATCAAGGAAAAAAGGAAAAGAATCTATATGTACCAAAATATTTATAGCAGCTCTCTTTGTGGTAGCAAAGTACTAGAAATAGAGGGGATACCTATCAATTGGGAAATGGCTGAACAAATAATGGTATATTATTGTGATGATAATTATAATTAAATAATTAAATTAATAGTCTGAATTAATAAGCTTAATTCATTCTTTGGTAATGCTGATGAGAATGACTATAACATAGTAACCAAATATGTTTTGGAGGGCGAGTAGTTTTTTTATTTCTTTTAGTCATACATATGAGGCTTATAAAGGGCATTTTGGTAGATTAATTTTTTTAAGTTGGAAAGAACTACATGAGATAATGGAAAACGAAATGTGTAGAACCAAAAAACATTATATACAATTTAATTTTTACAGATTTAATATTTGAAGAATAACTTGTGAATGTTCACCTCCAAAGAATGAACTGAGAAGTGGAAACAATTGAGACATAATCTACATATACATAACTGTTTGCCTGATGATGTCTCCTATGGTATGGGGAGATCATAAAAGGACAGAATCTTTAAAAAAAAATGTATATTAACAAGCAAAAAATTTTTAACATTCTATTTTTAAAAAGAATAAAACTATCCAGGAAAAGTTATGTCTTTCTATGTCAAGAGACTATCATTCTGAAAATCAGCTTCAATGGAAAAAAGCATCTTAAAGTAATTAAGATTTAAATAATATATATGTAACATATACCTTTGGAATTATAAATAGATTTGGTCCTACAAAAGGATATGAAATTAATGAAACCCATGACCCATCAAGGCAGATATGGAGAAATGAACATGTCTTCATAATAAGGAGAAAGATAATAGACACATATTTTTGAGAGAACATAATATATATAGGTTTAAAACTTTCAGGAATACCTTTGCAATGAGCAGATATCACTTCACCAAGAAATAGTAAAGTAGTAAAGACTGAAGAGTAAAAGAAAATAAGAGAAAGATAGTAAAAGAGAGAAAAAAAGAGAATAAGACCTGACAAAATATTGTCAATGAAGACTGGCTATATATATATATATATATCCACATACATATATTGCATTTTTAAACTTAAGTAATTTCAAAAGTATACATTTTAAAAAGTTTAAATATCTTTTATGCCATATATATTTGTGAATTTTGAATAATACAGTTTTACTCTTAATAAAATGGATTTGCTTATGTGTCAATTTCTGGATGTTATTTTCTCAGAATGGTGAATTGGTAGATATTTTGCTTGTTCACCTCAGTCATGTGATCTATCTCCTTTTAAAATTTTTCACACCATCAGAAGTTCAGCATATGCATCAAAATCTTGTTCAGATGATCTTAAGGCTAGGATAATAAACATAATCCTTTCAGTCTCCTAGTAGCTACTGATGAAAGATTTTACAAAGTGGAAAATCAAACAAATCAACATATGGCACAAGATGTTAACTATACTGAAATTTAAAAAGAATTACCAGCATTTTAAATAATTAGCTTTTCATATGTTGTTTTTGTAAGTTTGTAACATATATTGTTCTGAAGTTATTAACACTTAAAAATGCACCACAACTTTCAAAATAACACATACACACATATGGTTGGATTTATTAAATATGATAATAAATAAAAATTTATTAAGTAAAAAAAGCAGTTTATCTTTAGATAGAACCTAAAAAATGGTTAATATTCAAGAGTGGAATCAAAAGGGACTGTATGGATGCTATTCTCTAGAATTCAACCAACCACATGTTGACAAAGCAATAATAAACAAGTGGTTCGGTCTCAAAGATTGATTTATAGAAATAAAGGGATTTAGGATGGCAGTCTGGAATCAAGCTGTTACCTAAAAATAACAGATAAACTGTCCAAAAAGTGCCTGGATTTATTATTTAATGCAGATTATAAAACAAAAGAGTAGAAACTGGACAACATCATTTTAGGCTGTGAAATTTTGTTGCCTAACAGACAACTAACAAGACATGATCTGATTGCTAGAATTATACATTAGAATTTCACTATCATTCATAAACTAGCAGTTATTTTATTTAGCTGTGTAATAGTGCACAGAATATTAAATATAAAATGATCAATAGTAGCAGAGGAACTTTTCTTGGGACTATTCCAATCTGAACTCTGTCAAAAAATATAAGATTAATAATAATAAAATTTTAAAAGTATTTTATTACCTTGTGAAATAGATATTAGAAATGTTATTATCTATTTTATACATAGGGAAACAGAGATATGAAACGATGTGTACAGGGTCAGAGAGCTAATAAGTATAAACCTCATAAATTTAGAATAACCACTTTATAGGGTAAAGGCCTATTTGAACAAGCAAAAACTGAATTATGATTTTTTTAAAAGAGATTACAATCTTCAATTTTTGTGAAGGTAATATTCCTAGAAAGGGGCATAAAAGTAAAAAAAACAGAAATGTTTGTACATTGAAATAGTGAGAAATCGGTGGTTAAGCTTCTATAATACCCCCAAAATGTATTCTTTCACCAGAGGTTGCTGAAAATACACATTTTCATGCAATTCTTTATAACAAAAATTAATTCTAATATTCACTTTTCCTAACATAATAACCATTAAATAATCCATAAAATGCAATACACAAAATAAAACTGGTAATGGTCAAAACACTTATTCTTGCTAGTAATTCCCAAAATTCTGTGACCTTTTGTGCTAATATCACATTTAAAAAAAACATTGATTTCAGATAATATTCACTTTTAATAACAAAAGAATTTATAGAATCATAAATTATTGTTGTTCAGTCATTCAGTCATGTTTGACTCTTTGTGACCCCATGGGCCATAGCATACTAATATTATACACAGAGAATTTCCTTCTGTAGGGGATTAAGGCAAGTAGAGGTTAAGTCACTTGCCCCAGATCACCCAGCTACTAAGTATCTGAGGTCATATTTGAACTCAGGTCTTCTTGACTCCAAGATCAGAGCTATTTGGCTACCTCCAGTTCAATAAATACTGAGATCAAATCAAATTATTAAAATTAAAACACTTTTTAACCTGTATCTTACTTTCTACTGTCAGAAGGTGGTGTGAAGGTGTTATGCTGTAAATTGTATTTCTGTGAACCTCTCTACCTTTGCCATCCTCTGAAAAACAAGGCAGAAGTTGCTGGGACTTTAGTAGCTCCTGTTAGAAGACAACAAGATTGGTGAGGTCTCAATAGCCCCTCTGACTGTCCGCTGGTAGATGGTGTTGGATATACCAGCTTGAAATAATCCATCAGCATCATCAGCTTTGTTTCCCATTTGAGATCCTTAAGGGTCTTCAGGCTCACAGCAGCTGCAGACTTTCCAATAAAAAGTTTATCTAACACCTTTATTTTCTTACTAAGCTGCATCACTGACTTTCATACTTGGGCTTAGATCCCAAAGGATTTGAACTAGGCTTTGGGGGTATAATTGCAAGACAAAACTTGAGTTTTAAAGGCACACAATGAAAATACATAATGAATGCACTGGGAGCTCTTTACATTGATAGGATGAATAAGACCAGTGAAGCACAAACTTGTGTTTATTGCGCCTCTCATTTTTTTTCTCTACTGCTCATAGCAGCAAATGTGCACAGTTGCCAGTGGAAAAGTGAAAATGAGGTTGCTTATAAAATCACTTGAATATGTAACCAAAAGCCCTACTAGAAAAGCAGTCAAAGGATTTGAATAAACAGTTCTCAAAAGAAGAATTAGAAACTATTAATAATCATATGAAAAATGTTCCAAATCACTAGTAATAAACAAATCAAAACAGCCCTAAGGTTTCATTTTTCACTTAGCAAGTTGGCATTAAAGACAAAAGATAGGAATAGTAAGGGTTGGGAGAGTTGTGAAACAATAGGCCCACTAAAACATTGTTTTTAGAGTAATGAATTAGTGGTAATTATTTTAGAAAGAAATTTGGTGTTTTGAAAATAAAGTGACTAAAATGCACCTATCCTTGGACCCAGAGATTAATGGTAGGTAACACTAGACTTATGTGCCAAAAAAGTAATTGATAAAAAGTTCACATAAACACCAAAATATTTTATAGCACTATATTTTGTGGTAGCAAAGAATTGAAAATAGAGTAAATGCTAACGAATCAGGAAATGACTAAACAAATTGTAGTATACAAATGTAATAGAATATTACTGTGTTGTAGGAAACAATGAATATGATAAATACAGACAATTATGGAAAATTTTACAGGATCTGATGCAGAGTGAAATAGGAAGAACCAATCAAGCAACATACACAATTATTATGACTACATAAATGGAAATTGCAAACACAATCAAAAATAAATGTTGCTAAATTACAAAGAACAAGTATGGCTCCAAAGAAGATATATGAGAAGACCCCCTGCACCATACTCCTTTGCAGAGTTCAGAGGTCCGTGGGTGTGGAAATCTGTGTAAATGTTCAGACTTTTCCAATTAATTGATCTGTCTGTTTTTTCTCTTTATTCCTTTTTTTCCTTCAAAAATATTGTTTACTTTATAAGTGGTCACACTCTGCAAGGGGCAGAAGAGGTATAAAAGGTGATTAAAAAATAAAAAATGTCAATAAAATGCATTTTTTAAGAAGCATTGTCTCTCCCTACTCACCCCAACCATTTTTGTCATACTATCAATTTGCATAGCCAACTTTTCCTTCACAGGTAGTCAATAGAAAAGTAAACCGCCAATCTTAGGTTATGCTATAAAAATTAAATGGTAAGGTAGTCTGAATTAATGAAGTATATTTTAAAGTATTGATTTGGAAGATGTATTACATCTACAATATTTGTAGAGTACTCCCAATTTTCCTTAATATAATAACACCCACCACTCTCACATTTTCATCATACTTTTCACTGTACAAATCATTTTGCATGTAGTATTTCTTGTAATCCTCACAGCTTTATGGGGTATATAAGGTAAGTGTTCCATTTCAATAAACATTTATTAAGTATCTTCTATATGCAAGATAAAAATATAGGTGCAGAGGACACCAAAATAATATAATATAGTACATGCCATTAAGAAACTTAAAACTTAATAGGAGAGGAATGGAGCAGGCACATAAATCTCATATTACCCAGCAAATTGAGATTATAACAATGCAGAAATTCACATTCTTTATCCACAGCTTTTAGCACAGAGACTGGAACATATTAGGTACTTAATAAATGTTTTATTTTACTTGATATGACAATTTTCAGCTGTTACAATCAGGGAAGTCTTATTAAGCAGGAGGCAACTGGGTTGTACTTTAAAAGAAAGGAGAGATTTCTAGAGCTTAATGCAGAAACAACTGAAAATATATCTTGGACATTTTTCATCCTTTCATAGGTATAGATCAGTGATTCCCAAAGTGGGTGCCACCGCCCCCTGGTGGGTGCTGCAGCAATCCAGGGCAGTGGTGATGGCCACAGGTGCATATATCTTTTTTTATTAATTGCTATTAACATTTTTTAAAAATTCATTTCCAGGGGGCTAAGTAATATTTTTTCTGGAAAGGGGGCAGTAGGCCAAAAAAGTTTGGGAACCACAGCTATAGATGAAAGGAAGCTAGAAAGCCTAAATAAGTTTTAGTATCTACTGATTGCATATACATAATAACCAAGGCAGGAATGTGCCTATGCATAACAGAAAGTGGTAGGGAGTGAAGGGGGAATAGAAATTTTGCCTTCATTTTCCCTGGTAGTCTTCAATAGCCACTCATTTGTGTAGGAAAGTGGCACAAGCACAAGGATAATTTTTTATTTAATTGCATGATTTTTTAAAAAAAAAACCCAGGCTTCTTTTTAGTTGTAGGGACTTTTTCTGGTCCTATGGCAAAAAAGGGGAAAAAAAAGTTGTAGAAAGCCTTGGGACTTTAAAATAGACAGCATTGCATAGCCCATTCTTCTCATTAGGAGGGAGAATGGCACCCAAGGAATCCATCTGAAGCTGGCAGAAGAGAGAAGCTCTACAACCACAACCACATGCCCAATTAGAGCCATGCCTGAAAGGGTCCAGGAACTACCAGAGGGGCAGGAGAGAAGAAAGAAGCTAGAAAAATGACATGTCCAGGAGGCACTACGACTCCAGTGGAAATAATACACAAAGCAGAGACAAAGTTCCCAGTGGAGACTAGTGGAGAACAAGCTCAGTGGGAGAAACATGATGCCATCACAAGCAGACATCAGTGGCCATGCCACATTGGAGGCATGTTTCATCCCTTCCATGTGTGTGCCTTTCCATATGTCCTATACTTATGTTCTATTTGTGTATCCATTCTTTTCACTGGATAGTTGTGAAAGGGAGCTATTTATGGAGGAAATATTTCATTACTACTTTTCCTACTCTGCTGTTTCATTCATTCCTTTACTTTAATCTAATGGTGGCCTCAGTTGATTTAAAAAGGCCAATACACTAATGGATGCTCATGAGCTAACATTACCCTCTCACAGAATCCCACGAAGCTGGGTAAAATTGTCAGGAGGATCCACGCTGGAAGATGGTGTTTGGACTCAGGTGTAGCACTTTTTTTTAACATAAATCCCACACATGAAAAAGCATATTTTGATTCCTTCACTATTCTGAGAATTCTCCTGCCACAGAAACCCAAGCTGTATTCTAAATTGTTGCTTCCATATGAGGTCAGTGAATTCCAATCAGCTAGTTGCCACTCTGAATTCTGTCACTTAGAGTGGGTGAAAATTCTCCATGGAAACTAAAAGCCGTTTTGAAGATAATCTACCACTAAGGGCTTAAACATAAATCCTTCTTGGAAAAAAAATTTTCTTTTTAAATGAGTGATAATTGAAGATATTCTCTTTTTAACTGAAGAGAAAAGGTCTTTCAGCCATTAAAATGGTTACAATTATTTGGCCATTTGGGCACCTAGATAGAGCTGGCAATTGCAGCTCTTGCTCACAGTGATGAAAGCCTTGCTGAGTAAAGATAGCCAGAAGAGGGATTAATATTTCAGGGTAAATAATAGACCCTGTGACCACCGATTTACGAAATCTAAGCCCTCATGAATCAAGTTGAAGGTGTCATCTACATGAAGTCTCCACCCTCATCAGCTCTCTGACTTCCACATGAAAAGAAAAACCACTTCCAAAGCCCAGTTAAATTTCTGATTAATAGATTGGTCAGGTACAGAGCCAAGATTTGAAAGGGACTGCAGTTTATGCTTTGCACAAAATCATGGATCATTTAGGATGAATAGAGAGCCCTCAGTGACCGAGTTAAGGGCATCACTCATGCGGCAACTTAAAATGCAGTCTCAGAATTTGTTTGGCCTTCCAGTTGGCATAACAGCCCATAAACACTCCAGCTGGGCAATGAGGAGTCGGAGCCAATCGTCATCACCTGAGCTGCCAAGTTTGGCGGACGCTTCTCTTTTCATGTCCAGACTTTAAATGTGTGTGCAGCAAAGGAGGAAGATGTAGACCCTGCTCCTGAATGGTGGGGCAAGTTGGAAGCAGGAAGTTTTGTGTGTGTGTGTGTGTGTGTGTGTGTGTGTGTGTGTGTGTTTAATTGATCATTTTGCTAAGAGATACCAAGAGAAAAAGAGAGGCAGATTTAGAGACAGAGATGGAGATACAAAGAGAGACAGAAATAGAAAGAGGGAGAGAGACACAGAGAATGACAAAAAAGATAACACGAGAATTCAGAAAAAAACGAAGTAGATTTTGCACTGCCTGGAAGCAAGTTTGGAGAGATGGTGTGGAGGCCGGGTGTTTACAATATTTCTCACTTCTGAGCAGGGGTGTGAGGCTGTTAGAAATGAAAGGAAACTATAAAAATTGCACAAGCTAAGATACGAAAGCCGCCCTGCCTTCAGAGATCCAGCTGCTGCCTGGCCCGAGAGCACAAAGAGTTTAGCTGAAAGGGAAAAACGGTTTCAGGTTTTCAAGTTACGGTTGTTAGACATGTGAGCTGCTTTTCAGGGGTGTGTCCGGACTGGAAAGATAAGCACCTGTTGCTGACAGAAACACAATACACATTGATTGGAGGGCTCCATAGAGAAACTGAAAAGAGCAGAAGGAAATCCAAAATAATAAATGGGCCCATTACCAAAGGACTTCACAAAGGGACTTTTAAAGAAAAGATGCATGACCTGGTTACTTGATCTGTAAAAGGGAAAATCAGAAAAGAATTGTTTGTGGTAGGGTGGGCTGGAGTTGGGGACAGAGTGAGGAGAGAAGCATTGGTTTATTCAAAAAACAAAAACAAACTCTCCAAACCCTGCTGCTGTGTTCTGGGCCCTCTCAAAGAATCCCATCTGATTTATCTTCTCCTGAACCCACTGCAGCAGCGATTGAAGTGACTATAATAGCCCAGGAGAAATGTTGGTGCTATTAGTTGGGTGATTGATGGAAGCGCTGCCAAAACAGCAAGGGAATTTGTCAGCGTGTTTTTTGAAGTTTGTAAATGATGACACTGGCAAAGTGTAAACAAACTCAGCTCCGACAGACACAGTCCCAAAGCTGACACTTATATAGACTCATTTAGTGAATTGGTTCAATTAGGAATTAGCAGCTGGAAAGGAGAGAAAGAGGAGAGAGACAGAGACAGAGAGAGACAGAGAAAGAGACAGAGAAAGAGAGACAGAGACAGAGAGAGAATGAGAACACCATGACTAGCTGGATCAGGGCAGAAACATGGAAATTTAAAGGAAAACAACAAAAAGCTTTTACTTGTATCTTGGTGTGTGTATGTGGACCTTTCCTGCTGGTAGTCTACAAAACAATATCCTGAGTAGAAAACCCAAAGATATTTTGAAATGAATCAATCCAACATCATGAGACTGGCTGTAAGTGCCAGAAACCCTAATCCTCCATCATGCTCTTTTCCATGCCCATAGTTGACTGACTCCTGTTAATCTTTCACAGGTGCTTTAGGAAGAATTGGGTTTCTCTCATCCATAAGGGCCTTCTTATACCAAGGACTGGTCTATCCATCTTCATTTACACTAGTAGGTAACCAATTTAGTCAGAGGCTGCTCTCCAGATTCTATCCTGACCTCTCAAGGACAAGAATCTCTGAATACTGAAACTTCATTCTGCCATCACAAACCTTCAGCAAGATGATGAATAGAACTTCCCAAAGACAAAAAAGTTTCTCAGAACATCCTTAGGACAATATATCTAGAGCTTAAAGTACCTTCAGAGGCCATCTACCCATCTCCTCACTTTACAGATGAGAAACTGAGGCCAAGTGTCTTGCTTAAGGTCACACGGGTGCATGTCACTGGCAAGATTTAAAGAGGTTCCTCTGATTCCAGAGACAGTGATCTTTCTACTCTACCATGAAGCAATCTCTTATAGCTAGTTGGGGAAGTAGGTAGAGCACAGGCCTTGGAGACACAGGGTTTGGAAGTCCCAAGTTTACATTTGTTTATCAAAAACTTACTAGTTATGCAATGCTAGGCAAGGCACTTGACTTCAGTCTGCCTCAGTCCCCTCATCTGTAAAATGAGCATAATAATAGTGTCTACTTCTTTGCTATATTATACAAATTTAATATTATATGTAAAGTGCTTTGAAAACCTCAAAATGCTATATTATTATAGTATAAGTGATAATTATTATTATGCTCACACCTACTTGTTTTGCAAATCTCTTGATCTCAAAATAAAGTATTTGGGAAAGGGGGAAAATATAGTGGCTTTTTTCTTCACCTCCTCACCCTCTCCCAGTTTTAAGTAGCTTCAAAGGAAAAGTTAACATTATTTGAAAGGTAAAAGAGGAAAAATCCCAGGACTTCCAGGTCATTTGGTCTCTTTTAATAAGAAATGGTACACTGGTGTTGTAATGAACTTGAATCTGACCCAAGTCAAATTCTCCTAAGGGAGAATAGAAGAAGTGTAGCACCAGAAAATTCCTCATTTGCTCAGAAAGAGTTGTGGGCCTGGAAAGCAGCAAGAACACGACACATCTCCCTGGAGAAAAAGTCATACCAAATCAACTACAATACCATTAGGAAAGCAATCACAGAAGTAGAAAACTCATTTCCAGTGGGAATAAAGAAGATACTCTGAAGAAACCAAGTTTGACAGAGTGGCCTACCCTTAAGGCCAGTTTATGAAAGGAAATAGGATTTTTCTAAACATCTTGCAGGTAAAAGGATCCTGGAATTAAGCTTAGAAATGTGGTAGAGTCCACAATGGAGGTGGGCATGGGTAGGGGGTATAGAAGAAAAACAGAGGTGTTGGGTATAAGGAAACTAAAGCAGGGTCAATTCCAAAACTAAAAAACTCTTTCTTCTAGAAGCAAATGGTAAATACATTCTCAGTCTCTCCTGTTTTATTTTTAAAGTATGAGTTTTTAATGAGAAATAATGTGAAACAAGTTGCATGTTTTCTGACAGACTAAGTCAAAATGTTTTTCCCAATTCTAGCATGCATTTTCACAATGTGAGGGCTGTCATTTTAGGGGAAATCATCCCATTGTGCATACTGGAAAAGATTTGCTGGCTTCCTCAGTGATGCAGACACCTGACCAAAAAGGGCCTGCCTTCAAAATTCCTAAATATTTCCTATCCACAATCCCAAACCTTAGCCGACCTCATCAGTCCTTCCAAATTATAGGCACACTTCTGAGCAGCCAGCCTAGCAGCATACAAGTGATCAAGTAATTAAAAGAGAATTGAACCTGTCAAGATAGTTTTACAATGCTTCACCAAGCAGTTTGTTCTCATTTTGATGCAGCAGGAACTTTGTTGCTTTTTTAGAAGAGGATGTCCAGACAGACTTCCTGTAAGACAGTGACTGGCACTAACAGTAACTTAGTCTGTCAAAGATTCCTTCTATGGCAATGAAAAAAAAATGTTCAATTGAAATAAACTGAAAGCACATCATAGTGACTGACAGAAAGACTCCTCGATAGAAGAAATAATTATGGTTTGCTAATGCCAGATTGTGTCAGAGATGTACATTTTCAGGCCATTCGTTTGGTTTATTGCAGGGTGCTCAGCATCACAGGAAGTCTTTTGTTACTTCCTAGGCAGTTGTAAAGTTATTTGCAATGGCCCAGTTGTTTCAGCAGCAGTCACCACCACCATAGCAGAACCCAAAGTTTTTCTCATGTCTCTATGCAAAGTGCCAAGGAAGGTAACCGTACAAAGCACACAAATATAGACAAACTTGTCTAAGTGTGGTAATTGATTGAATTAATTATTTTTCAGTAGAGCCTTTTTTCAGACATCTTTAAAAAATCAACTAGTTCTGCAAAATCAAAGAGATTGAGTTAACAAGATACTTTTCTCTGATTCAGGGATTTCTGCTATACAGACAAAACTTGCATCCCTGTCCTCAAGTAGCTTATAAAGTCTTCCAACTTCAATTATCTTCCTGTTTAGGTCTATTTTTGGTTTTCTATAATAATATAAAAAATAAAGTGCAATTCATTAGACTTTGAATTGTATAACCTAATTTATGAATAAGAATAATCAAGCAAATCTCTATTTTATAAGCTAATTTTAAAGATTTTCCCCATTAAAATATCTGTTGTACAAGCTATGAAATCTTATTACTGTGGATTTTTTCAAGAAATACAGTTTACTTTTTTTGAAACATGATTTCCTATGTTCACATGTTTCTCTTGAAATTGTCTCATTCTAAATGTATTTAGACATAGATCTTTATTAACTGAAATGAGTAGAAGGCTGCTAGTTATGGTGGAATGTGATTAGAAGGACAATCAAACTTACTGATTCATACAGAAATACCTGTATCCTAGCCACAGCTCTTTTTAAACTCATATCACTCAGTTGGAACTTTCTTTATGATTTTCCCCTTGGATTATAATTAGGACATGAGACTGTGTTGTAATGGCAACCAGAGAGCTCTAGAGATTTTATTATGAACTCACCCAGTCCAGAGTTCAACAACTTTCTTTAACCTTTGAAGCCAGTCTAAAGGACAAGGGAGAAGCAGAGAAAGGGAATGACCCTTAGAGTGAAAATGAATTAAAAACAGAAACAAATATAAACGACAATGGGGAGTGGAAGATGGTGGGGTGAGAAAGTAACTAGTAGAATTAAAAATTAACCTGTGAAAACCTGAAAATAGATTTTGAGTGACAGATTGAAGAGCATTCAAAAAGGAGAGTTAAATAAGGTTCTAGAGTCACTTTCTCTGAAGAACTAGAGAAAACATTTGCAATTATAAATAGAAAAAATCATTATTGTTGACTCAATGTTAAGAATGAGAATTAAGTAGCCTAGAAGATAAAGAATGTTCTTAATTCTAGAATCCTTCTCTTTGCTTGTAACATATCAAACCTAATTGGGGATTGGTATTGACAGAAAACAAAATCTATTTAGTGACTTGTAGCTGCTGTACTAACATTATGGTGTTCTTCTAATAGATAGGTAATCACAGAACCAGAATCACTTTCACAGGTAATGAATGTTTCCTGCATCTGACAAGGAATCCAAATCTATTAGTTAGATAGCCTTAGAGACAATGGGAAACTGAGTTTTTCTCCATATTGGTTTTACCTTTAGACTAGCATATGTTATACTTAGGGAAAATTCAGGCTGCTTCTAACCATATGTAACTAACAGGTTCCTTTTCTTTATATTTGGAAAGAATTCATTTCCCTTGATGAAACTAAGCACTTTGAGAACAGGAACTATCTTTTGGCTTTCTTTGTATCCTCAACACTTAGAACATAGTAGACACAATAAATGTTTATTATTTCGATGACTGGAAGTAAAAACAAAACAATTCCCCCATGAAGTTTTAAAAAAAATAAAAATAAGTGCTCATGTTTTTATCTAGGTTTTTTCTCTCATCAAGATACCTATCCCTACTTATTTGCAGTGGTGGGGGATCACAGTTATAGACCACTACATATGTAATGACAGACTTTTTTGATATATTGATTAGTTTTGTTGAAGCTTTATTTCCTTATTTTCTTCTTTATTTTAAAGGATAACATTCTAGGAAGAAGGGAGAAAAAAAATTGAAAAATGCCAGTGAAAAAACCGATACTCATCAAATTAAATTTAAAATCACTTTTTTAAAAATTCTCTCAGAGGAGCTTCAGGAAAGATGCAGACCATAGACATTTGGGTGAATAATATGTTTACTTTTTCAGCCAATCAATATGGAATCATTTTGTGACAAATACATCAATGTCCTAACAGAGCCATAAGGTTATAGGCTTTAGTGCTAGAAAGAACTTTGTCTAATCCAGATGGGCACTTTAAGGTGCTGGTGATGCTATTTGCTCACGATCATTCAGCTTGCTGAAACAAATCAGCACCGGAACCCAGGTCTCACAGCTTTTAGCATAATTTCCATCTCAAGCAATCCTTCTCTTCACCCAATAACACATCATCCATTCATTTTCCCAACCCAGTGAGGCAGATGGTAGATATTATGACCCTATCACATCCTGGCATCCTCTACCAAGCATGATCCACTTGGTGAAGGTCCTGGGAGACCCACACTGAAGCACATTTTGCCTGTGGGCATATGCTAGGTAACAGCATGTGCTCACATCCAAGTGGATCCAAGGAACATTCCATAGCCATGATGCTCACCCCAATCAATTAGCATTCCCATGGTGCTCTTAGAACATATGTCTGGAAGCTACACAATTCTAAGAATCACCATAATTATATAGGTTTGAAATAAAGTGTCCTGAGGGATTCAGTATGATCCATATCAGCCCTATTAGGTTGATGCCATAAGCATTCCTGAAAATACATAGGACCTTAGCAAGACAAATTTGTCTCAACTCCTCAGTCCTTCAGTGTCCTAATCTACTTTCACTCAGACTAAAATATTAGCTATTTAGGAGAGCTTCAAACAAGTAATCAATGTTCAATAAGCATTTATTAATTATTTATTACGTGCCAGACACTGTACCTGGTGTTAGGGATAAGTTGTTGTTTGTTTTCCTTTGTTCACAAAGAGGACCAATGATGTCACTAGTGATTTCTTTTTACCTCACATATAAATTGGGTTTAAGTGAGGCAGAGTTGCACAAAGGCCACAGCTTCATTCTTTTCCAAAGTCATCAAAATCTTTAAGACAAAGCTCAGGACTTTTGATGGTGATGGCCTGGGTTACAGTGGATGACCTTGGATTCTCCAGTGTCTGACCAAGTTCCAAGCTATTCACAGTACCTGCTTTAGCTGTCTTCATGGAAATTAAAACAAAATGTTGTCACTAGCACTTACCAAACAGAGGATTTTGCATTTGTTCCTGGAAGCAAGAGGAAGCCACAAGAATTTATCTGGGGGCAAGGGGAGAGGACATGACCTGACCCATGTTTAGGAAAATTACTTTAATGAGTGAATGGAGAATGGATTTGAGGGAGACCTAGAAGGCCAGGTTGCAGTCACAAGACAGAGATCACTGCAGTGGTCAAATGAAAGATGGGGAAACATGAACCATCAAGGACAGAGTTAGCCAGGTCAAGATACAAACCTGAGAGGTTCTCAAAACTTTTTTTGTGTCCCAGACTCCTTTGGAAGCCTGGTAAAGTTTATGAACTATCTCAGAATAATGTTTTTAAAAAAATAAAATGAAATGCATAGAATAATTAAGAAAAATAATTACATCAGAAAAATCATTATCATTATTCATATACATGTATTTTTATATACATAAAAGTTTACAGATGACAAACTGAGAACTCCTGCCATAAAGAAACAGCATAAGACATGGACAAATGTCAGTGTGTTGAGACAATATCACCATGTACTTACCATAGGCCAAATCCTCAGTCAGGCTTAAAAGTCTCACTTGAGGCCCATATAACCACATCCAAAAGGAGGAAAATGGCTTGCCTACATGAACACAAGAAAGAACTAAAAGAAAGAAGATAATTTTCTTTTTTATTGTGATTAAAGTTCATATTAGAAATAATAGAATTATAAATTTAGAGCTGGAAGAGGCCTTACAGTTCAGTTTATAGATAAGAAAACTTTAAGCCCAATAAAGGGAACTGACTTGTCCAAAATCATGTAGGCAATTAGTGGTAAAGCTATGGAACACATATCTTAGATTACATAAAATCAGAAAATTTGAGAGATTTACTTCCCTAGTCATTTTAAGAATTGTTTCATGTTTTAAAAACCCAAGCTAATTGGGTTTTAATCACCAAATAGCTTTAGAACTCTAGGCTCAGGACACAGGGGAAGCATTCTCATTGGCTGGCAGCAATTCTTCCCCACCCTAGTAATGCTCTGAAGATGCATGCCTTTTGATATTTCCTTTTATTTGAATTTCTGATTTCATTATAGCTATTAGCAGAAAGAATAGAACCAAATCTCTGAAGCTATATGGTTAGAAAACGGAACACTAAGCGACAGGTTCTTCTGGAATGGTTCTAAATGAAAAAGAGAAGTTCGAAGAGTGATTTAACAGTTCTCAGGGACATAAAAAGAATATTTTGCTGAGGGGAAAACTGCCAAGTGTTCCCCATCTCTGTGGAAGACAGAATTAGAAAAGTTCCAACAGAAATGATTTAAGCTAGACACGTGAGAATTCTGTGGTTGCCAAAACCTTTAAGCAGGTCACTGAGAAATCTCTTTACCTTTTAAGGACAACACACTGAGGAAGTTTTAGTGTCTCCTTAGAAGTTTACTCCCAATGAAAAAAAGACACCTAAGTGATCCCTGTGGTCTCTTCCAGTCTAGGGCAAATATCATACACGGCATATATCCACATATTAACCAAACTCATATATTAGTTAATTAATCAGTATTTATTATCTTCCAATTAGGTTTAGCAAGCAGTACAAAGTATCAGAAATTGTTGCCATCCTCCAAGAACGTAACATCTACTTGGCAAGAGAAACCAATAAACAATCACAGAAAAATACAACAGAGAATAACATGAAGGGTTTAAATTATGTATTTTGTATGTTTAAAGTGCTATAGAAATTATTGTTTTCCCCTTTCTCTGGCTTATATTTAATATTTTTATTTTTTATCTATTCTCTTATATTTTTCTGCATGAGTATACATAAAAATATGAAGTTTCTTCACAGAACTCATTTTATAAAATATCTGAGTTTTCTAAAACCAAATGATCCCCAGATTTTGCCTGAGAAATTCAAGTTCAAGCCCTTTGGGATGATCTCCATAGGCTCTGCCTCAAGAATGTTTTACTAATGTGAATAATAGTCATATTTTAATAACAACTAAGTGATAACGTGGCTTAGACTCAGAAAGACTCATGTTCCTGAGTACAAATCTGACTTCAGACACTTACTAGCTATGTGACCTTGGGCAAGGCACTTATCCTTGTTTGCCTCAGTTTCCTTATCTGTAAAATGAGCTGAACGAGGAAATGGCAAACCACTCCGATATCTTTGACAAGAAAACCCCAGAAGGAGTCAGGAAGAATTTGACACAACTGAAAAAGGACTGAATAACAATTCTAAGAGCTAAGAATACAGAAGCAATGAAGTACCAAATTGCTAAACCTACTCTGATACTCACCGGCAATAACTAATAACTTCCTGAGTAATTAAAAAGAAAGTTATTCATCTTCTTATTCATGACCTTGGTTCTTTTTGTAACTTCAATATTAGTACTGGGTTAGTACAATGTTAGATTAATGATTTCTAGATAAACTGCAGGATTTTAAACCATGAAGAAAATTTAGAGATCATCTAGTCCAGATGAGTGGGAAACCCCTCTCAAAGTTACCCAACAAAATTAAAATGTTTAACAAAATAAATATTACAATAGAACATGGATAATGTGAATTCATGGTTTTTTAAGTCAATATGCTATAGCAGGGATCCTTATACAGCTTAATAGTCTTGTTTCTGTTGGAATTTGACTACTGATCTAGTCCTATCCCCATATTTTCCTGATGAAATAGGCCACTCTCAATGCCAAAGATGAAATTACTTGTTCAAAATTATGCAGGAAGTGACAGTGCCAGGATTTGGGTCTATGTCATCTTGTGTCCCACATCTAGAGCTCTTTCCACTCCAACTATCCTCTCATTATTTCAGTAATATCCTTTACAGAAAATAGAAGAATGCAAATGAACAGGGAAAGAGGTTAACTATCTCAAGTAAGATCAGGTTAGGGGATCACATTCCCAATAATGAAAACCTAGGCAAGTCTTTCAGATATTCATCAAGGTGAAATAAGAAAATGGGACTTGGATAGAATAGAGAGTTTGTTCCTATTGTCCTTTCCTGCTGATATCTGAGGCATCAGGGGTTTGGTATCTGAGAGACTTTAACAGACCTGCCTCAGCCACATGATAAAGTGGGAATTCTGGGGTCAGAAACAATTCTTTACTGATATTACATTTCTACTGATACCCAAGCTGTCATCTATATAAGCTTGAGACTCCCCAAAGAAATATTTCTGATGAAAAATGATTTGATATAGAACCATAGACTTAGATTTAGAAAGGATTTCAAAGGTCATCTAGTCCAGCAATCTTATCTTGTGGATAAAGAAACTGAGGCCTAGAAAGATTAAGTAATTTAATCGAGGTTGTTAGTAGTAGAGTCAGAATTTGAATTGAGATACTCTGTCCTCAAATATAGCTTTTATTAAGATTTAACAGAATTTGCTCAAATCTGCTCCCAATCCCAACTCATCCTGTTGCTCACAGATTCAGCTTCCTTGTTGAAATAAGAAGAAATTTTAAGGTAACAGAGCAAGGAATAGAATTTAAACTCCCTAAACAAAAATCAAGAGATACAAGTGAATTTAATTATTTAAAGATATAATGTGCTTCTCGAACTTTTGAAGCACTATGTAAAGCAGTGATTATTACAATGATAATGATAATAATATTAAATATCTTGCCAAAGGTGAAAGTAAAAATAGCACTTTATAGCTAAACAAGTTGTTTCCAGCTGATCTAGCCTAAAGAAATTACATTATTATTTGCAGCTTTAAGAATTGTGTCAGCACATTAGGATTCAGAAGAACAATAAAGAAAGATGGACATTCTATGTTACAATTAGGCCTCACCAACACAAATACTTTTTAAGCGATAGGCCAGAACAATAATCTTAACATATATGTATATATGATAAGACTAGAGAGAGAGACAGAAACAGAGAAACACAAAGAGAGAGAGAGAGAGAGAGAGAGAGAGAGAGAGAGCGCACCAGTCTGGTTATTGAATTTGTCTTTGATCATAATACCCTTCTTGGTACCCTGCTCTCAGAGAGAGAAACAAGCATTACAATAGCACTCAAGGAATTAAAAGAAGGCAAAACTGAACATATACACAATTCAATGGCCACCTCAGAGGCTTCCAGTTTTGACAGTGGTTAGAGTATTGTACCTGGATTCAGAAGTTCTGAATATAAATACAATCTCAAACAAACTTAAAAATTGTATGTTCTGGCAAGTTATTTGATTTTTGTCTGCCTCAGTTTCCTCAACTGTAAAATTTGGATCCCTGCCTGTTCATCTTGTCCATGTCCTCCTATAAATCCTCCACAGGTGTAAAGATGAGGCACCAGGGATATTAATTATTATTAAAATATAACCTAAATGGTTTGTGGGTCCACACTGGGTTGAAGGAGAGACAGGACCAACCAGGATAGGGAGACCAGGGTTCACTGTTTTAACTGACACAGGAATGGCTGTTGGCCCAACAGTCACCCAGCTCACCCTAGGCCAGGGTCTATGGAACCAGCAGGCAAAGGTAAAAGTTTGTACAGTTTTAATTGGGGAAATAATAATGAAGGATGGGAATAAGGGAATTCTACACTTGAAAACCTAAGGGCAAAACGCAGGGGGCAGGGAAGGACTTAAACTATTCTATCCTAATTGACCTAAGCCAGGCAGGGCCCAAAGGAGCAGTACTGAAGTCACAGGGAAGGCTCCTTCAAACCTGGTTCCAGCCAGCTTTGGTCAGCTCAGCTAAAGGGCAATTGAGGTCTCACGGTAATCCAAGGATGGTCACTGGATGCCAAGAACCAACTCCACCAGGTAGGGAGAGTGAATTTGAAATGCTGTCCACCAGATCTCAAACCATTTCCCCACTTGGTGCTGCTCTGCAGGTCTGTTGTCCACTGCTGAAAGCCTCCACCTCTCAGGATCCCAGGGAATCTGGATGCAGTTTTTCCCTAACTCTGAGATCTCCCCGGGTTAGCAACAGTTATGTCCAACCACTGATGAAGTCTCTCTCAGAGCACAAGCCCTACTTCCTGCTCCTTCATTCCATCTTGGAATTCTCCAGCCCTTCCTGCTAGGTCAAACACTAACACTAATTAATCTTCCTCACAACACAGGTTATACACCTAACATGTCAGGGGACTTCTTCTATCTTGACAATATGACAAACATGGCAATATGTATCATACAGTAGCACATGTATAACCTATATCATATTTATTACTTGCTATCTCAGAGAAGGGAGGAGAAAAAAAGAGAAAAAAGAAAAAATATCAGAAAATGATTATAAAATTGTATCTACATGTAACTGAGGAAAAAATAAATTAAATAATTTAAAATTATAATTAATTTAAAAAGAAGTTGTTAGCCAAAAAATATTATTATAAATATTGACCTCAGTATAATCTAGGTCAAAGACAGAAAGAAAGCTCCAATGTACACCAAAAGGTTTATTGCAGTACTTTCTGTAATAGTAGAACTAGAAGGAAAAAAAAAGATGTCCATTATTTGGGAAATGCATAAGTAATTGTGGTACATGAATATAATGGCATATTACTGAGGCATAAGAATGACTATGAAGCACAGAAAAATGTATATGAACTAATGCATCATGAAGTAAACTGAACCTGGAAAATAATATAGATAACTACAACAATGTAAATAGGAAAAAAAAACTTGATAGCTATATACTTAGAATGACCAAAATTGATATGAAAAGGGGATTGGAAGATGCAAGTCTTTTCAGACTTTTCTTGGCATAAGTAGGAGGCTTTAGATGTAGAAAACTACATACACTTTTAGACTTGATTAATCTGATTAATTTTATTGAAGTCCTTTTTCCACTTTCCCTTTTATTCTTTGTCATAAGGGATGGAGAGAAATATATTAGGAAATGAAGGCAATAAAAAACCGAAATATCAATACAAATTTTATTAAAATATAGGCTCTCTTTTGAGAGTGCACAATAAAATATACATCTGGCCAAAGATGTAGAAATATATACTGGCTCTAAAGTACCCTAGCCAGAAGATATGCTCTTAGAATTAAAGCTGCAATGGAACTTAGAGTTCTTTAAGTCCAATTTTTTTTATATTACAGATGAAGAAACTGAGGCTGGGAAGTTAAGGGACTGGCCCATGGTGACATGGTGACACAGTAACTAAAGAAGAATGTGAACCCAGATTTTCCTGATTCTAAGACTAGCACTCTACTCACCACATTACACTGCTTCCTTAAACCTTTTCACAGATCCTTCCAAGACCTTATTTGGTGACTGGCCCTGAGCATAAGGCACAACACTCAATGGAAAGGAAAGTAGAATCATCAATTTAGAACTAAAAGAGGTCACATAGTACATGTTCACAGTAAGGAAAATGAGCAAGAAAAATTAAATGACTCACTCATGGGAAGATAGTTAATGTCAGAGCCAAAATTCAACCCCAGGTGCTCAGACTCCCAACTTAGCATCCTTTCTGACAACATGCTGTTTTATTATTGTCGCTGTTATTATTGTTGCTCCTCTTGCTTCTCTTTTCCTGAAAGATTTATTTTAATTCCTAAATTTCTCCTCTGGACCATAGATAGAAAACCTATCTGCCAAGCCTTACTTTGAGGCAATAGTCATGCCATGACCATACTTGGGGCCCATTTGCTGATTATTTTCTGCTTCTAGAAAAATAGATATCAGGGCTAGATTACTTTAGAGGTCAATGAATAGATTTCTAGTGTCTTTGGGGATTATACTAAGTCATTTTGTCCTTTTCCAATGGAGAGAAACTGTACAAGAAAGCCTCTATGGTGAAAACACTATGTAGAAGCCTAGAATCATGGGAATGTTCCTGCTCAGGCTTTGTGGAAGTCACCCACCCAGGTAAGAAAGCTAATCTGCTTTGTCAGTCTATGGTGCCACCTCCTCCTTTGCTCCCACAGCTTTCCCCGCCTCTCATTTTAAAGCAGCCTTTTATTCTTGCAGATACCTTTAGTTCAAGGAAGACAATCTTGGGAAACTCCGGTTTCAGCAAGCTATGCATATTAGGAGGAGAACAAATTCTCCCTCCCTCCTTTTCTCTCTCTTGCAAAATACTCCCTACTTAAATTGCAAACCTTGGAGCCAACACGTCTGGCTGTAGCTGCCTCATCATTCATAACCTCGTTATGCAAATAAAGCAAGGATAAATTACAAATTCTAATTGAACCCAAATCAAACCAAAGCATCCCAAAATAAAAAAATAAAATCAAAAGTCCACCCCACCCCACCCCCACTCGACCTAGGCTTATAAATGATAGCAGATTCCCTTTCATTTCTGATGCAAGTTGGTTGTAAGATTTTAAAACAGTTTAGCTAGATGAAAGGACAATAATAAATTTTCTGATCGAGCTTTCCAATTTGCAAGCATTGAGTGCTGTGCCTCCTTCATCTTGGATCTGTAGCAGCACACACCTGGCTATGGGTCCCTGTGAGATAAGAGCATATGGTAAGGGGTAGAGGAGGATGGAGATTTAGCCTGGGTCCATAAAAAAGTCAAAAAAAAAAAAAGGACTTTAAACAACCAAAAGGACACCTTACAGAAATTTTATTTATATTACTGCTGGAGGCCTGGGCAGTATCACCTCGGCTATTTCAGAGTTTGCCGCCTCCTCACAGAAAGTCGTGCTGTTCAACCCTCTTAATCTTTCCCCAAGCCTCCATGAAATGTAAATATTTATGACTCACATGAGGTACTTGCCTTGTGCTGTTCAATATTATTCTCCCACTGAACCCTGAGTTTCTCTGAAGGTGGTTAGTTACACAACCTCCTTCTCATTGGAAAGCATGACTCTTCCAAGGAAAGCTAAGTGAAATCTTAAAAGGGTAAGTGAGGTCCAAGTCTCACCTGATCTCAAGATATACATACAGCCTTCCTCTGGCCTGGAAGAGAATGATCAGTGCTGAAAGGTAATGATCTTTCCTGGATTTTTCTTGTAGAAAACAGTTGCAGAAAACATTTAGATAACTCAAAATTTTAGAACCAACAGAGACCAGACCTGGCATCCTTCACCTTTGCAAACTAATGATTTTAAATGCATAAAATAAAATTTAAAACAATTCTTTTGAAGTACAGCTATCCATCATTTTCTTTTTTTTTTATATCCTTGGATCCCATGTTAAGACACCTGACCTGCAACAACTCTCACATCTTTCAGGTGAAAAAATGGAATCTTTGCAATGACTTGTCTACTGTCATCCAGTGAGTTAGTGACACTGGCCTTCTGATTCTTGGTGCAGGGCTCTTTGCCTGCTACACTGATGGGATAAGCCTTGTTACAGACTCAGAGCAAGGTAATTTGTGAAAGGGGGACACAGGTGGAGACTGAAGCCACCTGCCAGTGTAATTTGAGAACTAAAACACCTGAGCTTGTCCCCAAAGCTTTACCCAATATAACTTTGGGTTAAGGAATCTGCCTGGAGGCCATATATTAATATATGATCATTGATTGGCTGAATGGAAAGCAGAGATTCCTGAAAGCTGGGTGTGGAAAGGGATCCCTTTATGTGAGCCAGAGCTGTCTAGGGTACTGGGACTGTCAGAGGGGAGCAACTGAGATTAAGCGACTCCTGGCAAAAGAAGAGTAGGAAGGAGCTAAAGAATAACTTTCTACTTCACAATTTTGCCTGAAGTTCTCCCTGCTTGAGTTTTCCAGGGAATAAGCCATATCTACTTGTTCCTCTTGCATCATGATTGCTCCCATATCATGAAGGTTCCCAGTGTACTTCTTGGAATCCTCAAAGTTGACCTCTCATGTTGAATTGAGTAGACACTCCTAAGGGAAGAAGAAATCCATTTAGATCTCTTTCCCTCTTGCTATTTTTCAACCATACAGCCTTCAGAATGATTCCTTGAAGGATTCTTTTAATCAATCAAGAAGCATTTATTAAGCATTTAATATGCCAAGCTCTGTGCTTTAGCGATATTAATAATTTAGTTATTAAGGACTAAATTCTTTTACCCCTCAGCAGTACTATGGTCAAATAGACATCACGGAGGAAAAGAGAAGGTGACTGTTGAAGCACCGGACAGTGTCCACATCTTCCAAGTGACCATCTCACATTAATTAGTGATGTGAGCCCTACATGCACAACCCCTAGAAGGGATTAGATGTTCCAACAAAGCAAAATGGAAAAGAAGAGGGGCAATAAGCACCTCAGAAGTATTTTAAGAAGCCACAAGGATTGGTTTACACAAAAGTATATGAGTCATCATTTTTTCTTGGAAATCATCATCATTTTTTTGTAACAAAGGAAAACATTAATCAAGGAATGAAATATGTTTTGGGGGCACTTAGAATGGAAATTACTGTCTAATATCTGTCAGACTCCCAAACCACCTAACAGAAGCATGCAGGATTGAGTTAGACACCCAGTAGAATTGTTATAATGGGGTTGTGTTCCACTGCCACAAACTGCAGCCATGACACAGGCTAGCCATTTAGCATAATGGGGCATGAGAGGAGAAAATGTTAATGGATATGTACAAAGACATTATCACAGCATGACTATGAAGTTTGGGGTGCAGTTCGGTAATTGTTGGCCAGATGTATTGCCTTTCAGATATCAAGAATGTGTCATGGTAAATCATTTCTATGCACCCTCTATCTTCCCTTCCAAAAGACACTCTCATTGGGCCAGAGGGTGTTTACTTTTGTGGGGTACCAAAGGATCAAAGTCTTCAGATTATTTTGAGCATCACTAAAAACTCAAGATAATAAAGCATGTTTTAAAATGTAGAGTGACCTTTGTCTGTTGTCATAAACTCTCATTGCCATTCATTAGATTGTATGGCCACTCTTTTCTTTTAAAAAAATCATTTTAACCCAAACATTTTATAGTTAGTAAATAGCAATAACTTTATATTATAAGGGCACAGATTTTTCAATATCCTTTCTCCAGAGTTTCTCACGAAGAAATAAGCATAAGACTTCTCAGTTGGCCTCTGGTTTATGAGCCGAATGATTTTTCAGGCATGGTAGATTATTTCATTGCATGGGCAGAAGGGAATCATTAACCCTTTCAGGGTGTTTGGGGACCTTTGCAATTTATTTTAATATTGTTTTTATATTCCAATGGATTAAATAATTTTAATGGTCTATTATTTGTCTATTTATCGGGTTCTGTATTCTAAAATACAAAAATTCAGAATCAATTACCATGGACAGGTTGTTAATAAACCTTTACAAACATAATAGACATGGGGATTTTTTAAAATAGATCATTATTTTACACCTAATATAAAGAAAAAATTCTGATTCAATTCCATCGGCATTAAATTACAGAACTAAGAGATGATGATAAAGATAGTAATGATGATGATGATGATGGTAGATGAAAGATATAAACAGATGAAAGAAATATGATTCATATATAGATATGAGATTTATACTGATTTTAAAAGATCAAGAGGGGCAGCCAGAGGGCACAGGTGGATAGAAAAATGGGTCTGGAGTTGCTGGGACCTGGGATCAAATCTGACCTCAGACCCTTTCCAGCTATGTAACCCTGAGCAAATCACTTAAACCTGTTTGCATAGCCCTTGCCCTTCTGTCTTAGAGTTGTTACTAGGACAGAAAGTAAGGGTTTGAAAAAATGATCAAGAGAATTTTTGAATGATTAGCTGTCACAGTAATGATACTGAAAAGCAGAAAAAACATTTTGCTAAAATATTAACACTGTGTGGTTTTCTTAGCAACATGTATCTCTTTGACATTCTGCAATTAAGGAAATGGACAAATGGCATTTTGAATTTTTATCTTTTCCTAGATCACCAGCACCAAATTATTTATCACCAGTAGATACAGTGACTAGAACAAGGAGTCTGGAGTTTGGAAGATTTGGGTTCAAATTTGACTTCTGTTACTTACTAACTGTGTTACCCTAGGCCACTCACTTAACTTTTGTCTGCCTTACTTTCCTCAACTGTAAAATGGGCATGATAACAGTATCTATATCTCAGGGTTGTTGTGAAGGTCAACTGAGATAAGATCTGTAAAGTATTTATCACAATGCCTGGCATATAGAATGCTCTTATTAAAGACTTGTTCCCTTCCTTTTCCTATCATCTCTTAGCCAATTTGCTGGTGATGAACATCTCTGCATTAAGATTGTCTAATCATGAAATATTGATGACACAATGTCATCAGGCCCCAACTCAAAATCTTTAAAGGTTGGCAGGGCCTTATCAGAGCATTGACACCCCTGACATAATCTTTATTAAATTAAGGAATCTTATAAACCATAAACTCAAATAATTGTGGATGATTTGCATATAAGAAGTTATATAAAAATATCATTAAGGACACGTATGAACAGAGAAGGAGGTGAACCAGTCATGTGTTGAGAAGGATATATAAGAAATGGACAACTGAAGAGTGACACTCGAATCCACAAAACAGTAAAAGACCTAATGAAAAGCCTCCAGCATACTGGGTAGATCTTGGATGGAAATTTTATGGGAAAGCATAGATAAGGATTGCAAAGGATAAATAAAGTTCACCAAAAACAATCCAGGGCTCCAATACCCAAAAATTAGGTCCATGGGAAGCAAATGGTACCATGTAATTAACATTGGCTTTAGAATCAGAGGACTAAGTTTCAAAAATAGCCTTTAACCCTTACTACCACTGAGACAATACAGAAATCACTTAATCTCCTTGGACCTCAGGTTCTTCATTTGTAGAATAAGATAGTTGGAAAAGATGGCCTTTGAGCCATCAACTGAGTTTCAGCTCTAAATAGTTTATCCTATGAACCAATGTGAACTTGAAGAGCTACAGACAGTTACACTATGATACATTCTGTTAAAGAGAAACTGTTTTATAATCATAAAAAATAAAGAATCTGATCTGTATAAATGAATGCATTCATGAGAATGCATATCTATGTCTGTGTATTGTTCTGAGCACCAAGTAATGAATTTTGTTCTCTCTAGAATGAGATTCAAAGTCAGGAGACCCAGGTTCAAGTTTTGACTCTGCCACTCATTCAGCTTGGTCTTAAGTAAAGCATTTTATTTCTTAGGACCTTGGCTTCTTCTGTAAAATGAGGGTATTGCCTGAGATAATTTCTAAGGTTCCTTCTGAACTAATATTCGGTGATTCCATATTTCTTAGACTAACAATCCCACCTTCCCTCTCAAACCTTCCTAGCAACTTTCATACTTTCTAAGAGTTACAATTTATTTTCTATTTTAAAAAAGACAGGAAAATAGAACAAAGTGAAGAACTCCATGTTGCTAAGCCAGTGAGTCATTTCCAAAATTGGTATGAAACTTTTAAATTCTATTATCCATTTGACAAAAGCAGACCATGGCCCAGAATTCTTTAAGAAAATTAGAGGTCCCTGTCTGAAATCTTGGATCACTGAGTAGCTATCCTGTCCCATATTGTGAATAAGGCTGAAATTTGTCCTCTGAAAAAACTGAGATGATAAGACCACAATCATTCTTTCAGCATCCTGGCAGTTTCCTCTGATAAGAACATTGCATGAGCAGTGAAATTACAATGATTTACATGTTTCCTTTCATACAAAAAGACATTAAGTTGTTAAGCATACCATAAAAGTTGAGTGCATAGTCACTCTTCCCAAACTCATTAAAATCGGTAGAGACTAAACTTCCCACTCTCCACCCCCTGAACACACATAAAAACTAACCCTTTATGACTGTTTAGGGCTGACATGAAGCAATTCTTACTGTCTTTGATATTGTTGGCTATTTCTTGGACAGATGCATACACTGAAATCAAAACTATAAGAAAGAATCAAGTTTAGGCTCTCCCAGTGGATCTGGAACCTTGGAAATTCCAAACTCCAGTACTGAGCCAAAAGTACAGCAACAGTAACAATTAGCAAAAAAGAAAAAAAATCAACAGAAACCATGTGTGTAGTCCTTTGTGCCTGCATGAGAATTAAAAGGACTCTCAATGTGAAGTGTTATTGGAAGGGTTACAACAGACCTGTAGGTCCTCAAGTTGCTTTGTTTTGGAATAGGACAAAATTGGAAATAATTACAGTGACAAAGTCAACTTCCCTTTGAACATGATCACTGGCACTACCAGGAAATATGATGCTACCTAAAACTCTGCCAAGAGCTGTTGGCTAGACCCTATGCAACTCAAAAAAAAAAATTAATTAATTAATTTAAAAAATTTATATCTATATCTATATCTATATCTATATCTATATCTATCTATCTATCTATATATATACACACTCCATCATCATGTACAGTCCTCACTTCTCCAAATCCCACAATGACTGACAATTATTTTACAATTGACAAGACTTTCATTGCAGCGTGTTGGAAAGGACATATCTTTTTCAGATCTCTAAGTCTCTTTCTAAGTGCTTGGGAGTTCTGCCAGACACAAGACTCCAGTCATTCATATCGGATGGGAAAACGGAAATAAGAAATGGAAACATAAAGGTAGATTCGTCTACTATTTTGTGTTATACAACAATGACTACTCAGGGATGGGTAATACAAATGGCTTTGTATTTATGCTATTAATTATAAATTGGGGAAACCAGGAAATAGATCAATTAGAGGATAGATAGCCCAGCCATAACAAGTACTTCATTGTTTCCTTAAGAAAGTTGTGGCAAACTAGAAAACATCGATGAGCCTAGGTAGAAAGGAACTAAATAATAGAAGATGACTTCATTGGGAAATATCGCCTCCAATTAAAAAATTTAATAAAATAAAACATTTGTTACTATTTCCCTCAATACAACTGTTTTCTTGTACTAAAAACCACCAGGTACCAAATGTTTTCTTTTGCAGCTTTGTTACCCACTTAGGCTAATCTTTGCGGTGACATTTGCCATTGCTGGTTTCATAGCAAGGTAGAAATATAGTGTGTTTCTTTTCCATTTGAGTTATATTTAACACTCTAAACTGTAATATCACTCTGAATTCCATTACATTGAATCACATGTTTTGAAAGCCTTGACAATTCTTTTTCTAAGTTCTACTTCCTATGTTCACCTCTTCTCCCCCTCCTCCCAATCTCTTTCATTCTCTCTTCCCCATTCCATCCTTTCCTATTTCTCTTCCTCTCTCTCTCCTTCCCTTTCTCTCATTCCCTCATCTCTCCACATCTCCCCCCTCCTCTCACTTCTTCCCTCCATGTCTTTCCACAATTAGGCATCTTCTCCTTAGATTTGCAAAGCCTGGTCAGGGATAGTACTTTCAAATAGTTCAGCAAGTAGTTTGAGATGCTGCTGACTCTAGCATTATAAATAATTTATACCACATGAAAAGTTTAATAACATCGTCAGACTCAAATGCAAAATGAGTTCTGATTCGTAATACGCCATGCCTTGGCTTTTTAAAAGTATAATCATTTTGGCATTTGAAAGATAAAGTCATCACTTCCAGAATTATCCTAGTTAACCCTGGAAAGGGGTTGACTGTCCCCAGGAGATGAAATCTAAACAATATATTAGAAGGAAGAAAATCTCTGTGAAGAGATACAAATAATTTCTCACAATGCAAAAGTATAAATTGGTCAAAAGCAGTTATACCCACCCCTACCTATTCAAGAGGAACCTCTGGTCTTCAAGGTGATGACTAGGAACTTTAAGATGCCGTCCTTCAATCAGGGACTTGCACTGAAAGGAACCCAAATTGCTTGATAATTAGCAGTGGGATGATTAACCACCACCAAATAGAAAGTGCATTTTGACTGATGTGGGGAAATAGATCTAATAAAATAGTCATTTCAGAGGAAGAAAAGGATCATGCTACATTTGTCTAATTGCTCAGGAACTTAACTATTTGCCTTTTCCCATACATTCATTTAAACTCCTTCCCCCTTGTGGGAATTTAATTTTCTCAATCAAAGTAAAACACTTTCTGAAAATCTTACAAGTTTGCCATCCTTGGGATCCATTTTCCCTGAGACAAGTGCATTGATGCTCCATTAGTGTCAGTAGAAATCTTGCACCTGACGCCAAAAGAGAAAAAGGCCTTGGTAATTATTTCAACTTTTCTTAAATGCCTGTTACAGAATAAGGGGAAAGAGAATGGTTTGAATAAAGATGGCAGGACTATTACCAGCCCTGCCATCTATTCAATAGATGATCTGCAATAATTTATTTAATTTCATTCTGCCTCCACTTAGCCAAGGTAAGAATGGTAAAATAAAATAAAAATTAAAGTGTCCTCCTTGAAAGGGTGAGAAAGATTTTCAAAGAGATAAGTAGAGGGGGGAGAGCATATGTTATAGTCATTGAATAGATATAGGTCATTGAATGGATACGTTATTATTGACAATAAAGCGTTAATGATAGAAAACAACTTCTAGTTACAAAGAGAATTCATAATCTCCTGCTCTATAACCTTTAGTGAGTCCCTATTACATCTATGATAAAATATAAATTCCTCAGCCCAACACTGAAGACCAGCCACAGTCTTACTCCAATATGCCTTTCCAGCTCTTTGTCATTATTCCTCTTTACTTAGAACATAGCTTTAGAATTAGAAGCAACTCCTAATTTTTGAATAAGCTACCATGTCATCTCCATTTTCCAGATAAGGCAACAGAGAAATCTTGTGATTATTGCCATTTCTGAAGACAGTCAAGATGGAGAGAAGATATAACCCAGGCCTCAGGCCCTTTCCATTATACCATTCTGACTACCATTTTAGTCTTTACAACCTTTTACCATATATAAAGGGAAGTAAGATTAAGATGACTAGAAAGGAAGTAGACAGGTTATGAAGGGTTTTCAAAACCAAATAAAAGATTTCATATTTGATCCTGGAGGCAATAAGTAATTAATGAAGTTTATTGAACAGAAAAATTATATGATTAGACCTATATTTCAGGAATACCTGAGAGGATATACTAGAATGGGCAGAAGTATGGAACAGTGAGACCACTTAGACCCAGAATGACTAAAAAAATTGCATATTATAGCATAAGCAATTATAATACATTTCAATAATAAATCTAATATAATTAATGTTATTTAATATCAAATAAGAAAGATGAAAGAGTTAACTTCAGAGAATTCTAGGGTAGTTTGTGAACTGATATAAAGGAAATAAAACAATTTATGTAAAGGCAACACATTTAAAAAATTATTGGTGTATATAGTTTTTACATTACAAGTATTTACAGGTTACTCCTACTTCATGAGAGGTCTCTTATAACAAAGTATAACAATTAAATGAAACTAATAATATGGCAACCTCTTCCAAAAAGATATGTACCTTACTAAAAAAAGAAAATGAACACATTTCTTGTAACAAGTATCAATCAAACATCAAGCAAAACAAGTTTACTATGTGTATATATACATATATATATACACACACACACACACATATATATATATATACACATATATACACATCTCCATCATATCTTTGTAACGGATACCATGTTTTATCATGTCTTCTAGAATCATGGATGGTCCTTGTACCTAGTGTCTTATAGCTTTCTGAGTCTGTTCTTCAGTGTTGTCATTCCTACATAAATTGTTCTTCTAGTTCTATTCATTTCATTCTTCAACAATTTATAAAAGTTCTCAAAAGTGTTTGTTTGTATGATATAGATGTTATAATAAAAATTGTTCTTCTAGCTCTACTTATTGTACTTTGTATTTCTTCATTTAAATCTTTCAACTTCTCCTTGAAATCATCTCTTTCCTCCTTTCTTACCTCAAAATAGTTCTTCATCGCATTCATAATGTCACAACTTATTTATCCATATTTTCAGTTGATAAACATCTCATTATATTCTCATTTCTTACCACCACAAAAAGAGCAACTATACATATTTTGTGTTTAAAGGACTTTTTCCTTTCTTTGATCTCTTTTGGGTATACATCTAGCAGTGGTATGCTGAGACAAAGGACACACACTATTTAGAAACTTTTTATGCATAATTCCAAATTGCTTTTGAGAATACTTACATCCATTCACAGGGCCACCAAAAGTGTATAATGAAAAGTTAATCAATCTTTCTTTGTCTATCAGTCAGCAACTTTTAAATTAATCCATCAAAAACTTAAACACCCCTACTTAACACTAAGTAAGAGAGTCAATTGCTAAAGTGGATGACAACTCCAGAGGTCACTGCCCTGCCCCTGGGCAGTGCTAGGCAAATTGGACTGAAATTGGTGCCCATAAAGTGGAGGAAAGGGCAGGAAGTGATGTGGAAAAAGGACTATAAAAAGTCCTGAATTTCCTGTCCAAATAGTTTCGACCTTGGCTATTGTACTGCTTCTTGGAGGACTGCTCCTGGAACTTCTCCTTTGGACTTTAGTATTATAGGACTTCACATTGGGACTTGGCTTTCGGTCTTCTCCTTTGGAGTTTGTCTTGTGTGGGTGAGTAGGTGGCCTTCCTTTCCTGGATTCTGGAGAGATTGGTTCCAGAGATCTCTACCTTGGCTTTTGAGGAGGCTGCTTTGGTGAAACTCTAGCTGAAGACACCACTGGACATGGGAAAGTCCCTGCTGGGCTAAGCCTCACTTCACAGAGAAGAGCAAGAAGGCTTGTTAAAACCTGTCTCTTTAGCTACCTTTTTCCATTTTCACTCTTTCTACCTCTTTGTAAATAAAGCCACTAAAAGTCATTTTTGACTTAAGTCATAATATAGTATATACTATACTATAGAATTCTCATATTTAGTCAAAACTCTAAGTTTATATTCTTACAGTATTGATATTCCTATTTTCCAAAAGCCTTTCATTCATATGTCATTTTCTTTTTATAAAGGATAACAGCATTGCAAATAAAACAACTTTGAACAACATAAGAATTCTGCACAATTTAATGAATAATCATGTCTCTAGGGAACTGATGAAGTGATGGGGTCAAGGTGCAGAAAAGAGAAATACATTTTTTCACAGTATGTACACTGTGCAGATAAATTTTGTTTGACTTTGCTTAATTTTAACAAGGCTTTTTCTTTTCTTTTCCTGGTTTTTAATTAGAGGAGGGAGCAAAAGGTTAGCAATAGTGATGGCAAAAAAGAAAAGAGGTCTGTTGGAACATAAGAGCTGTAAGGGGTAGGCACTTAGGGTTAAGTGGTTAAACCCAGGGTCACACTGTGAGGAATTATCTGAGGCCAGATTTGAACCTAGGACCTCTGGGCTCCAGATCTGTCTCTCTAACAACTGAGCCACCTGGTTGCCCTTTGGAACATTTTTAAATGCATTGATAAGAGCAGAGGGAAGTATAGAAATGCAAGACAGTTTTGAAAATAATAAGTAGAATTCATTATATGTATTGATGATATATACATATAAATCTAACAGCATGAAACAGATTCATGATTTCATACACAATTCTCTTGTGATTTGCTATGTATATCAAAATGCTCATGTTTTAGTGTTTAATTTTAGAAGAAAAAATGAAATTAAAAAAAGAAAAAATATTTTAACATAAAAAGAACTCTAGTTTTGAATCAGAGGACCTAGGTTCAAATTCTAGCTCTCCCATCTCTGGGTCTCATTTTTCTTGTGTTTAAAAGAGAGAGTTGGACCAGATAACCACAAAAAGATTCTTTTAGTTCTAAATTTATATTTCAAGATTCGTACTGGAAATGTATATAATAAAAAGAATAAACTGAACTAACTAATAGTACTGATTTCTCAGAGTTAATAATTCATTTCTCTGTCTCAAAGAAAACAGACATGTATCATTGTGGGAGAAATTGCAAATACTTTTTTTTTTTATCTTTGAAGTGATACACTGGCCTGGCATTGCTTAAATGCAGCCCATAAAAGGAAGGAAGTAAATAATGAAGGAGGACAGCCTATCATCTACTTAAAAAAATTTCCAATGTGCCACCGATATGTTAAATGTAGGTGTTTACAACCAAATGCAATTCACTTTTGTTGGGTTATTTTTTTTTTATTTACTATCCAGACAGGCCAAAGATGCCTGTTTATGTATCTTTAGTTCTCTATAAAATGCATTCTGAAGCTCATTAAAATGGAAGGAAGAGTCCGTGTGTTGGTATCAGATTCTGCTTACTTGGCAACCAGTCCCTTCTGATAAATCTATGCCTCCCAGATACCTCCACTCTCATTCCAGGGCTCATCTTACAACAGACAAGTGACATTCTTAAAAAGATGTTTGAATGCCCTTTCCCAGCTGTATTTTTACCAACTCAGGCAAGTGTGTAGATTTATAACACTTCTTTATCACAATGAAAGGGGAAAAGGACTGTGAATAAAATCAGAAAATAGTTGTGCCTATTTTCAGACCTCAGATGTAGATAACCACCTGCATAGCACCAGTCTGATTATCATAATTTGTACTTGCTCACCTTGACTTCTCAGACATCACTTTGAGGCCCACATTATTAGCAACACAGCTATCTTTTAAATCTCAAAACCTACAATTCTGAGAGAACTATCAAATGCACGGCTCCTAGAACAAATAAGGGAGTCAAACTGACTCCCCTGTCCAAAGAGCAACTCTCAAAACCTTTTAAGGCAACTGAAACATAGAACATTGGAATTGCTAAAGCTTACCTTTTAAAAAAGAGACAATTTTGATCAGGAGACAGAAAGAGTAGAAGAAAATTTCAATTATGTCTAGTATTTGACCTACTGACTGAAAAGAGACAAGAAGAAAGGTTCTAGAATAGATTTTTTTATGAAATTCAACAAAATTTTATTAAGTATCTAAAATATTCATGGTACCAAGGTAGGTGAGGAGCGGGAAGGTATTTAATACTGGATAGCTCAAGAAATGTTTTGTGTTATCTGAGCTGAAACTTGGAAGAAGGTAGGGTTTCTCCAAGAGAAGAGAATATATTCTAGACTTGGCAAAGGTGGGCAGGAAGCAAAGAGTAGGAGTATGCTAAACCGCAGAGGCAAGGCAGGAGATAGAATGCCAATTCCAGAGAAATGGGAGCAGTCCCGTTTGAATGGCACCTAGAATATACAATATATTATAACATAATATGTAATTCAATAAAGAGGAATTATATGAGGTAAACCCACAGAGTTCATATTGTGAAGGATTTTAGATTGTCAGTCTGCAAAGTTCGTATTTTATTCTAGAAGAAATAGGGAATTACTGAAGTTTTTTTTTAATATTATCATAACATAATAGACCTATATCTTGGACAGATTATTCTGCCAAGTCTGTGAAGGAGAGAAGAGAATTGCTGGAATTAGAGAGATCATGTAGGAGATTCTTTCAATAGTTTAGAGAAGAGGTGATGAGGTAAACCATTAACTAGCAGATAAGTTGTCAAAGGATCTGAATAAAGAGTTCTTTAAAAAAAAAGAATCATAAAGTATTCTCAACCATATGAATGTATTCTCCAATTCACTAACAATTGGGGAAATGCAAATTGAAACAATCCTAACGTTTTATCTCACATACTGAAAATGGGTGGGGGGGAAGTGATGACAAAAAATAGCAATAGTTGAAGGAGTTGTGGAATGAGCACATTAATACATTATTGGTGGAATAATGAAATGGTATAATCATTTTAGAAAACAATTTGAAATCATGCAGATAAAGTAACTAAAATGTCTATATTCTTTAAACGAGAAATTTCTTTTGTAAGCTTATACTCCAAAGAAGCAACTGTCAATAAGAAAAAAATCCCCCATCTATTCCACATATAAATAAGCATTTTTATGATAGCTGAGAATTGGAAACAAAGTAGATGTCCATCAATTGGAGAATGGATAAACAAACTGTTGTAAATGAATGCAATGGAATATTATTATGCTGTAATAAATCACATGTGTGATGAATTCAGAGAAGCATGGAAAGATCTAGGTGAACCAAGGCAAAATAAACAGGGCCAAGAAAAACAAAATACACAACAACTACTACAATATAAATGGAAAGAACAACATACCAAAATATCAAAAGTAAATGCAACAAAATTCTCAATATCAAATAGCAGCTAAATGAAGAAATATGAGAGACAATTCCAATCTACCACTTTGTGGAAGCAAAAGATCTTCAGATGTTACACATTACACATGTTTACAGATTTTTTAAACATTGACCAATTGTGCTGACTTTTTTTCTCTCTAAAAATTACTGTTTGTTATATGGGAGAACTTCCTGAAAGAAGAAAGAGAAAAGATACTTAAGATAACTGTGAAGATATGAGAAATAGAAAATAACAATAAAAACATTTCAATACTGTGTATTGGCTCCAAGGCAGAAGAGTGGTAAAGGTAGGCAATGGGGGTCAAGTGACTTGCCCAAGGTCACACAGCTGGGAAGTGTCTGAGACCAGATTTGAACCTAGGACCTCCCGTCTCTAGGACTGGCTCTCAATCCACTGAGCTACCCAGGTGCCCCCTAAAAACATTTTTTAAAGAGAGATGAGGTAGTCATATGACTGGTAACAAAAGCAAGAGATTTTGAATAAGAAAAATTCAAAAGATTTGGCCAATGACTGTGGGGCTGGGGGGGGAGGGAAGGAGAGTAAAGAACTGGAAATGACACTGAAACATCAAAGCTGGGTGATCAGAAGGATGGCAATGTTCCCAGAATAGGGAAATTTGAGGGAGAAGTGATTTTAGAGTAAAAAGATAATGAGCTCTCTTTGGACTTAAGGAGATTGAATGCCTAGAAGTCATCCAATGAAGGTGACCAGCAAATAGTTAATAGTGCAAGAAAAGAGTTCAGGAAGAGACTAGGGATGGATGTATGGATTTCAGAATTATCTGAAGAGATATTACTATTGAACTCATGGGAGTTAACAAGTTCATCAGGAGGAAAAAAGAGAAGAGAAACCTTGCTATATCACCATTTTCACCCCATAACAAGATATGTCCCCTAAGACTCCATTCTACCCCTATTATTTTTAAATACTGTAGGAAAAAATAGTGGAATTTTAGTATTTTAGGTCAGAATCCAGTGTCTAGAGACTGAGAAGAGAGTGGAAGATGAGAAAATGAAGATTTTGAATATAGATACAGTATTTGATGTTTGATAGTGAAAAGAAATAGAACAATAGTTCGAGTGAAAAGCAGGAACAAGGGAGGATTTTTAAGAATAGGGACCACATGTTTATGAAATGGCAGAAAAGGAGCTGATAAATAAAAAGTCTTATTTGATTTTCACAGTAACAATGGGAGGTCAGTATTATTATTATTAATTAATCTCATTTTACAAATGAGGAAACTGAGGAAGATAGAGGTGAAATAACTGTTTAGGGTAACATAGCTTAGATATTTGATACAGCATTCAAACTGAGGTCCCTCTGGCCCCAGGTCCAGTATTCTTTCCACTATACCACTTAGATGCTTCTCTTATCATCAAATAAGAATAGTTTTGAGATATAGGATAATGTGGGGAAAGTGAGCATCTGAGAATATTCTATATTTTCTCAGGGAAAAAAACAATGAGGTCTAATGCTAAAGAAAAAAATGGGAATAAGGCATGAAAAAGGTTTATGGAGAGAAAGTTGGGAAACAGCTATTATACGGAGTATGACGGAAAGTCAATCAGAGAAGAGCAAATATATTGCCATATAATAGTGAGGGTCTAGTAAATAATTTGTTACTACTATTATTAATTATTATATAGCACTTTATGCTATACAGCAGTGGTTCCCAAACTTTTTTGGCCTACCACCCCCTTTCCAGAAAAAAATATTACTTAGCCCCCTGGAAATTCATGTTTTTTAAATTTTAATATCAATTACTAGGAAAGATAAATGCACCTGTGGCCATCACTGCCTCCCTAGATCGCTGTAGCACCCACCAAGGGGCAGTAGCGCCCACTTTGGGAATCACTACTATACAGAATGCTTTACCCATAAATTCTTATTTTGTTCTCAACAACTCTGGGAGGTAGGGGCTATTATTATCTCCATTTTAAAGATGAGAATACTGAGGCAGACAGAAGTTAAGTGATTTACCCAGGGTCATACAACCAGGAAAGGAAGGGAAAGGAATAAGCATTTTTATAGTGCCTATTATAAAACCCTTTACAAATAATATATCATTTTATTCTCCCAACACCTGTCAGGTAGATACTATCATTATCCCCATCTTGCAGTTGAGGAAACTGAAACAGAGTTAAGTGATTTCCTCAAGCTCACACAGCTAGTATCTGAATCTGAATGTGAGCTAAGGATATCTTGTCACTAGGTTTCAGGGCTCTGACCACTATTCCAGCTAGCTGTTTCCAGGCAGAAAGTGTTCTGAGACGGGATTTGAATTCAGGTTGTCTTGATCCAGAGCTACCATTCTATTCACTATGGCACTTGGCTGAGATTAAATAACACAAATTGGAGTTGAGTACAGTCTTAGAACTGGAACAACTGGACATCGATGTGAAGATAATCTCCAGAAGCAGGAGGGATGAGATGGAGATCTTTCATTGAACCTTCCTTGGGAAGTCTGGACACAGTGGGATCAGTTTCTACATAATAACCTCATTTGTCTTGATACTAACATCTACTTTGGGAAAGACATGATTAGGTATCCAAGGATTATAGAATAACCCTCTGAATAAGAAATCCATCCTTTCCAAGGGAATGTGGCATGAAGTCAAAGGGGAATAAGCATGGAGAGAAAGAAAAAGGAGTAGGATGTTTTCTGATACATTTAAAACTGTACCCAGTACCACATCTAAAATCAGCATTCCTAAGAATAGGTTCTAGAAATTCCTATAACAAGTAAGAAGATAAACAATAAATGGCATAGCAGTTTAAGTTCTCAAAAGAAAATCTAAACTGAGAAGGAAGGAAGGAACAAAGGAAAGAGAGAGATAGTAACAAAGACAGATAGGAAATTTAAATGGATTACAAGAAGACATTAATACAACAGTAGGAGATATTACTATTCCCTTCTTAAATTAAATATTCAACAGAGCTGGACAAATACTGAACTAAACAAATTATAAATAAACTATATTTGACTAATTGATTACAACTTCTGAGTAGAAATATTAACTAATACACATATTTCTTGGCATTTCACAGTACTTTTATAAACATTGATCTTGTGCTAGAGCACAAAAGAATAATAAACAAATAAAAAAGCAAACACATTAAACACATCCTTGAAAGATCATAATGCCAAATAAAATTCATAATGAATGAAGAAAATTTGAACAAAAGATCTGTACCTAAATGGAAACCAAATGATTCATAATAAATAATGTGTTTCAAAAACAATAGCAACGATAATCATATTAAACAATGAAATAGAACATGAAAAACTTTTAGGACCCAAATAGAACATATTAAGAAGAAAGATTATTTCTTAGAAAGAAATAAATCTTTTTGGTTAGATATTTTTATCTTATTGGCTACAGGAGTTCATGATAAGGAACTTCCTCTAGTAATGAAGTTCAGCAGATTCTCTGCCAATAAGTCTTAGAGAGTTGCCTGAGGAACTGAGAGATTAATTGATCTGTTTGTAGTGACCCAGGCAGTTTATGCCAGAAATGGGACCTGAATTTCTATTCCTGAGGCCATCATACCTCTTTTTTGAAAATTTATATAAAAAGAGAGAATCAATTAAGTGACCATGCAATTAAAAAGTACAAAATATAAATAAATCAGCAACCTTAAGATACTTGTACAAAAGAAAAAATCTTGAAAATTAGAGAAGAGTAAAACCCCAAAATAAAGATTATAGAACTGATAGAGTAAAAGAATTTTCCAAGTCAAACAAAATCAATATATTTTTAGCACTGTTTACTTCTCCCCCAAAAAGAAAAGGGAAATAAAATTACTTAAATTTTTGAAAGATGAATGATGAATTCACACTAGAGAAATAGAAAAGAATTATATGAAGCTACTATGGAGGTAGAGCCTCCACCGATTTGGAGGATCCAACTATAATTCACTTCTCTCCATAACTTTTCACCATCATCATGCCAGAGTGCTTATATCTTTGTCCCATCCACACCACCACATTCTAGTTTTAGAACTATGATCAAATTAAGTCTGCTTGCTCCTGGAAAGAATATGTCAAACAATTCCTCTATGACTTCATTCACTATCACTTTAACTTGTTTTTCTTTGGTTTTGCATATAATCCAAAGTATCAGAAACAAAGATCCTGTATACACCAATATATTCGTAGCAAATTCTTTGAGATAGAAAAGAACTGAAGGTGGAGCCAAGATGGCGGAGTAATCCAGAGCAGCTCTGTGCCACCATGAGAATCCTCTCTGACCAAGATTAAAATATTGCCACCAACGAATGCATTACTGAAAGAAGCAATAAAGAGACAAAGTAACAAATTTCAAGAAATGAAAAACCCAAAGGGTAGATAGAGAACATCTGGGGCACTGGGGTGAGAGGAGGGCAGAGCCAGCAAGAAGCTATAGCAAGGAGGGAAGAGCATGCCAAGAGCAAGCTACTCCCTCCCCTACACACACACACACACACACACACACACACCTGCTGTCCCAGATTTGGAACCTAAGCTCAAGCCAACATCAAGACCCTGATATCCTACCTGGGAAAATAGTGATACAAGCCAACCCACAACCCTTGAAATTTTAAACCTGTAGAGAAGTCCAGAGCCCCAGTCCAGGGCAGTCTGGGATGAAGTGGTCTGATCCATGTGGACCCAGAGCTAAGCCAGGAATGCTAGCCTGGGCTTGGGATAAGGACATAGTACACAGTTTGGAGTGGCTGATATTACCAAGTACTAAGTATAGATCTTTTTGCCTAAAGCTCAGGGTGGAGCTTCAAAACAGGGTAATCAAGAGTATGCCTGATTGGATCAAGTACATAGTGAACCAAAAACTTGAGCCTAAGCCTGGAGCTAGAATTTGATTAGCCCCTGACCTGATCAAATTCAGAGTGAGATCAAAAGCTTACACATAAGACTGGACAAGTGTTTAAGCTATAAGCAGCACAAAGGTCAATTGAATCAGCAGAAGGAAGGGGCTTTCAGAGGTCTCAGCCCTCAGACCATCACATTGTCCTCTAAGCCTCCCTATAATTAGATAGGGAAAATGAACAAATAACAAAAAAGTACCTAACTCTAAAGAATTTTTATGAAAACAAAAAGCAATGTACAAACATAGAAGGGATAGTGAAAGCAAAGGAAATACACAAAAAGTCCAAAAGAAAAATATTGATTGGACACAGATTCTGGAAGAGCTCACAAAAGACTTCAAAAACCAATTAAAAGAGGCAGATGAAAAGTCAAAAAGAGAAATGAAAGTGATGCAAGAAGAAATGGACCAATTAAAAAAGAAGAATCAAAAATTATTGGACTACCTAAAAGACATGATCAAGAAAAAAAACCTTGGATATCACACTGTAAGCAATCATCAAAGAAAACTGCCCATACAGTCTTTAAGGGAGTTGGAGTAGGAGTGGGGGGAAAGGGTGAAAAAGTGAGAAAAGACTCCTGTAGTAGGATTTGAGCTAGATCTAGAAGGAAAACAGGAGGTAAAGATAAGGATGAACAGAGTAGAATAGCCCTGGGGGATAGTCTATTCAAAGTAAAAAAAATTTTGTATCCTCTAGATCAATGTATCAACATAGTAGGGTTTATGGTACTAAAGATCAAGATTGGAAAGGTAAGAGGGGGCTAATTATTTTAATGCTAAAGAGAAAACTTTATATTTGCTCTTGGGGTTGATAGGAGTCACTGGAGTTTAATGAGTGGGGAAGGGGTAACATGGTAAGGATAGAGAGGGTTAAGGAGAGATCTATAGCAGGCAAACCAACCAGCAGTCTATTGCAATAGTCTGGGCATGAGGAAATGAGAGTCTACACCAGGACAGTGCCAGTATCAGAGGAGAAATAGGGTATATTTAAGAGTTATTACAAAAATAAACTCAAGAGATCTTGGAAATAGATTGGATATAGAGTGCCTGGGTGGGAGGGTTGGGAAGCGAGGAGATTTAGGAGTAAATAATAACATGTGGATTGTGAGCCCAAGTGATAGAGAGGATGGTAATGCCCTTGATAGCAATGGGGATGTTTTGAAATAGAGAGGGTTTGGGAGGCAAGATAATGAGTTCAGCTTTGGATATGTTGATGTTAAGATAACCACAGGACATCCAGTTTGAAATATCTAATAGGTAGTTGGAGATGAGAGAGTAGAGATAAGCAGAGATATTAGAACTAGACATGTAGTTTTGAGTCATGAGCATAAAATTGATAATTGAATCTATACAAGCTAAGGAGATCACCAAGTGAAATATTATAAAAGGGAAAGAGGGCCTAATATAAAATCCTGTAGAACACCCATGGTTAGTAGGAATGATATGGATGAAAATCCAGCAAAGGAGACTGAGAAGAAGCAGTCAGAAAGACAGGAAGAGAATAAGGATAGAATAATGTCCTGAAATCCTAAACAGAAGAGAATCTCAAAAAAGGGGAGATCGATAATCTTAAAGGCTGTAGAGAGATCAAGATGGATGAGGAATTAGAAGTGATGGAATATTACTGTGCTATAAGATGATGATATGTATGGCTTCAGAAAATCCAAAAGATTCATATTAATTGATGCAAAATGAAGCAAAAAGAACCAGGAGAACATTGTACATAATAACAATCAAATGCAAAAAATTAGCTGTTCTGATTAATACAATGATCTAAGACATCTTCAAAAGATTCACCCTGGAAACTGCTATTCACCTTCAGAGAGAGAACCAATGAACTAAGTATACAGCTTGAAATATTTTTTCACAGCATAAATAATGTGGATATCTGTTTTGCATGATTTCATATGTGTAATGGCTATTGTATTTCTTGCCATCTCAATGAGGGGGAAAGTGTGGAAAGACAGAGAGAATTTGGAACTGATAAAAAATTAATTATTTTTTAAAAGAAATCATGATAACTTTGGAGAATAAAGTTTTTATGTGAATATAATGAGATCAGAAGCCAGATGGTAGATAGTCAAGAAGAAAGTAAGAGGAGAATAAGTAGTGGTACCTAATACAGATGGATTTCTAAAGGAGTTTAACCACAAAAGGCAGTCGAATTATTGAACTATAGATTAGTGATGAATCAGGTAAAAAAACTTAAGGAGAAAGGAGAAATGAGCATGTTTGTTAGACAATAAAGAATCTTCCAATAGGCAGAGAGACATTGAAGGTAAGTGAGAGAGTGAGGATATTAGAGGGGGGAATCTCTAAAGAAGATGATATGAAATGGAATTGCTCGAACACACAGAAGGGTTGGCCTTTGCAAGGAAAAGGGCCACTTCATCAAGTGAGATAGACGGGAAGTATTATAAGATGAGGAGAAGAGGGGATTCTCAACAAATGCCTATCTTTTTTTTAACTAAAATATGAGGCAATTCTCAGCTGAGAGGATCAGAATAAGAATTATTGGAGATTTGAGAAAGCATCAAAAAGTTTAGAAGAGCCACTGTGGTGAATAGGGAAGTGACTTAATTAGGGATGTAAATGGTTTGTCTAGCAGCAATGACACCCCAGTTGGGGTTATGAAATATAAATCTGTAGTGGACTCAAACAACATGGTTGCATGCCTTGATCTTGCCATCATCCATAAATATTCCAATTTCATGTTCGTTAACTCTGAAATTTCCTTTTCTGATCACAGCTTATTGGCATTCTACCTCTCCCTCTGCCTTCTAATACCAAACCCTACTTTTCATCTGCAACATGACATCCAATCCCTTGAGACTTCACTTTTCTCCCAGGCAACCCTTGCACTAGCTCACTCATTTTCCCCTATCTTGACACCATAGTAGAACCAAACTTTATATCCAAAGCTTGAACACTTTCTCACCAAATACCAGTTCCACAATAAACTGTAAATAACAAAGGAACTCATTTATTCAAATCATAACAAAATATAAATCAGAAAAGGAACACATCAAAGAAGTAATATACTAAACAGAGTAAATATAGAGTGATGGAGCTCTCCCATTGCAATTAAAGTCAGTTCAACCAAGAGAAAATCTAGTTCTCACTCAAGGGGAAATTCTGAGCATCTCCAGCATAGCAAGCTGAGTACAGGGACTTGATGAAGACACAGCTCTTCTCATGCTGCCTTCTTATCAGTCTTTTCTTTAAGCAGTTTGAGTAGTTCTGCTTTCTCTCTCAAAGTTGGAAACCAGAAGCAGTGACTACATAACACAAAGAGACTCTGAAGACTTGAAGAGGCTCAAAGAAACTCTCCTCTCTTCAACTCTTGCCAGCTCTGACCCACACTAACCTAGATGTAGGACACTAATCTCCACCAATGGATAGAGAATACCATTCTGACAAGCTTTGAGGCTGGAGTAACGGAAGAGTATTTATGTGATATGAAATCAGAAATAAGGAAGAAGTGGTATTTCTCTGTATTTTTCAGTGAAGTATGAGGCAAGTTTCTTAGCTAAGAAGGTAGTGTGTTGGGATGCCATGGGAGGCTGGAGGGGAACTGAAGAAGTTTGGAATAGCTACTGTGGTGAGTGAGCAAATCAATTAAAGAGGTATAAAAGGATTACCTTACTTTTATGAGGCCACAATTGAGATTATGTGTCAAATTTTTAGTGGACTCAGTTTCATGATTTTTCCAGCTCTGTTCAGCAGCAAGTAAATGGGAGCAAAGTAACAGAAAGTTAGGAATTATCAAAACAGAATGGAATGTGTGTGTACACATAAAAACATGTATGCATATAGTTAGTTAATTATTTAGATAATTTTTCAGCATTGACTATTTTTGCAACCATTTTTCTTGTTCATGAGGGCAAGTTCAATTTGAATTAGAATAGAAAATTTTAGTGACATAAAAATAAAAGCCTTTAACAAAGTATTTTTTAAAAAAGAAAACTGAAAAAAACAACAATAATAGCAATAAACAATCATGCAATGGAACTATAGAGCCTCTACACCCAATCACAACGGGTTTATAATCCACCAGACATCTAGAAAGACATGATCAAGTGGCTAGGATTATACATTAGAATCTCACTATCCTGGGACTAGGGATGGAAGATCCTGGGTTCAAAACTGACCTCAAATGATTCCTAGCTGGGTGACCCTGGGTAAATTACTTAATTCCCAGTACCTAGGCCTTACGAATGCACAGTATTGATTCCAAGATGGAAGATAAAGGTGTTGTTTTTTTTTTTAACCCTTGTACTTCGGTGTATTGTCTCATAGGTGGAAGATTGGTAAGGGTGGGCAATGGGGGTCAAGTGACTTGCCCAGGGTCACACAGCTGGGAAGTGGCTGAGGCCAGGTTTGAACCTAGGACCTCCTGTCTCTAGGCCTGACTCTCACTCCACTGAGCTACCCAGCTGCCCTGTTTTTTTTTTAAGAATTTTATCATCCTTTAGAAACTGACAGATCTCATTTTATAAATATAAATATCAAAGAATCCTTAAGAATAAACAAATAAACCAGACTGGTGCTAGAGAATTATTATAGACATAACTGTTGCCAAGAACCACCTGGACAAAAAAATTGATCCATATAAAGCTAAGAATAATGTTTTAAGTGCATGCCACCATATCAAATAATCTCCAAACTACATGGAATGAAATGCTTCTGAAATGTAAAAAACCAAGAGAAAAAATGAAAGCCAAGTGTGAACAGGATAAAGTATATATCATCCCTAATGTCTTATCCACTACTTGTCTATTATCCCAAAGATGGGATAACAAAGATTGAGTCTATAGAAGATAATATTATATCTCTATATCCTTATTCAGCTGTAAATGGTAGTGATTCTATTAATCTATACAATCAAGTACAATATTAAATATAAAAGAATAAAGTAGGCAGTGTGATATAATGGATAGAACATTGAACTTGGAGTAGGGAATGTATGGTTTTGTACCTCAATTTCCTCATCTGTAAAATGAGGTGGTTGGACTCAAAGACCTCTAAGATCCCTTCTAACTTTAAATCTGTAGCCTTATGATTGTAATCTTTATTTGAATTGTTTCTATCTCATCTTCATCAAAAAGGGTGAGAATAAGATCGTGGTGATGATGGTTTCTTCAAAAAAGTAAACAAGTGCTCTTATATCTTCATGTGCAACATATTAGATCCTAAAAGGCAGGCATGGTCCATCAGCTGGGGAAGGAATGAACAAATAATGTTTATGGAATACTATTTTGCCATAAGAAATGACAAACAAGATGATCAAAAACCTGAAAAAATTTATAAGAAGTGATGCAAAGTAAAGTGAGCAGAACAAGGATGATGTTATATAAAATATATGATCATCAACTGGAATCATTTAATTACTAACAAAAGGCAAAAATCCAGGACAACACCACGAGACTTATGACAAAAAAAGGAACAGTTGAAACATACCATTCTTTATTTTATTTTCTCCATGAATTTATCTCTAGTGTAACTACCATGTCTTCTTTCACAGTATGATGAATATGGGTATATTATTATATGACAATATATGTACAAGTTATATCCAATTACCTGCCTTCTTGGGGATAGGGGAAGAGAACTTGTATTGCAAAATATCAGAAAGTAAATATTAAAACGGTGTCAACATATAATCTGGAAAAAATTTTATTATTAAAAAAAGGCAAGCACTATTTCATTTTTTTGTCTTTATTGCTGCAAGCTGTCATTATGGATAAAGAACTGGGCTTAGGACCAGAAAACCTTAGTTCAAATTCCCCCTGCACCACATAGTATTTTTGTGAACTGGACGAATCATATAACCTCTGATGCTCCAGACAATTCCTTAGAACAATAAATTTCATTAAAGGTATTGGCTTCAGTTAGTAAAGGGAATTTCCTCACTTGATGGGTTAAATCTCTATCTCTTACCTATCCCTACCATCCACCCTGGTGCTTTGAATGTAATAAACATTTGGTAAATGTTTCTTAAACTGGATTAAATGTAACTGAAATCCAAATTCTAGGCATCCAATTCACATTCAACCAGAGGGTTAAATCCTTAGTTAAATGGGGAACTTCAGAAACAGACAATATTTACATGGAAAATGGGTTACTTTATTTTTTCATAAATTAGGTTGGGGTATGCGCTAAGGAAATATTCATGAGCTCAGGGTTCAATCTGGTCCAACCTCTTCACTTAAGGAATATGAAGCCCAGAGAAGATAATTAATGTACACGAAATCACACAAGTAGCAAATGGAAAAACTAGGAGAAGAGAAAGATAGAAATGGGAAAACATGAATAAATTGTTTCTAGAGATTTTGTTGTATCATTCTCTGACTGAGCTTTTGAATCTAAAGAGTTAAGTGCTGGATCAATCCATGAGAATTATGGCCATAGTTAAATATTCTAGTGTTCTACTCTCTCTCTTGCTCCATACATATATTCATGTATATATTTATGTGGATGTACACATATATGTTTATATATGTGTGTAATTATTAATTACATTCTAAAAAGATGATTTTTCACAAGAATGGAGGCTGACCTTTTCCCCATACTGAAAGAAATGTATTCTACATTCCTCCCATCAAACCAAACCATTATTATCCAATATAGACTCAAACCATTTTGATCAGGCTTTTATATAGACTTGCCTTTCCCCAAACTCTACTCATATCTGCTGAAAGAAAAAAATATATATAAATTAGTCTAGCCAGTTGAACAATTCTTTCTCAAACTTGGGAGGAAGAAGAGTCCTCTCCATATTGAACCACATAAAGGACATTGTATGACAGATTCCAGGTCAAAGCTTCCTTGAAAGCTTGAGAAAATTAATAGCTAGATGCTTTTAAAGGGGAATGGAATGCTGTGTGACTGCAAACCAGTAATGATGCACTTTCAGGAAGGTTACTGCAGCCCATTCATAAGCTCCCTACCTCGTGTCATGAGCAGAAAAACATGCTTTCTATGGAGCCTCTCTTCTTGTTAGCCAGGAATCATCTTATAATTCAGCTTTCTGGTGCCTAATGCAGAGCAATTGCTTCCTATTAGTGCTGCATCATTATGCCCAATACCTTAAATGTTCACCTCTCTATTTAGGTGCTCTCCGCTTCTAATAAGATTTGTCTGTATAGCCGAATGCTTTGAAATGGAGGCATCATTTAAAAACAGTCTTAGATTTAAATTTTCAGGTGGATGGTGAATCAAGGTTGAGGAATCATCTCTTAAAAAGCCATGGAAAACACAGAAGGGGCTTTGAAAAATACTGAATCAAAAGAAGTTTGCTTTCTGCCATAAACTTTCCTACATTTTACTTGCCCTGCTTTTATGCCTGATGTTTTCCTGCCATTTTAATTGTCCTGTGAATTTGCTACCTCAGCAAGAAATATAAAGATATAGCATTACAGGAGTACCCCACAATTTCAAAAAGACTTACTACAAAAAAAGAAAGAAGATTCAAACATCTTAGGAAGGATCAAAGTGGGGAGGAGAGGTGGATTACTTGAATTTTTAAAAATTATCTCTCAAAATGATTCACAAAGTTTCTTAAAAAATAAATTATCCTTGGGGCAGCTGGGTAGCTCAGTGGAGTGAGAGTCAGGCCTAGAGACAGGAGGTCCTAGGTTCAAACCCGGCCTCAGCCACTTCCCAGCTGTGTGAACCTGGGCAAGTCACTTGACCCCCATTGCCCACCCTTATCAATCTTCCACCTATACACTGAAGTACAAAGGTTAAATAAATAAATAAATAAATAAATAAAGTATCCTGTTTTAAAAATACTTATTTGACAAAATATAAGGAAAGAAAGGAGGAAGGGGGGGGGAATATGGGAAAGTTGTGGAAGAGAAAAGAACAAACAATAGTGAATGAATAATATACATTTATTAAGCACTTACTATTTGCAAAGCTTTGTGCTAAGGGCCGAAGATACACATTGAAAACTAAAACAGAACCTACTCTCAAGGAACTCACATTTTAAGTCAAATTATAAATCAAATGGAAAAGCCTTAGGGTAAAGTGGCAAAGTAGGTGTTAAAATTTCTTTAATTTTATTATTTAAATCACTATCCTCAGGGCAGGCAGCTAGGTGATACAATAGATAGAGAGCTGGGACTAGAGCCAGGAAGACTCATTTTCCTGAGTTCAAATCTGGCCTCAGACACTTACTAGATGCATGACTCTAGGTAAGTCACTTAACCCTGTTTGCCTTAGTTTCATCATCTGTAAAATAGGCTGGAAAAGGAATTGGCAAAGTGCTCCAATATCTCTGCCAAGAAAACCTCAAATGGGGTTACAAAGAATTGGACATGACTGAAAAGTGACTAAAAATTCTCAGGACTTTTGGGTTGGGAGTCTTGGCTTACCCTCATTTAAGGTATGAAGAAAGATGGTGGTCAAGATGGTAGTGACAACTTGACTTGCCTGTCACATGTTGCCTTGGGTCTCTTCCTCAGGGAATTCTCCTACTTCAACTAGACTGATGCCTGCCCTTTGTGTGGCAATTGGTTAGCAGCTGGGAATGGAAAGATAAGAGAAATGTACATTGTGAAGCTTAGAATTGAAGATCCTTGAGAGTAAGGATTATTCCAGTTTTTGTTTTTGTATGTGCAGTACTTGGCACACAGTAGGTGATTAATAAATTATTGATTCATTGTAGAACTCTAGAGTGCTACAAATAACTGTAGCAGATGCTACCAAGAAGCATCAGGGCTATAGTTTGCCCATTTTTGTAGACAGATATACTCAATGCCTAATTTGGTCTACATAAGGAATAAAGATAAGAGAAGGGGCCTGACTCCAAGACTGGGTCCTTCTCATTCTATTGCCTGTTAACAAGGTCTTTCTAAAAACCAAGGTAGATAACAGCGTGTGCTAGTACGGAGACAGGGAAGCATTTCACAATGCTTGAGTTCCTTTTTAAGGAGAGTTAAGAAGGAAAATCATAATGTTCCCCACTGTTCTAAATCAGTATTTGAAATTAAAAAATTGTTTTGGGTTGGGGCAGGGAAAGAGACCTTGAACTCAATAAGACAACATACTTCAGGTGGGCTGAGTTCAATACTACACCAGAGCATTCTTATTTCCATGTGGTATGATACAGACACAGATTGGTGTTCCCACAAATAGTAATGTCTAATACAGTGATTCCCAAAGTGGGAGCCACCACCCCCTGCTGGGTGCTGCAGTGATTGGGTGGTGGCAGTGATGGCCACAGGTGCATTTATCTTTCCTATTAATTGATATTAAAATTTAAAAAAATTAATTTCCAGGGGTGCTAAGTAATATTTTTTTCTGGAAAGGGGGCGGTAGGCCAAAAAAGTTTGGCAACCACTGGTCTAATACCTGTTAGTGATAGTTTTTTAGATTCCCCAAAGTAATTTTAAGGAAACTATTGAGTTTTAGAATGAAGAAGGCAGACTTCTTTTCTGGAGTTCAGACTCTGGGGCTCATTTGAGGAAAGAGGGATCATAGAATCTTAGCTTTAGAATTGGAAGAAACCTTATTCTCTGTTTCTCTGACTGTCTGTCTGTCTCTCATCTCCAGCTCCTGTGAGTATAATTATCATATACAAGTATTCAGCTCCCAGATCTATGAATCCAGTCCTCATCTTTCATGAGCTACAATTCTTCACTTTAAGCCACCTGCTTCCTAGACATTATCACCTGGATGTTCATTAAGCATTGTAAACTCATAATGTCCAAAAAATAATTCATTAACTTCCCCCACAGATCCATCCATGTTCCAGAGCTCCCTATTTCTGTTGAAGGTACCTAGTCCTTTTCCATTTTAATGCCTTATGGCCATTCTTAATCTTCTCCCTCTCCCACCCCTAAATCTAACACATTGTCAAGTCTTGTAGAATCTATCTCTACATCTCATTTACTCCCTTTTCATCACTCAAAACACAACTATTCTAACTTTGACCCTGATTATCATTCATCTGAACTCCTGCAATAGACTCCTAATTGATCACCCTACCTCCAGTCCCTGCCCCACTACAATTCATCTTCTAACAATGCTGCTAAATTGATATTTCTAAAACAGAGATAAATTACTTCCCTGCTCTAGAAATTTCAATAGCTCCCTATTTTCTCTCTGATTAAATATAAACTCTTTATGTGGCATTTAAAACCCTTCACAATCTGGTTCTAATATGTCTTCCCAGACTTATTTCACACTTATGTTTTACTTTTTAGCTTTGTCATCCCTCTCCCTATATAATATTCTTTGTCCAACTTCTCTCTATTTTTCTTAAACCCTTACCTTTGGTCTTAGAATCAATGCTGTGTATTGGTTTCAAGGCAGAAGAGTGATAAGAGCAGGCAATAAGGGTTAAGTGATTTGCCCTGGGTCATACAAGTAAGAAGTATCTGAGGACAGATTTGAACCCCAAACCTCCCATCTCCAGGTCTGGCTCTCAATCCACTAAGCCACCTAGTTGTCCCTTCTCTCTATACCTTCTTATAGGCTGCTACTTATACATAAAATGCTCTCTCTCCTCCCCTCTGTCTCTTGGAGCTTCATTCAAATTCGGCTCAAATACAACTGCCAAGAAAAGGTCTTTCTTGAATGATCCAATTGTTAGTGAATTCCTGAAATTACTTTCTGGGTTTTTTTTAATATTTTCTTTTTTCCTTTTAAAAATTTTTTATTGATTAATTAAGAAAATTTTCCATGTTTCCGTGATTCATGTTCTTTCCCTCTCCTCCTCTCACCCCACTCCAATAGCCAATGAGCAATTCCACTGGGTTTTACATGTGTCACTGATCAAGAACTATTTCCATATTATTAGTATTTGCACTGGGGGGATCATTTAAAATCTATATCCCATTGAACCATGTGATCAAGTAGTTGTTTTTCTTCTGTGTTTCTGTTGTTTTTTTTTTTTTTTACATTTTCAATGTAGCAGAGGCCATCTCATGAAACATAAATGGAAAGGTCCTTTCTGGTGATCCCTATGTGTTTTACTTCCTTACTAAAGGACATGCTCTATCAGAGACTTCTAGTCACTCCTTCCTGTGACAGGAGAGGAGAAACTTAATCAACACTGATCAGTGACTAAATCCATTAAGAACTGTCCTCATCAATAGCCTGGATAGGGAAGAGAAGGAGAAAAAAAAGGTAAGTCTTCTCTCTTTCAATCAAATGTGTTGGGATTCTGCTCACTCTGTCTTGTACTGTCATTGAAGGAAGAAAAGAGGGGGAGAGAGAAAGGTAAAGATGAAAGAAGGAAAAGAGTTCTCTCTCCTCTTCTCTCTCCTCCTCAGCATGTGATGGTTACAACACCTTTGTAGGGTACTAAGATCCTTGGCTACAAGTCTCTGGCTGCCTCTTGCACCCTGCATTTCTTTCCTTTTGTATAATTGATTGATCAGCAATTCTAAGAAATGGACATTTTCTGGCTTTGGCAGCTAAGTCATGAGCTCAAGAGGTGCAGTTATCGACTTGGGTGCTAGTGACTGAGGATTGGGGATTGTCTGCAACTGTACCCTTCTGGGGAAGAGGAAATAACCAAATGGAAGCTAGAGTAGAAAATATGAATCTGGGTTGAGATGGACAGACAATAGAGATCTAAGGTAAAAGTAAATTATTCTACTGGTGTGTAACTCTGGACAAGTCATTTAACCTCAATTCATTAGCCCTTACTATTCTTCTGTCCAGGAACCAAGACTTAGAATCAATTCTAAGACAGAAACCAAAAGATTAAAACAAAATTTACCTATTCAATTGTACCACAAAGTGTTTCATGTTTAATTCCTTGGAGAGAATAATAGAGGTGTTGAGTTTTAGTTTACATAGTATGAATGCAAATATATAAGTCTTTTGGGGTTAAAGCATTTCTTTTGCAGTAAAGAAAATAAAGAGCTGCCTTATATCAGATATATATTACTTTATGCATTGAATAGATTTTTAATGGGTCTTTTTAATCCATTTTGGGAACACAGTAGACATGAGCCAAACCTAAATTTTATTTAAGACATTATCCTCAGGACTCTGGAGCACAGGCAAAAAGAGCCAGAGAGTGCAAGAAAAGGACAATTCCTTCTTTTAAATATCAGGCTCCTCAAAATTCCACTTGTGTCCAAAGCTTGGGTTCCTTGTGAAAGAAGATGGCCCTCTGGAACACAAGACATAGATTCAGTTCTCTTTGTACATGTTCTCTCCCCAATAGAATATGATCAATTTGAGGACAGGGTCTGTTTTATTTTATTCCTAATACTGATCACAAATTAGGTATGTAATAAATGCCTGTTAATTGAATTTTTCAGGAGGGAAACTGATGTCTACAGGGTTAAAATACCTTTCCCATGTTTCCAGAGCAATTAACTGTTCTCCAACTGCCCATCCAGCACACTTTCCCCAGCACCTTGGTGAGAACTTGCCCTAGACATTCTCTATGGTCCCTTCCAACAGAAAATGTATAATCCCATAATCCTCTTTCCTCCCACTTCCCATTATCATGCACCTTCAGATTGATTCTAGAATCCATACCTCAAGAGAAATGTATCCAATTTCCCTTGTGAATTCCAGAAATTCAAAAGAACTACCAAAATACCAAAATCTCCCTTTTAATAGTTTCTCTCAAGGAATGACCTTAAGAAATTCAAATCTTTCTTTGTTAAAATTCTTCTCCAGTCACCAGCTGAGCTTCTGAACCAAAATCCAGTGTTAAAGAGTTCACAAGGAGTAACAAAATCTGTGGAAAGAGAAAACATTGTTCAGGATTCATTTCTGGGGTAAGTCTAAGCCAAACAAGAGTGAGAGAAGGAAGGCCAGGAAAAAAGAGTAGATTCCTCTCTTGAGAAGAGGAAAAGAGGGGGGACCGACAAACAGACACAGAGAAAGAGAAGGAGAGAGAGAGAGAGAGAGAGAGAAAGAGAGAGAGAGAGAGAGAGAGAGAGAGAGAGAGAGAGAGAGAGAGA
>NC_058132.1:282208218-282258629 GCF_016433145.1 Gracilinanus agilis | reverse complement strand
AAGAAGAAGAAGAAGAAGAAGAAGAAGAAGAAGAAGAAGAAGAAGAAGAAGAAGAAGAAGAAGAAGAAGAAGAAGAAGAAGAAGAAGAAGAAAAGAGTGACAGAGGGTGAGTGAGAGAGAAAAACAGAGACAGAAAGAAGAGAGAAACCTGAAACTATTTTTTATTGATCAGATTAATTCAGACTCACTCACTCTAATAGTACTGTATCAACCACATTATACAGGTAGAGTGATATAGGCAAAAGGTCATTGGATCTAGAGTTTAGGTTGGAGTCTTTACTCTGACACAACTGTGAAACTCGGGCAAATCACTTAATTCTCCATACTCTAATTTCCTTCCCTGAAAAGTTAGCATAGTAACACTTGCTGTATCTGCCTTGCATGTTTTTGTAAAGAAAACACTATATGAATGTGAACTATTGTTATTAAGGTTTTTTTCATTCATGCCCAACTCTATGTGACCCTATTTGGAGAGTTTACTGGGCAAAGTTACAGGAGTGTTTTGCTGTTTCCTTCTCCAGCTCATTTTACAGATGAGGAAACTGAGGCAAATAGGGTTAAGTGATTTGCCCAGAGTCACACAGCTGGTATGTATCTGAGGACAGTTTTGAGCTCAGGTTTTCCTGACTATGGGCCCAATACTCTATACACTGAGACACTGCAATTAATTTCTTTACTCATTCAACTCACTGAACACTATTTATCTGCAGCACAATTCAACAATTCAATTCACTAAATGCTTATTAAATGTCCACTATGTACATAGCACTATGAGTCACCATAGAAAGACAAAATCAAAAGCATCCTTGATCTCTAGGCACTTACATTCTTCCATACAAGTAAATAAATGCAGAGTATTTCAGAAACAAATAGAGTTATAGATTATACACATACTTCAACAGAGAGTATAAGGAGAGCAATATGAAACAAAATTGGAAGTGCAAAAGTAAACAGACCCTTAAGGGCTCCAAATATCAGGCTGAAGGATTTCCTAAGGGGAACCTATGAAGATCTTTATGTGGGGGATTGGGTGACATGGTTTTATTAATATTATTTTGGTGTAAAGGATGGGTTAGAAAAAAGAGATGAGAGGTTAAGAATTCAGCAAGGAGATTATTGAAGCAATTAAGAGGCTATTGCAATAAACTATAAGGAAAGTATAAGGGTGAAAATCAGAGTAGTTGAGAAGTTGTGAGTTGAAAGAAGAAAACAAATATGAAATTATTATCAATCAAAAATATTAATTAAAGGTTCACTATGTTCTGGGCACTATGCCAAGCACTGGGGATAAAAAGAATTAAAAAAAAAGATGGTCCTTACTCTCAAAGAGCTCCCATTCTAACAGGAGAGATGTGTAAATAACAATATACTTACAGGATATATACAGTATACTCATAAGATACTCTTAGAAGGAAAAGACCAATTGTAAAGGTAGGATCAAGAAGACTTTGTTAACGATTAGATAGTAAAGGCAAGGACATGAAAGGAGCCCATTTTACCTCCAAGTTAATGTCCAAAAGTAGCCTCAACCTCAAAACTACCTTTAACTGGTAAATGTTTAACTGTCTCTACAGAAAATAAAATAAAATAAAAGCTCAAGAAGGACATACTTTTAAGTTTAATGTACATTGTTAACATTTTTTCCATCAATTTCTTAGGTCTAGGCAAAACAATAACACAAGACCTGATCTGTCTTAATTATTGATTTCTAAAGTGTAAATGTTCAAACTGAAAATTTAATGATCAGTTCCTGAACCAGTCCTAGCTGGCCACCATTACACTCCTGCTCTGTCTCATCCTGCCTTGCTGGTAGCATAATTAAACAAGGAATTGCCTCAATTAGAGAACTATCCTCTCTTCAGGCCTTGACTCACTAGTTTCATTCACTAGCTCCTGTAAGCCTTCAGGACAAGCTCCCCTGGGGCCAGTTCTTACCAGGACAGAGGGGGAATTTGTCAAAGGTGCCATTGGGATGACAGTTCAGGGCTATAACCTCCTGGTCATCAAAATAGTATTAATAAAGTCTGTTGTTGTTTCCTATAAAAAGAGAAACATCTAGTTAAATTTTTACTCAGCATACTTAGCTTCAGAAATTGTTATTTCATAAGATTCTTGATCTAGACAGAGAGGACCTTAGAGGTCATCCAACCCCCTCATTTTACAGAAAATATAATCAAGGGCCAGAGAAACTGAGAAGGGAATAGCCACAGCAGGAAATAAGAGATCAAGATGCCTCCTTCTAGGCATTTGCCATCCTATCCTTCCTCAGTCCTGATCCCTCAGCTTCTATGGATGGATCTCTTAGGAAATGTATCTTTTATTGACCCTTTGAGGACCATACTTGCATGGTCCCGCTGGATCTCTATTATTGACTTTGGATCTAAGAGAGAGGTAATGGGTTTGGAGTCAAAGTATCTGGATCCAGATGCTGGTTCTACCACTTATTACCATCATGACCTTGGATAAGTCACATCACCTCATATGGCCTCATTTAAAATAAGACAGTTGGACTACATGGTCTCTGAAACCCCTTTCACCTATAAATCCCCTGACCTACAATTATTCTCTGTGTTCCTTTCCATTTCTGTTTCTGACCCCATTGTTGCTATCTTTCCCCACATATTGTAAGTGTTTGCCTGGTGCTAGATCCTCATCCATTCCTTTGGATGTCATCTTGCCCGTGATCCAGAGGAATGAGGCAGCTCTCAGTCTTTTAGGATAGACAGAAAAGGAACAGTTCCTGCTGTTGTTGGTGTTGAGGGATTGATAGTGGACAGGTTCTGCTGTTACAGATTTGGGGTAACAAGAACTTGGGGCATCACATGTCACTATCAGCACTGTGAAATTGTTTCTCTATCTGTCTCCTTTCTGCCACTGCTCCTAGCATTTTTTCTGCTGTTGTTGCAGTTCCCTCCTTTGTGTGATGTAGGATGTGAGCCTACACTGGCAATGAAAGTAGAAAATGGACTAAAAGAGCTAGCTTTTCAGTCTCCAACTTCCTTACTTTCACAGTTCAATAACCTTTCACAATCCCATGGAGCTCACAAAGAAATGAGCAGTAGGTGATGGTTTTCAAGAGGACCAATTTCAGCACAGTGGGGATGAGGATCAAGGTTTCATAATACTGAGTACTGAGGCATTATAAGGTATTAAGCAGTAATAAAAACAACAATTCCCCACATTTATGGAACGCCTCTCTCAGAGGGTCTCAAAGAGAGTGGCACAGACCTCATCTACTTCAGGTAGTTGAGAAACAGGTGCTGCCTTCATTTTGCAAAGAAAAGAAACTGGGACAGAAAGGGAATTTGTCAAAGGTGGCATTGGGATGATGGTTCAGGGCTATAACCTCCTGGTTATCAAAATAGTATTAATAAAGCCTGCTGTTCTCTATAAAGTGAGAAACACTTAGCTAAAGTTTTACACAGCATCCTTAGCTAGAGAAACTATCACTTCATAAGATTATAAATCTAGACCCAAATAGGGCCTTATTGGTCATCCAGCCCCTTCATTTTACAGAATAAGGTCATCAAAACCCTTTTACAGAATAAGGTCATCAAAACCCAGAGAAGTTGAGCAATTCAGTAAAGGTCACATAACTAATCAATGACAGAACCGAGATTCAAACTCTGATTATTTGACTTCAAATCCAGGCTTCTCTCCACTGTACTATGCTGCAACTTCAGTTGTTGGTTCCTGGAATGAGGGAATACAAGACTACAGGAAAGCTTATGAAACTCTTCTTAATTCTAGTGCTTTCTCTGTGTTATTTATCTCCTACTTATTCACTATATAGTTGACTTTGTATGTTTGTTTGCATGTTATCTTCACACCTCCATTAGATTGGAAACTCCCTAAGGGCAGGGATTGTCTTTTGTCTCTTTTTGTTTCCTCAGTGCTTAGTGCATAGTAGATGATTAAGAAATGTTCACTGATTAATTAAAGAAAACTAACATTTTCTCATAGATTACTCACTACCTATGTGACATTGAGCAAAATAATTAACCTCTCTGGGGCCCCATTCATCATCTGAAAAATAAGAAAGTTGGCCTGAGTGACCTTTAAAAATCTCTTGAGGTTCTACATTTGATTCCACTAAATAGAGGATTTCAGAGGAAAAGCAGTTAGAATAAAAGAATCACTCCAATTAAAGAGACTAGGAATTACTTATAGCATGCATGTGGAAGAGATGACTCCTAAGGATAAAATTAAGACTCCATCAGAGGGGGGAAATAATGGGTAGAAGTTGGAAAGAACCATATTTGGGTTAAAAAATTCTCTTAATTAAAACTAACTGTGGAAAGAAGAAAGAAGTGAGATCCCTATCATCAGAGGTCTTGAAGCAGGGGCTAAATAACTACTTGTTGAAATATTGTTGATAGAATTCTAGCTCAGGTACCCCTTGAACTAACATCTGAAATTTCTTCCAACACTTACATAATATAATTCTAATTTAAATATACCCCTGACCCATTCACAAACTTTAAATTCCTGTTTTCTTTTGTTATTTTGTTAAATATCACCCTAAATCTCATTCCTCCTCCTACAAAAGTCAAGCAGTCTCTGTTCTAGAGAAAATTCATTCTCATTCAAATGACTTGTGTTCACAAGCTTGGTCTAGACCTTCATCCTTGAGTCTCCTCCAACCAAATCCAGTGCAGATGAATGTTTATAATGGAAATAAATGTTTGTACCACTGTTAACAATTTCTATCAATCTTTAAATTTTTTTAAATTTTACTTTTCCCTCCCAATTTCCCATAATTCCAGTATAACAGGGCTGAATTTTCAAGTACTACTCAGTTCTACTCAATATGAGATCTATGTCTTAAAGGAAATATGATATTTTACTCAGAGACATTTGTCAATTTTTAAATATATTGGAAGAATAAAAATAAATAAATAAATAAATAAATAATGGAATTGATCAATAATCAGATTTTATTGCTAGAATAACAAAAGTTAACATTTATGTAGTGCCTACTATGCACCAGACCCATACCAAGTGCTTTACAATTATCATCTCATTGATTCTCACTGGAAGATAGATGCCATTGTTATTTCCTATTTGTTCAGGATCACACGGCTAGGGCCATATTTGAACTCAAGTCTTCCTGACTTGAGGCACAGCACTCTACATCAACTGTACCATATAGTTGCCAAGTGAATCCAAAATGCTTCCAAACAAATATGGCCAAATAAATATGACAGGGCCACAATCAAGATAGTAAATGGGAAAACACTTTGAAAACTATAAAGAGAGATGATTAATATGAAGACAGTCTATTAAGATGTAAAAAGGAATTCTTTAATTTCTTTAATTTAACAGGGGATCTGGGGGTCCTCTTACCATAGAGATCTGTAGGGACTAAACAGCCCACAGTGACAAGAAGTAGGAACTGGGGAGCACAGTGCTGGGCAAGTGTCAGTTGCAGGCAGTCAGTTGCTGACAGTTAGGGCTGGTAATTGCAGGGAAGTTGACTGCTGGGTGTGATTTGGTCATTGGAGATTGGTTGCTGGTAGTGTGGGTTGGCATTAGTTGCTGGTGGCCTGAGCTTACTGAGAGGGCTTTTGACTTTAGCCTTTAAAGGACTTTTTGCCTCTGAGATCTCTAGAGAGCAGGAGGTCTATCTCATAGGCAAGGATCTGTTGTCAGTTGACTACTGACAGTTTGGGCTGCTATAAAAAACAGATTGAAGGAGTGAGAGAGTGGTGGCTGTCTATTATGTTAGGGAGTTAGGTAGTGAGTGAATCATTTATAGAGAATATAGGTTAGATAAGCCTGGTGTTTGCCAGGCAAGAAGAAGCTGTCCTCAGAAGACAGAGGTAGTTATTATGAATTTTAGGTAGTATTCAGAATTTTAGGTATATTTATAGGGTATAAGATTAGTAATATCTCTTTCCTCTTTTCTCTTTCCCTCCTTTACTATCTTTATTTTAATTAAACTAAATTATTAATTGTTAAAAGCTGCTAGAAGTTTTCTTTTCTCTGGCTTAAAAGGATAATGTTAATTTACAACTCTACTATATTCTCATTAAAACTTGTTATTAAAAGCTGCTCTCTTATTTTGTCAAAACCCCTATTTTGAACCTTACAAAGGAAATAGCCATTTAAGGATAAATTCTGGGTCACATGAGTTTCTAGACGTTTGGGATTTGGATATATTATATTTATATGTACTTTAAACTTTACAAAGTTCCTTCTTCATAGCAGCATTATAAATTAGGTAAGAATGTAACATTTATATAGCACCTTAAGCTCCACAAACCTCTTTCCTCAAAAGAACATTATGAATTAGATTGTATGTGCATTATTAATTCCATTTAATAGATGAATAAATAGATTAAGTTCAGAAAGGCAAAATGACTTGTGCATGATAACAACTCTATATCAGAGCTGGGACTGGAACCCATGTCCTCTGATCCCTGGTCAAGCATTCTTAACAAATACTCAAAGTTTAAGAAAGATAACTGTTGCCCTCTCTTTCATATCTCTCTTTGTGAACCCTAAACATTACCCTTCCTACTTCCAACAGTATTTCTGTATGACTTTCATCTAAATTCTTAATGGAGACTAAATGAGGTTTTCTTCATGGATATTTAAAAACACAAGGGAAGCCAACATAAATATAAGCACTATATAAGGTACCACTTTTGTTTAATTGGGCAAAACCTATGAGGATTCATTTATTAAAAGAAGGATTATCATGCCTTAATTTCTTTTGAAAACAAAATAAAACAAAACACCCAAGTATTTGGTTCTGGTTCTAATGGTCATTACACAATGCTCCAGTGGAACCATTGGCACAAAGCAAGTAGGTGGGTGGCCATGTGTTTTCCACTCTTTTTAATGAGGAAATTTAGAAATGCACCAGAGCATTGACCCACTTCAGGAAAGGCAACGTTTCATTAGTTTTATTTTCTTTTTCCTAAAGGCCTTGCAATAGAGAAATCGTAATCTTGGCATCTTATTCCCCCACCCCCACTACTACCCAAATGCCCCAAAGTCCTACTCCTCAACCATGGACTAAAAATCTAAGAATGTACAAATGAAAACAAACAGTTTTGAGCATTAAAATCACCTTACTTGTTCATTCTATCACGGTTGTCCATTTGTACTTAGAGCACAAAAATAGCAAGAATTTTTTATTATTGCTATTATTATTAATTTGGGATTATTTAAAAAATGATACCAACTAGTTCCAATGGTCTTGTTTAAATTGGCAGCCTGAGACAGTGCCATAGTTGAACAAGAAAGCTCTAAAAATATATAGCTCTGTAGACCTAGAAAGGACTTTAGAGATTATCAAATATGACCTTTAACCAAGGGGAACCCCAAGGTACAGAGAAATAAGATAACTTGTCCAATGTCACTCAACTACTAAGTAGGAAAGCCCTGACTAGAGCTGGGTTTGAAAAACTTTTGAGCTGTTTTCCTGCTATTCCATACTGGAGGATCTCCCCTCTGCCCCTACTAGAAGCCAGAAGCCCCAAACCATGTCCCAGCACATTATATCTCTGATCTCTATTTTCACATAAGGCCAAAAAAAATAGTGGTGAAAATAATTTGTTGTTGTTATTCAGTCCTTCAAGCATGTCTAATCTTCATGTCTCCATAGATTATAGTTATCAATGGGATTTTCTTGACAATGATATAAGAATATATTACCATTTCCTTTTCCAGTGGATCCTTTTATTAGGAAAATAATGTCAATAAAAATAATGAACAAAATGAATTAACAAAATTAAAATAAGACAAGTAATTCTATTCATCTCACCAAGTACATGGTCTTTTAGACAAGTGAATAGCAATCCTATTTTAAGGTTTACAGGTAGGAGACAGTACAAGGTCAGGGAGATTGAAATATATTTTTATTTAATCACAAAAACCATACTTAATATTGGGTGAAGAGTAAAAGGCAGAAAAGCACTAAAGACTTATGGAGGGGATCATTCCTTCCCTACAGTTAAGTCACAGCATGGTAAACAGACTTTTCAGGAAACTACATATATTCATGTCCCTGTGTGTGCATGTAAATGTGCACACACACACATATATGTGTGTTTATATATATACATACACATATATATATGTCAGGCTAAGTACCCTACCATTTCAATAACACTAATTGCCCTTTTTTTTCCCCTTGCTGCTCTTTGCCATATTTCTTGGAAAACAACAGCTGTGTTTATTCAAATAGCAGCATACTGATGACTTGATGATAGGGTAATCTGCTGGAATTCCAAGTGTGACGGTCCCAGAGACAACTTCTCAGCACACTAGACAAGTATCCTTTGGACAGTACAAAGCATTGGAAAGCCATCCCCACTTTGTTAGCACATGGGATTGGGTGTTTTTTATTTCCACTGGTTAGGATGTTGAATTTCTTCCAGCAAGTATCATATTTTCTGGGTCTTGCAGAATAATCTTCCCATGCATCATTGTCAAAAAGTAATTCTGCAACATGAACAGTTTCACTCCAGTAGCTTCTAAGCAAGGGGACTTAAACAGTACCTTGAATTACAATGGAAACAGCTTTAGCATTCATGGCAAAATCAGGGCAATAAATTCCACTTGTCAGTATTCTCTGGGAAACAATGGATGCTGGAGAGGCTATGATAACATAGAAAGCATTAAAAAAATAATATGGTCCTAAAGATAGTCATCATTTAGAGAGGTGAATTAATCTCATTATCATCAGTCCAAAAGCTAACATTTTTATAACAGGGGTCAATAGTCTTCTGTAGTACATAAGGCTGCCAAATGAACATTGGTCTCAAGATTTGAGGGAAATATTTTTAACATATAGAAATCTGTTTGGAAATTAAATGACTTCACTAAGTGAACATTTTAGAAAAGTTCTGGAATCTTTGATCTCTTTATTTTATTTTTTAAGCAATATATCCTATTGATGTTCTTTGGAATGCTTTGTCATTATCAGAAAGTCATATTTATCAAGTACCCATTGTGTGTCAAATACCCAATGCTAACCATTGTTTAAATCCATTTGAAGAGACAGAATCCTTTCCCAGAATTTATCATAGATGGCAGCCAGCATTGATGAATACATTTTAAAAAACATTTCATTTAAAAAAAATAACTTCTTTCTTCCTTTAATTTTTCCTAGTGACCATTCCATCTCTTTCCTCCCTTTCACTGTCAGACTTCTTGAAATTGTACAGTGGACCCTAATCCTCCATCTCCTTAGCACCCATTTGCCCCTTGGGCTCTTGCAAGCTGGCTCCCAAGGGTAGCATTCCACTAAAATTGCTCTTAGAGGTTACAAATGACCTTCTTGTGGCCAAATAGGATGAACTTTCCCCAGTTTTCAAATTCCCTGGCTACTCTGTAGCATTTGAAAAGGTGACCACCATTTCCCTTGGACATTGTCTCTCCTTTTGCCTTCTCCAACTGCATATTCAGATTTATTTCTCTTTCTAAATTTTTCTGCACCATCTCCCTGAATGGCTCTTCTTCCTCATTCAATTCTTGTAGAACAGGTGTTTTCCAAGGCTGTGTCCTCTTCCCTCACTATCTGGCTCTTTTTTTTTTTGGCAGTATCATCCACTCTCATGGCTTCACCTATTATTTCTATGAAGTTGACTCCCAATTTTTTATCTCCAAGACTGGCCTCTTGCCTGAGCTCCAGACTTTCATTTCCAATTGCCTACTGGAGAGCTCCACCTGGATAGCAAGCTGTCACTTCAAACTCAACACATACAACACAAAATTCCTTATTTTGCTCACAAAACGTGCTCCTCTTTCTAACTTTATTTTGGCTGCTGCCATTTTCTCAGTGATTCTTGCAAGAAACCTCAAGATCAGTAATCAAAGAGTATTTATTAAACACTTACTTTGGGTGCAAGAACTGGAGATACAGGGGCAGCTAGGTGGCACAGTGAGTAGAGTGGCAAGATATAAGTCAAAAAGACTCATCATCCTTAGTACAATTCTGGCTTTAGACCCTAACTGTGTCATTTTGGGAAAGTTGCTTAACCCTGTCTGCCTCAGTTTCTCATTTGTAAAATTAGCTGGAGAGAGAAATCACAAATCATTCCAGTATCTCTGCCAAGAAAACCCCAAAAGGAGTCATAAAGGGTCTCCTGAAATGACTTGAAAACATCAATTGGTGATAGACGCCCCCCCCCCAAATAAAAAGTCCCTGCCCTCAAGGAGCTTACAGTCTTTGGATCATCTCTGACTCTTCTCCTTGTTTCACCACCCACATTCAATTTTATTGCTAAGTCTTATCAATTGGGCCTCAATAGTATCTCTCACATCTGTCCCTTCCTTTTCATGTCAGGCCAAGCCCTCATTACCTCCTACCACAACTATTTTAATAGTCATCTAATTAGTTTCCCTGTCTCTAGCTCCATGACAACACCAAACTCTCATTTGATTTATCCTTTACACTAAGGCCAAATTAATGTTCCCAAATGCAGAAATTTGATCTTATCATTCCACTTCTTAAAAATCTTCAGGAATTCCTTCTTGCCTCCCAAATAAAATCCAACCTCTTTAATCTGGAATTCAAAATCCTTCATAAGGTGGAAGTATCTCATCATTCTAGCCTTTCATCACAGGTATACATGTATATTTTATGTTTCAGGAAAGCTACATTCATTAACATAGCCCAGAGGCAAGAAGGTGGCAGAGCAGATGGAACACTGGCCCCAAAGTCGGGAAAATTTGAGTTCAAATTTGGCCTCAGATACTTCCTAGCGTGTGACCCTGGGCAAATCACTTAACCTATGTTTGTCTCAGATCCTTCAACTGTGAAAATCAATTAGCTATAGAGTTAAAAATCAAGCCTGCCTTTCTCATGAGGTTGTTGTGAGGATCAAATGAGATAATATTTGTTAAATGCTTAACGTACAGTTTAGTACATGGTAGGTGCTTACCAAATTCTTCTCCTTTCCCCATTGGCTTCTCCTTCTCAGGATTTGGCTATTTCCCCAACTTTTCTCATGGCATTCTTATTCCAGGCAAGTCTTCTCCAGATATTACTTTGTGTATAATTGTCTGTCCTTCATCTAATCCAAAAACATTTATTGATACCTTACTATTTACAAGAAAATGTATTACATCCTAAGGGTAAAAAGAAAAAAAAGCAAAAACAGTCCCTCTCCTCAAAGAGATTCTATTTTAATAGTAAAGAACTCTCCATTTATTAACATGGGTTCCTAAGGAAAATTATGGAAGCTATTTCCCTGGTGGCCTTTTGTTGTTGTTGTTGTTGTTGTTGTTGTTGTTTTGGGGGGTGGTTGATAAAATAGCTGTTTAGAATGTCTGTAATAGTTAGGACACACAGGATGACCAGAGGCAGTTGGGCTTGCTGTGGCTTTAGAGCTAGACCTGGAGTCAGGAAGACTTGACTTCAAATTTGTTCTCAGACAATTCCTAATTGTATGACTCTGGGCAAGTCACTTAACCATTATCCACTTCACTTTCTTCAGTTGTAAGATGGGGATAATAATGTGACATACCTCACAGAGCTGTTATGAGAATCAAATGAGATATTTGTAAAGCACTTAGCTCAATGCCTGGTACATTGCAGCTTACAGAAGTAAGCGTAGGGGGCAGCTGGGTAACTCAGTGGATTGAAAGTCAGGCCCAGAGACGGGAGGCCCTAGGTTCAAGTCTGGCCTCATACACTTGGCTAGCTGTGTGACCCTGGGCAAGTCACTTAACCCTGATTGCCTACCCTTACCTCTCTTCTGCTTTGGAGCCAATACACAGTATTGACTCCAAGATGAAAGGTAAGGGTTTAAAAAAAGAAGAAGAAGAAGTAAACTTAATAAATGTTGGGTTTTTTCCCCCTTTCCCTTCCCACCATGACCTCCAGGTCAAATTCAACAAATAATCATTAGACTTCAACAAACAAGGCACTGCCTTGGTAAATCCACATCAAAGCAATGGTCTCAATGCTATTGAAAAAATTCTGTCTCTCACTGTACCCACTCTATTGATAACCAGACTTTACAATTCAGACTGAAATTGCACTAGGCTGAGGCTGTTCCGTTGCTTCATTTTGTCCTTCGGCTAGTACATTATATCACTCAGTAAGCCTTATTATTCATAATGATCTCTACTGCAGGAAGCATCCTGTCTTAAAGCAAAAATGAATGAATGAAAGGTGCCAATTTTTCCTGGTTCTTCCTGGATCCTAACAATGATGTACCTCATGGCAGTGAGCATCGGTGACCTGAAAATATCCAGTGTCTGGGTCTGACAAAACTGGTTTAGAAGAAGGTCCCAGCCTGATCCAAACATCAGCTCCTGGATTCACAGTGACAGTTTCTAAAATGGCCTTGTCAACATCTCAACTTTCCTTCTAACATCTTCTGTTTCCTCTTCTCTGTTTTAAAAATCTTATTTTTTTTCTTATCAGTGGTTTTTCTTCAGTATCAAATCCTTATCTTTTCTTAAAAAAGTTTGAAAGCAGAGTTCTTTAGCAGTCCCCACAACCATTTCGAAGATAGACCTCCTTCTGACTGTAATTTATTTTTTTCAAGACTTAGTAACTTCCTTACTCTCTCACTATCTTCAAACAAGTTCAATCTCAGCAGAGTTTTCAATGCTAAGGGCCATCATTTGGAGGCTTGCTGCTTCCCTTATGTAAAATTCTCACCATTCTCCAATCAGCTGCCTATTTCCCTTGCTCTATATTTACCCCTTTTCCTCCCTTTCTTTCTGCTGACATTCTTATTTGAACTTGGCGACTGTGACATGTAAAGCTATAAATTCATTGGGATAGAGTTTGCTTGAAAAATTTGAAACCTAATGAAGCTGCTCCTTCTGGAGGAATTAACAGCACATGGGAATGAATTTTTATTATTCTGAGCTTTAGCTTTCCTGCACATAACATTCGATTTTCAAAGACCCACAAAATTGTCTTCTCTGCATGTAGCTTTTTCTTGCACTCATAACATCATTTTTCTAGCCTCTTGAAGAAAAAAAAATTGTTCTATTAGAAAGTGTGCTTAAACTTCAGTTGATTTCAAGATTAGTCATAATAAACACCCGTTGTCTGCGCATTTGACTACCAACTAAAGGATTTTTTCCAGCTGATATGATTCCTAAGGTTTTTATTATATTAAAAGTTAACTGCATCTATTTACACCTAAGTGGGCATAGTAAAAGTTCACAAGATAAGAAGTAGGAAAAACTTGTCATTGTGGACAAGGTGTGAAAAATATACCTCTTTTCTTAATTATAAATTGTCCATTGACCTTTCTAAATTGAAAACTCAAGGAAGCCAACTTATTTAAAGGTCATTTGTGATGCTGGTGGTATAAGACCAGTGAAGGAGAACTTAACCTTCTTCTAGTAACTCGAGTATTAGATACAAGCAAGAGATCAATATTCATACTCTAAAAGCTAAAAAAGCATATTGAAGCTTTCTTGTATTTTTTGTGCTATTTTTGAGTGTTTCAGTCATATTCAAGTCTTTGTGACCCCACTCAGCGTTTTCTTGGCAATGTTCCTGGAGTGGTTTGCCATTTCTTTCTCCAGCTCATTTTAAAGATGAGAAAATTGAGGCAAACAGGGTTGAGCACCTTATTCAAGGTCATTCACCTACAAAGTGTCTGAGTCTGGATTTGAACTCATAAAAGATGCATTTTCCTGATTCCAAGGCCCTCCCCACTATTTCACCCATATTTGTTACTTATAAAAACATCTATAAATCAAATTTACTCGTTACCTGTATGTTGTTATTTTCTGATTGAATTATTGATGCAGAAGCTATCTAGTCCAACTTCCTCATCATACACATTAAGGAACTTGAGTCCTAGCAATGTTGTGATTTGCTCAAAATTACACAGTTATGAAGCATCACCAAGTTCTTTAACTATAGAGTTCATTCTAAAACCTAATCTAATCCTGCAACCCAAATTTATTTTCCCAATCTTTTTTTTCAATGGTTTCACTAGACAAATACCTGACATATAATTAGGAAAGCAAGAAAATCAAAAGCTATGACCTCTAAGATTGAATACAGAATATTTTTAGATTAATTATATTCCAGGCTTCACTCCACCAGAGCAGTTTGTTGAGAACTCACAATACAGTAAATGGCACAAGAAAAAAGTGAAACATACATAGAGAGAATCTGATCAGTGATAAGAACAAAGAAAAGAAAAATGAGCCAAGAAATGTCTGGAAGTTGAATTTCCTAGCATCTGAGAGTCAGGAAGATATCAAATATTATATAGGCCAAACTCTAACAAAATGATAAATCTCAAAAATAATGTTTCCAACAAACTGGTCATTCATTCGACATTCTACTTGCAGACATCTAGTAAAAAGCCAATCCTTATGTCCTGAAGTAATCCCATTTTTTAAGAGAAATTTTTAGAGAAATTTAGAGAAATTTTAATTATTAAGACACTTTTCTATATATTGAGCTGAAATGCAAAATTTAAATCTATCAAGTAATCCCAAATCCCAAACTAGTTTAACATTTCTATTACATGGAATTTTTCCAAAAATGTGAAGAATCATATCATGTAAGGAAGTTGAGCAGTGTGAGGGAAAAAAGACATAATCAGAAGAATTGGATTCTAATCTTAGGTCTCTAAAGGGCAGCCAGGTGGCAGAGAGGATAGAGTACTGGAGGTAGATTCAACCCAATATATACCCCTTGTGATGTCATCACTTACCCAATCTCTAATTTGTAAATAGTCACAAAGGAGGTGAACTCAAAGACCTCAACTTCTTCCTTATTTCATCACAAGAAGAAGGGGAGTGTCCTTTTAGAGACCCAGATGATTCCAACACTTTCATGACTGCTTAGTACCTATATGCTAGAGCTTGCTGATTTTATAACCCAAGAGAGTTCTAGTTAACAGATAATCAAGGAGCAAGTCTACAACTTCCATGTAACAAAAGCCAGCTTGATATCAATCCATTAAGCAAAACCCTTTGGATCAATCATTAACAAATTAAGAATCTACCTAACAGTTCTATCCTCTGTCTCATATCTCCCTATCTTGTCCACAAGGATGTAATGAAAGAGGTGCTGAAATATACTGTGGAATTACTGTTGTCCTATATCCATAGTATCCTCCTAATCTATTATACTAGTCAACCTAAGGAAATGAAATTAGTAACAAATTTCCACAAAGGTCCACATAAGTGTTTCCCAGCATCATGCCCAATTAATCAATCTATTATGAATTCTTCTCATTCTGGAATCTTTCTCATTTCTACTAGGACAATCTATTCTCCCAGCAGGAGTATATTCTTCTAGTATTCTTTTATTGAAACCCACTATATAGCCATAACATCCATTTAGAGCAGTGATTCCCAAAGTGGGCGCTACTGCCCCCTGGTGGGTGCTGCAGTGATCCAGGAAGGAGGTGATGGTCACAGGTGCATTTATCTTTCCTATTAATTGCTATTAAAATTTTTGAAAAATTAATTTCCAGGGGGCTAAGTAATATTTTTTCTAGAAAGGGGGTGGTAGGCCAAAAAAGTTTGGGAGCCACTGATTTAGAGCATCTTAAAAGCATCTTTTGGCAGCTCTTGATGAGAACCTCTGGCATTTGCCAGAGTGACCTTGAGATATTCTTCTGATCTGAATTAAATTAATAGCTTTTGAAAAAGATGAAGCAACCTGGGAAAAGGGTAAGAAATTCAATCACTCTGTGTATCTCTCTGTGAGTCTTTTTTTTGTCTCCACTATGTGTCTCTCATTATAATGTATGTATCATGTGTGTGTGTGTGTGTGTGTGTGTGTGTGCACATGCACGTGTATGGGATTTAGGAGCCTCAAAACTCCAGTGGGTGGCAAACAGGCAATGTGGCATAGAAGCTGGCATCAAGAATTAACAGCAAGAGTTACAGAGAACTGAGATTGTTAAAGTTTCAGAAAGTATCTAGGTAATGGGAACATTCCAATGACCTGTAGAGATTACAATATGTTGCATTTCTTCCATAGCCAACTAACAACATGTGTACAAAATTCAGGTTGTTCTAACTACTAGAAGAGAAATAGAAATTGCTTCTTGGAGGAGAAGCTCCTGATTCTTTAGTTTAGCATAGAGAACAAAAGTGTTGTTCAAAAACAAAGAAGAAATGCTTCAAGAGAATGTGACATGGCAGAGGTGAATGTCAGGAATTTAGAGAGTGGCAGCACATCATAGATAAGGAAAGAGAAAAATTAAACTATTGCAACTATTCAATAAGATTGAAGCTTTTAATATTGTACTCAGAGGTAGAAACGGCCTTCAAGACTTGTCCAAAAATCATATAGCAAGTGTCTAACATAGCCAGGATTCGAAACCAAATCCCCTGGCTACAAAATCTTCCATGTTTTCTTCTTATCCTGGCTTCCTCTTTCCTTAAAGGGTGGCACTAGAAAAACAAGTTAAAAACAGTCTCCTGTGCTCCAGGAAAAATGATGATGATGCAAAGGTTCAGCCAAGACTTGAGAAGTCAAATATTAGTTATCAAAAGAAAGAAACAAGTCCTGGTGGATGGTTATTCCCTGCTGAGGAGTACTGAGGTGGCCCCAACATGAACCAATGAGAGACAGAATCTCTTTCTGAGTCAGATATCCAGAAATTGGCAAAGAACCTCCAGAGAGCTGTCAAAACTGACAACCAATATTCACTTCTGGTGGCTCATTGTGGAGACAAATGATAAGGAACCTAGAAAGCATCTCTAGGGATTATGAAGTTTCAGACAAGGAAACCATAGAGGAACAAATGTTTGTTTTTGTTTATATTTTTTACATTTCTCCCGCTGATTGCAGGAAGAAGCTTCTTCAGAAAAATAAGATGACAAGAAATGAGCGCTAGTTGAGAAGATGGAGTTGTAGAATTAGATTTGTATTACCGAACTCAGACTTAAGATAAAAAGCAATATTGACTCTTGGAAGAACGTGGAATGTGAATCTAGTGAGGGTGACGAATTTTGCATCTGACCAAGGAAACATTAAACTAAGAAAGGAAGGAAAATATTCATATTTACACCCTAAACCAAATACTACAGTGAGTTGTACAAGCACAAGGGAAAAAGAAATAGCACTAGAGAAAGATCCAGAAATTGACCAAAAAATTTTAAAAGAAAATAAAGAACCCCCCCCAAAAAAACAATATCCTCTTTAGAGGGACAGTAATTTTATAGTCAGATTTCTATCCACAAAATCACAACATGTGGATGATAAACAAAATCAACTAGAAATTTTAATACAAAAAGTAAATTATAACACACTCAATTCTCTTACATGTAAGAACATATGATTTATGACAGGGAAATGGCAATAGAAGGGTATGCTTTACTCCTAAGGAACAGACTAGATAAATGTGGCAAGGAGGTCTTACTATATTTCAGAAATCATTCAGCTATTTCTTTGAGGACAGCCATGAACTTAAATGTAGGAAGATAATTCTATTAGCTGACATTTGCATAGCACTTTAGTTTTTCCAATGTACTTTACACACATGATCTCATTTGATCTTCCTAATAATTCTTTGAGGTAAGTATTACAGGTTTCATTATCTTCAATTTACAGAAGAAAAAACTGAGGCTCAGAGAAATTAAGTGACTTGCTTTTAGTCACACAAATACTATTGTGTCAGAAGTAATATTCTTGATTCTAAATCCAGTCAGGACTATTTCCAATATACTATCCTGCCTATTATAATAGTAGAAACCATATTCATGGAGTTCTTTGAAAAAAAAGAGATAAAAATGTTGATCAATCAGCATAACCCAGGATGGGTCTATCAAAAATAAGTGTTGGCTAGCAAAATTCATTTCCATGCTCAATAGTTACTAGGTTAGTAGATGAAGGAAATGTGGTAAATATAGTATTTACTTTACTGGAAAATATATTTCAACAAAGTATTTGAAGAAGGCAACTTATATTCTGTTGTACTTAATGTTCATTAGTTTGGAAGTTTTTATCAAGTACATTGCAGAATTTCCCTGCCTCCTCATCCTTTTCAATAAATAATGGCACATAAACTACAATTATTTTCATTATTGTCATTTTGCAAATCTCTCATCATAAGCACTATGATGTGAGATAGCCAAACGTCCCAAGAAATCATGTTCCTTGTTGCCTTTGGATACACAACAAAACCAACTTCCACTGTTTTCCAGGGAGAATCAGTAAGTCATCTTTCTATTTAACTACAAATTCATTACATTATTTGGGTTTGCTTGTAGCAAGAATAAAATTTATACAATTTGGTTTATCTAATATATGTGTGTTTATATACACATATATGTATATCTATGCATACATGTAATACATGTATAAACACAAATTATATTCATTCTCTCATCATGGGATAGGCATTTTCCATATAGGGTACTGTGGGTTTTAGAATGTTGTGTTGGGAAAACTGCATTCCCCCTACACCCCCCCACCGTGCCCCAGGGGTCCCTCCTTCCTACTTCCTGGTGTGGGATTGGTCTTGAATCGGACCCATTCTGTGCTAGGGAGGGGCCATGCCCCACCCCACCCCCACTTCCCCCCACGGATTGGTCTATATAAAGACCAATCCTGCACCTAGGAGGGATCTTTGAATCTAATAAGATTCAAAGTCTGAGAGAGGCTAGTCAGTTTCAGGCTGCTGGAGCTCTGGATTTTTTTGTTTTTTTTTTTCTTTTCAATTAAAGTTTTACAGTTTAAAAAAGAAAGAGCTTTTATTTTAATCATTTCAGTACAAAGAACCAAGCGATTTTTTTCTAGATCATCTAAAAACTAATTTTTTTAGTACCTTTTTCTCCCTTTTCCCCTGTCACTTTAGAAATAGTAGTAGGCTGCATAGGATTGAAGGAGATTTTATCTTTTTCATTTTGTGAATTATCAGCAAAGAATACATCACCAAATGGCTAGCTTACTACTAATAAGGCTCTTTGAACTAATAATAAGTTCAGTAGGCTTGTAGAATGTTAGTTCCTTAGACCATATGTGGAGCTTCTCTGGCATAATAGTGTTGAAGCAGTTTTGTTCCCATTGTTAGTTAAAAGTCCGTAGGAAATAGTGGAGATCTATGTCAATGTTCTTTTATCCATTCCCCTTATTTGGGCATATCAGTTGTCTGTCTAAATAGGTAATGTTAAAATAGCTTCTGTTGGGTAATATACCTTCCACATCAGTAACCAATTATTTCCTTCTATTTAAAAGTAACAAACTTAATTATAGATAAATTACACAATATTAATCATATCTAATACCTCACAATTCTTTTTGAAAAAAAAGTAGTCACGATACATAGAATAAAACTACTATATAATCTAAAACACCTTTAGCCTCTCCTGCTTCTTATTCCAAACCATCTTTTCCTACATATTTTTGCTCCCCTCTATGTTCTTCTTTGCATTCAAATCACTGAGTATTAAAATGTATTTTGATTTAATATTCAGGAATTTTTCACCCACTAAGCCCTACTCTGATATTTCAATGTAACAAGGAGCTGACTCTGGGTTCTTAAAGGAGATGACAATGGATAACAAGATCTTGAAGTCTCTACTTTGTTGATGGATTGTAGTAAAATTAAGTGGATTCAGAACTAATTGAATACTAATACCTGAAAGAAAAAGGATTAATGGCTATATATAAATTTATAGAAATATAAAAGGGTGCCACCATGTTCTTCTTCCTGTTCTGTTGAATATTCTATCATTTATTTGGATGCAGGTATATATGGCATTTTTATTAAAAATTTTAGTGGCATGAAGCTGGGACAGAAGACTAACATGATAGAAGGCAAGACTAGGACAAAGGAGTCTCTAAAGCAGCAATTTCCAAAGTGGGCACCACCGCCCCCTGGTGAGTGCTACAGCAATCCAGGAGGGCAGTGATGGCCACAGGTGCATTTGGGGGCAGTGAATAACTGTAAGGGGGCGGTGATAGCATGTGACAGGGGGCACTAAGTAATATTTTTCCTGGAAAGGGGGCAGTAGGCCAAAAAAGTTTGGGAACCACTGCTCTAAAGGCTTTAATGTTAAATCTAATAAGACAAAAGTGGAAGGGCAGAAGTATACTCTCATCATTTGTTTTGGTTTGGTTTGCTTTTTTAAATCAAATGTCCAAGTGTTAGACAGAAGAGAATTGACTATGACAATTCAAGTGAAAACAAACAAATTCAATATCATCAATGTGACAAGGCAACCAAAAAACTAACATAAATCTTCAGATATGTTATTAGAAGTGTAGTGCTGGTCCTTCGATACTCTTCATAGAGAAAAAAAATACCTGGGATGCCATTTCCAGGGCAGGTTACCATGTTTAAAGACAGAAAACTTGGAAATGTATTCAGAAGAGAATACTGAAGATAGTGAGAACACTTGAAACCATTTCATACATGGATCAGTTGGAAAGATGAATTAGATGAGCTGAGATAGTTGTCATCAAATTTTGAAAGGCTATCTTGGTGGAAAGGGCTTAGAATTGTTTTGCTTAGTTCTAGAAGTCTATGATAAATTGTGAAAATTTCACAGACACAGTTTAGATAGACAATATCAATCAAAACTATGCAAAACTAGGTTTCTTGAAGAGGCATTGAGCACCCTAGAATCTCAAAATTAGAACGGCCCTCAGAGGCTATTAGCCTAACCCATACTTGAGTAAGAAAATGCTTTGCAATATATCTAATCAATTCATGGAATAAAACAATATCTAAAACTAGAAGGAAACTCAGAGGTCAGGCCCAGCCCTGTCATTTTTCAGATGAGAACTTAGATGTACTTAAGTTCGACCCACAAAGTCAAATAGATAGTGGTCATCCCTCTTTCCCTTGAAGACTTCCAGTAAATGGAAAACCTGTTACTTCCCAAGGTATATCATTCTACATCTAAATAATTCTAATTGTTAGGGAGTTTTTCTTCCCATTGAGCCTAAATCTCAAAGGGTCTAAAAGACCTTCATTATTGGAGATATTCAAATGGAGTCTCATTGACTGTGCAAAGAGGATTTTGCTTTGCTTTGGAATGCAATAGACTATTTCTGAGGTAGAAGTCTGAAATCCTATGATTCCATAATGGAATTTTCCAGATTCCTACAATAAGATCTCAAAATGTCAGTATTCATAAGTTCTTCTCTCAAAACAAATGGCCAACTTTACCATGAGGCAAGCAGATGCTAGTAGTGACACAGTCACATTCATGGGGAATAAATATAATTGTTTATTTTTCCCCATAAGTAAGAGAAGACATGCATTTGTCGTCTTGTTTATTGTCCTACAGCTGGGACATTCATTATATTATTCAAGTCAAATCAACAAGTGTTTATTTACTTATAACAACAAGCTTTGTTTATTAGGAACCTTCTCCAATCATCAAAGCAATCCTAAGAAATAGTTGCATGCCAGTATTTTATTTTAAAATAGATCCAAGACAATGCTGGAAACAAAGCAAACCTTTTAGGGCCTGGGTTGAACTCCTGCTCTAGCACTCCCCAATTTATATATCAGAAAAGAATTAGAATGATGGATCCATTTTCTCTTATTTCCAGAAAGGCCTCATTTTAATTCCACCACTAGATAATGAGTCCTTCATTGGAATTGTGTCCTGGGGGCCTAGGGATTCAATCCTCTAGTGGCATAATCAGACCTGAGAACCTTTGCCCTAGTCCAACCAAAGGACCATTATCCCCAAGTGTCATACTGTCCTTCATGAGTCCAAGATATTTCTAGTGATCCTTCAGAAAGTCTCAGATGGTAGTGAGGGACCATTAGGGCAATTTTCTAACTTTGTAACTGAAAGTCACATACTCAGTCCCTCCCTCTCTAGCCTAAGGACTTCTGCTACTTACCTTTGCTTAGATTTCAAATTTACCTCAAGTTTATCTTATTTCCAAATTCATATTGTAAGGATGGGATTTGTGCAAGGGGGATGAGACAAAAGGAGTGAGAGGAGTGGCTGATAGTTTGTGACAGTTACTGACAGTTGAGAGACCAGAGAGGATTCTGGGTAATTCTCCAGAGGAGGAAGGAGGAAAAAAAGGGGGGCTTCTGTCAGAGGTCTTGGAGAGAGGGAGGAGGTGGACAACCCAGCTCAGAGCTAGTCCTGAGGGCTTCCTGAGGATCTTTCTTCGGACATTGATACCCCGGTTCCCTGATTGTAGCCATTCCTTTCGCATCTCACCCATCAAGACTTCAACCATAGAGTTAGATAAGTTTTTGGACTCCATTTTGGGAGCAATCTTTTAGTCTCCTTCACCCATTACCTAACCTTGCTGAGAGACCCCTTTCCGGTCTAACTTGCAATTATAGAAAAGGATAGAAACAGAAGGAGAAAGGGTGGGGGAAGAATCTTGGGAGTGGGAACCCCAAAAGTTCCCTCCCAAGTGATGGACCCCATAGAAATAGAGAAGAGAGCACTCCAAAATCCCTCTGCCCTTCACCCCTTTTCCTAACCCCTGAATTGCATATAATAAAAGCCATTCATTAGTCAGCATTCCAGAGTGCCTGGGAGACAACAAGGGAGAGAGGAACCACAGCTTGGTCTGGCTGCCTCCATTTTGGAGCCAGACCACCTGCTGTGAAGTTGATTGACCTCGGGGGAGGCTTGTATGAACCCTGCCCTCATTCACAATCAGATTGGGGTACCACATACCTCATCTTATAGGGAAGCCTTGCCCCCAACTCCTGTGAAGCAGCATGACCCTCCAGGTCACCTAGTTTTGGAGTGACACCCCCTTGAAGTCTCCCAGTGTATATTCAGCCCAAAGAGAAAGCTAGAAGAGAGTCTCACCACCACATAGACTCTCTCTATCTCCCCTTCTATCATAACATTGGTTGCTGGCTCTCTTTATTATTACAATATGTACTACAATTGATTTGATCAAGTTCCTGCCTTCCTAAATCCTGTTTTAATTCTTGGTCTGACTCCCAGTTTCACCTGGTGCATACTCTATACCCACTGCACTATCAGGATCTCTGACATGCTCACATGTATAAATATTTCTCTCTCTCTCTCTCTCTCTCTCTCTCTCTCTCTCTCTCTCTCTCTCTCATCCTTTTTGCTGCCCACTTTGCTTAGTGGCTACATATCTGCACTGATTCCCTTAAACCCCTTTCCCCCATGGTGAGTTTTTGTTTATCGAAATTGTCATAAATTTTTAAATATAAAAAGGAAGTTTAATGCATGGTAGATATTTGGGTCATATTCCCACATCAAGGTAGATGCTTGGGTTGTATATTACGGGGCAACTCTTTTATTTTTTAAAACCCTTACCTTCCACCTTAGAATCAATATTATGTATTGCTTCTAAGGCAAAAGAATAGTAAGGGCTAGCTAGGCAATGAGTGTTAAATAACTTGCCCAGGGTGACATACCTAGGAAGTATCTAAGGCATATTTGAATCCAAGACCTCTCATCTCCAGGCCTAGTGTTCTATTTACTGACCCACCTAGCTGCCCTTAACTGACCAACTCAACACTCACAAGAACTCCATTTTATCTATGAGAATCATCATAATTCCAAGAGCTGTAGCAGAGAGGCCAGAGCAAAGACTAGTTGATGATAGCAATTGGTTTTCAGATCTGTGGCCACTAGCAGTAAATACTATAATAATTAATCCAGTTAAAGTCATTATTCTGGGACACTTAGGTAGTTTGGTAGATAGAGAGCTAGGCCTTGAGATGAGAGGTCTCAGGTTCAAATATGGACTCAGATAATACTTAGCTATGTGATCTTGGGCAAATCACTTAACCCCAATTGCCCTTACCACTCTTCTGCCTTGGAACTGATACTTAGCATTGATTCTAGATAAAAGGTACGGTTTTTGGTTTTTGGTTTTTGGTTGTTTTGTTTTTTGTTTTCTTTGTATTTTTTTAAATAAATAAAGTCATTATTCCTCTCAGGGAGATCATGAGAGGTTTTGGAAATTCGATCCAAAAAGTTACTTATGATCTCTGTTGAGAAGTGACTAATGCGGTGAGCACTGAAATGCTTGCAAACAGTTACTCTGCCTTTAGACAAGGAGAAAATACTTGTAAAGAAGGTGTCTGAAGGAAAGAGAGTGAATGAGGAGTTCAACTTCAAGGCGTTGTTCTCTATTTAAGAAAAGTTTATATGGGCCATCCTCCAGGAGTGCTATGATTGGGGTTCCTGCCTCAGACCAGACTCAGCTTATTGGATAAGTCCAGATCTAATTAAAAACTTCTCCAGATGGTCTAAACCAGACTAAACCAAGTCAAATTATGTTTCTACAGTCATAAAATATTAGATCTTGAAGGAATCTCAAAGAGCATCTAGTCTAAGCCACTTTTTGTATATGTGGCAAAATCAAGGTTGTTGTAGTTAAGCAATTTACTCAGTTAACTTTTCTCATATGTGAACAAACTAAGTGAAACTCATCATTTCTTTTTTTTTTAATTTATTTAGAAAATTCTTCATGGTTACATGATTCATGATTCCCATCCTGGCCCCTTTCCTCTCCCCTCCTGGATTTGACAAGCAGTTCCACTGGGTTATACATATGTCATTGTACAAAACCTGTTTCAATGTTATTCATATTTGCAGTAGAGTGATCTTTTAACATCAAAACCCCAATCATATCCCCATGGAACCAGGTGATTGATCCTATGTTTTTCTTTTGTGAAACCCATGATATCTGAATAAGTCCTATCCTCTTCCAGTCTATCCCCCCAATTTTTATATAAACATTAATTAGCATAATGGACAGCCTCAAAGAAGAATTACCTTAATATGTCAAGGGTCTGTTTAATTGGATTTTTAATTTGAATGAGAATTCCTTCTACCAAGGCCAAGTACAGACAATTGATGGTCTTACAAATTTTCCCAAGGCTCAGAAAGGTCAAGTATCCTGTATTAGTCTTAGAATTCAAAAAGACCTTAAAGGCCACCAAGCTTAATCTTTCTTTTAACAAATAAAGGAACTATTGAGACATGGAGAGTTTAGTGTCTAGCCCAGAGTAATGAAGATTATATATGTATGTATGTGCATATGTGTGGCTAAAATATCATATAGCCACAAATATACATATACATGCACACACACATATACATATATATATATATTTATATATAAGTAGGTAGAAGTTTTTTTTTATTGGGACATCACTACACCAATGAGAGCAGAGGTCCCATCCAAGTCCCTATCCCATAGCAACAATATACATATACACATACTTAGATATAGATTGTCTGCTTCTTTGGTTTCACATTAGACTTTTATTCTTTCTATTATGTTTCCAAGAAAACCAATGAGCTCTAATGAAGAACAAAGGAATTATCAAAGCAAAAAATGAGGAAGAACTAGTCACTCCATAAGCATTTGTTAAGCATTCACAACAGGCGTGTTGCTGTGCTAGGCTATGAGTATACATATACAAAAGTGAGATAACCTCTCCCTTTGAGGAACTTACATACTATCTAGGGAAATAGATCTTGCTCACAAATCAATAAATTTGGTCATATATAAAGTAAATACAAAGCAACCTAGGGGTTTAAAGGACCACTAACAACTAGGGATATCAGGATAGGCCTTTTGAAGCTGAGAAAAAAATGCCATATGGAAGTCAGATGGAGAAAAAAAGGGTTTTTGCTTTGATTGAGAAAGATAACCAAGCCCCTGATATTTCCTTCCTCGATTTAATGATTTGAGTATTTCTGATGGTTAAAACAAAATGATCCAAAACCCATGACATATTGTTCAACCTTTCCTCAGAAAATATCCTTCATCAAGTTTTCAAGATGCTGGTTCTGACAAATTCAAATCAGTGACACTAATTAGTATTTGACATTTTCAGCCTCTTCACCAACAGTACAGAATGTTGCTCATTTGTCAACTTATAGTGGCTATGCAGAAAAATATTTATCATATATGAAAATTTTATTTTGAGTCATTTGTGAACATTTTGATACGCTGAACATACTGAAGAATATCTTCACCCCAGATTTATTTTCCTCTCTGAGCTATTTCTATTTTGTTAAGATGCAGCTTTACAAGCTAAATAACTTTTTTTGAATTCTTATAACTATTGCCTTGTGTTCCCCAAAATGACTACTTTAACTCAGAAAAGGAGCCACAGAACCTCAATGCTAATTTTAAATAATTAAAATTAAATTGATGCCAAGTAATATACACATCTAAATTTATGAACATAGGGTCTGCCATATTCCTGAAGCTTAGAAAAGTGCCAAACAGCAACTCTTATTTACATTTAAGAAATTCATTTATTTCTTCTTTACCTATTGCAGACTCAATGGTCAAGAGATTTGCATTCAAATACATTTTTCCTAAGTCCTAAGCCAATTTCTCTAGTTCCCAACAAATATGTGAATCAAAGTCTTTCTTTAGTCAACTAAAGTCAGGTCTATTTTTTAAAGATTTTTTAAAAACTATTTTTTTTGCTTGTCATCATGATTTAGGCCTGTACACCCTGATTTGCAAATTAACTGATTAATTCTCCCATTTATCTTTTCTGTCTAGATGTAACCAATGATTGTAGTGTTTTTTCTTACAGGAAGAAAAATAATGCCTTCCTTGTCTCTTTTCAATCTTGGAAATGAATTGAACAATTTTTAAAATCTGTGTCTCCAGCTATATAATCAGTTCAGCAATTCTCATAAGATTTAAAGATTTAGAGCTAATAAGCCATCAAGAGCCATCCAGTCCAATGCCTTATTTTACAGGCAAAGGAACTGATGCTGTTCAAGGTTAGAACAAAACCTGTCCAAGTCCACAGAAGTGAGATTTGAATGCAGGACATCTGACTCTGCCCATTAGTTTCCTTGGTTTCCCTCCAGACTCAGTTAAATCCCAGATTCTACATGATGTCTTTCCTTGTGTTTGACTGAACTTGTCAGCTAAACATGGCGCTTACAAGTCAAGCCAACTCTTTCAACCTCCAGGTAGAATTTGGTCTCACTTCCAAGTTCAACAGAGATAATCAATAATCTCTTTACAGCCACAACTCCTTCCTGGCAGTGAAACTACTCTTAGGCCTTCCTGCCTCCAAGTCACTTTTGATTTGGTTTTAGCACCTATAGATTTTTCATGGATAAGTCACTGACAGAGAGAGCCTATAGAACACATGATGACTTCACCACAGTTATTAGCTAGCAAATTGGTATTATCTGGTCCGTTAATATTTAATCAATACAATCAAAATGGTAATTATAGTGTTGCTTATAAACATAGTTATAACTTATTTGCACTTCATAATTTTGCTAGAATCCCTCATAAGATACTGTAAAAATAAACGAATCATAGACAAAAGTGACTTTCAAAGAGAATCACAGAAAATCCTACTTCTCAGAATGGGATCCCATGACTTTTTATAGGATCACCTAATTTGTTAATATAGTCTTCAGAGATGGAGATGAAAAATAATAATAATAATAATAATAATAATTATTATTATTATTATTATTTTTGCAGGATCACCTAATTTGTTAATAGATTCTTCAGGGAAGGAGATGGAAAATAACATGGTGGAAAATCAATTGAAAGAGTAAATGTAGTGGAGAAGAAAGTCCAATCAAAACACCACATAGAGGGTGTTAGGTCAAAGAAAAGTAGATATAGCAATCAAAAGTGTGTTTGACTGGGAAGTTATAAGTGTAATGCTGAGCCTTGTCAGAAGTCATTGCCCTGCTTCCATATTCAACTGAAAACCAACTGCTGAGTAGGAGGGGTTTGAGAGCAAAGAGCACTTGCCCCTCCCCACTCACTCAAGCCTATGTGTGAGGGAGGAGAGTGTCTTGCAGCCACCTGGCCCTGGTCAGACCATCAGCTTCCCAACATCCTTGTTATTACAAACAGAACAGTTTTGGCCGGCCAGCCTAGGATTTTTACTTAAGAACCTAGTTGGGAAGTGATCAATATGGCCAGCTTCATCAACAGGACTGTTGTTACACTGGTGTGCTCTGGGGTCCTGATATATGGGATTTGGCAGACTTGTGCCACCTTTTTGTTGATTACAGTTCCCCAATTCTTTAAGCAGATTATAGAAATTTATGATACATGCATCTGGCTAACAATATCAGTGGGTGATGCCTTGCATATGTGCCATCAGGGATAGCCATGATTGCAACTTTCTATGGGGCCCTTATGATTTTGAGAAAGGTGTTGGCATTTACCTTTGGAAGAACTGAAATTACAAACCCAGTTTTAGAGCAAATGGTGGAACACATGAAGACCTTAATTGAAATTAACAGGCAGATCAGGGAAGGGAAGGACTTGGATGTTAAACAATAATGCAGCTAGAGATAGTTGAGAATGCTGTCACAACAAAGTTTAAAGATGAGAACCCTGAACAACAAGAGGTTGCAGGGGCTGAAGCAGCTCCTGTAACTATCCTTACAATCACTGACAGAACTATAGTACAACCAGATGCAGGCATTATTTATGTGAAAGGCTACAAACCTTTTTCAGGGGGTGATCTGGAGTTTTGGAAAAGGAGGTTCCCCCAGTTCTATGTCAATCCACACAAATCAATAAAGGAATATAAACGGGCAGTGAGGCTTTACAACCCAAATTTTGAGGACGTAGAATTGCTACTTTCAGAATTGTTTACCCCTAGTGAAAAGTCAAAATTTATTGCCAAAACTAGAAGCAACCCCAATCTTGCCTTGTGGACAGAACACCATCAAGATTTAGAGCTGTCTTCTCATGCTAATATGATCTATCTTAGAAGGTGCAGGGAGGACTTAGCAGAAGCAATGAGACTACATGCTAGAAGATCTAATGCATGGGGGTCCTTTGAAAAATTATGGCAGGGGGAGGAAGAACACCCAAGTATTTATCTGGACAGGTTATTAGAGGCTGGTGAAACTATCCTGGGTTTCAGGGACATGATGGCTGAGGGCAACATTCAGCACATCAGGAGGAAATTTGTTAAGGGCAGTCTGAATTACATCCAGGCATATTTCAAGTTACATTGCCCACAATGGGAGACCATGCCCATTGAGGGGTTAAGGAAAACAGCTGCATATGTCCATGAATCTAGAGACAGTGAACCAAAGCCATCAAAGACCTCTGAAAAGGATAGGGAGATTGCAGAGCTGAAGAGGCAATTGAAAGAACCTCAGAAGGCCAAGGAAATAGAGGAGATTAAAAATATGGCTCTGATGTCCAATAATCAGAGGAGCCAAAGCAGGCCTAGGCAATCTTCCAGCAGTGCAAACAACTTGGTCAAGTGGTGTTTCCTATGTTCAAAACTTGGACATGTAGTTCCGGAATGTAGGTTTAAGTCCCAAATAAATTTTGGAAATAGGAGCAATAATAACAACAACAAGATAAACACCTATTATAATTCGAGATACAACAACAACAATAATAGTAAGAACAACAGGGACAACAACAGATACAGTGATAAAGTAAAGGCCAGATGTTGTCACCACAACTGTGCCAAATTTAGTAATTCCCCTAGTTTATCAAAAATGGAGGAATACCTGTCCCAAGGAGCTGGAACTTGTACCTTATGAACCGAGAAAGCAGCCTTAGTGTTGCAAGAACAGATGAGGGCAGTAACAATGATGTGACAGTGGAATGTGGGAAAGACAAAGTGGGTGCAGAAGAAATTATGAATTATGGGTTAATGGATGCAACACAAAGTTACAAAGAAATGACTGAGGAGGAGTTGCAAATGGAGGAGGATATAATAGAAATTAAGGAGAGAATTTATGGGAAAGGAAACAGTGACGTGGGGAACACTGACATGGAACCAGGCACATCTGCACAAATTCTTGATACAAGCTTGAAGAAGGTAGCATTCACTGATTCTCACTATGAGGGGAAGGAAGCATCATTCTGTAGTAAGACTGTGGATCATTTACATCAATCTGTAGTATAGCAAGGCCAAACAACGAGGACAATGATTTTAGACAGGTGTTCTAATGGGGATCTCTTAAAAACAGACAGTGTCAACAAGGGAGATGGGTTCCTGTAGACCACTGAGAAGGAAAGTGCTAAATTCTCAGACACGGGCACAACCTCTTCTCTATCACCAACTAGGGAAGCTGGAAGGAAAAAATGGAAGGTCTAGTAGCTACAATACTGAAGAAACTTTAAAGCTGGATCCTGGAGCTAGGGAATTTGTACCAAGCCTACTTCAGGGTCAAGTGCATGAAGATGTAGCACACTTTCAAGCCTGTGATACTCCAGAGAAAGCTGCCTTTGGAGTAGATTCTGAGTTAATGCATTTAAAGGAATTCAATTCCATAAATGTCAGTAGCCAAGAGAGAAACAAAATGACACCAATAGGAACAGAGAAAGAATCTACAACACTGACTTTGTTTCCTATGCAAAGTACATCTGCAGTTAAGGTTCCTGTTACTGACATGGAGTCTAAGGAACAAATACAAGAAGAAAGCTTAGACTCACAGGATTGGGATGTGGTCATGAGCCAAAAACACATTCCAAATTCTGAATAATTTCCTTTAGTGCAGAGAAATACCTCTCCTGAATCTAACTTTGCACAAGTCAAGCAAAGCATGTTCAGTGAAGAGAAGGACACTATACCTTACTCATGGTCTGGGAAAACTGAGATACACCTTGACACTGATGGGCCCATGAACAGTCCAGGGATGCCAATTAAGGCACAGGCAGTTCAAGAAGCCACTTTTGAAGGAGACTTACTTACCATCATTACACTCACAGAATCCTGAACCAGCACAGACAGGAGTCCTAGAAAAAGGTCAATGGGATTTGGGGGACATTGAGATAGAAACACATTTGGTACCTGTTGATCAGGCAGCTAAAGACAGAAAATCCTTGGTTATGGTGACAATAGGAGATCAAATCTATCCTGTTCTTATTGACACCAGAGCAACCCAGTCTGTGTTGACATCAGCACGAGAAAATTGTGCATTAATGGGGTCTATGAGAGTAAAAGGAGCCACTGGGCAAATGGAGTTGGTGCCCAAGCTAAGATCTAAGATGCTGAAAATAGGCCCAATGACTTTAGATCATTCCTTTCTGTTGATACTCGGATGCCCATCCAACCTCCTGGGAAGGGATGTTCTCTGTAAATTAGGTGCCACTATCCAGTGTGATAAGTCAGGACAGATATTCCTACACTTACCCAAACAGTCACTCAAGCACCATCCCTTGCTATTCCTAGGGCAAGTGGAGGGTGATGGGGAAGAACAACATATGGGGAGTATCTTTGAAATACCGAAAGATATCCCAGAGGCAGTTTGGGCTAAGCATTCAACCGATGTGGGATTTTTAAAATCTGCCACATCTGTAAAGATCGAGGTGAAAGAGGGCACTCCACCTAGAATCCCTCAGTATAGGTTGAGCAAAGAGGCCACAGAGGGTATCAGGCCAATTATCCATAATCTCCTGGAACAAGGCATTTTGGTCTATACTATATCCGAGTACAACACAGCTATTATGCCCATTAAAAAGTCAAAGAAAGATTCAAATGGCAAAACACAATGGCATTTTGTGCAGGATCTTAGAGCAGTAAACAACTTTGATAAGAAGGGACATGCAGTGGTACCTAGCCTGGCAAATATCATCGCCGAAATTCCAAGCAATGCAGACTGGTTCATGGTCGTGGACCTGTGCTGTACATATTTTACTGTACCCCTGCATGAGTCCAGTCAGAAGATTTTTGCATTTTCCTGGGAGGGTAAACAACTCTGTTGGACCTGAATTCCACAGGGATTTTCAGAAAGTGCAAATATCTTTTGCCAGATCCTGCAAAGAGATCTTGAGTCAAACATATTCACTGAGAGAAAACTAGAGCATTATGTTGATGACCTTTTTCTAATGTCACCAAATGCTCGAGTGTGTCAAAGGGACAGCAAATATCTGTTACAAGAGCTATGCAAAAGGGGACACAAGATTTCCAGGGCCAAGCTACAGTGGGTTTTGCCATGAGTCAAATACCTTGGCTTCGTGTTGGAGAAGGATATAAGACAGATTTCCCAAAAGAGAGTTGAACATATACAGAAGCTGTGCATGCCTAAGACCAAGAAGCAGCTCCGTGCAATATTAGGAATCATGGGTTACTTTAGGCAGTGGATACCTGGTTATAGTCTGATCTCAAAACCTCTGACAGACTTGACTAGGAACACTGTCTCAGAACCTTTAAAACTGACATGGGAGCACAAGCATGCAATAGGAAAACTGAAGACAGCTGTGTTGTAAAATCCTGCACTTGTCACTGTAGTGACACAAGATTGTCACTGTATGAACTGTTGTATGACCATGCTCCATGGCATAGTTCATCCCAGAAGTCAGCTCTCTTGTCATACCTTGGAGCTGAATGTCAACTATATAGATATATAAAAACTTTAAAGAAAAGACTGGATGAATTGCACAAACTTGGCTTGTTAACCCAGAGAGTTCCTTTAGACTTTAGCTTACATCAGCTTAAACTGGGAGATATGGTCTACATAAGGAACTTTGCAAGAAAATCCATTCTAGACCCTAAATGGGTCAGGCCTACCAGGTATTATTAACTAGTCCAACATGCATAAAAGTTGAGAACAGAGACCCCTGGTTCCATATCACCCATGTGAAACCTGTAAAAGAACATGCTGTCCATGAAGAACACCATGAAGAACCAACTGACTTAGAGCAACATGAAATGAATACACGGCCAGATCCACAGCAAACAGAATGTACTGTTGGAGGAGAATGAACTACTTGAAATTTTATAAAACCAAAAAAAAAAAACCTGCAAAAATTTTGCAACACAAAAACAACACAAAGTTGACACAATTACATCACAACGACTATTGTTCCTGATTAAGAAAGTGACAAGCCAACCACCCGGCAAGATGATAGACAACAGACAAGTATGCATGCGGTACAGATGAAGAAACGAAGAACACAGAAGCTACAAGCTGCAGAAATTCACAACAGAGGCGGCACGAAGGAATGGACAATCACAAGAGTTTTGTAATCTTTATTAAGTACTATGCAAGAAGAGGACTGGAAGGAAGAAATACATAAGGCAATAATATCATGTCATAAAGACACATTGCACAAATGAGACATCACATGGTAGTTTGCATGCCACACCACATAGGCTACACAAGGAGAATTGTGGTTCTCCAATGGGCCAGCAGATCCATGCAGTAAGGGGTAAGTATCTGCATACATCAGTACTCATTAGTTCATTGAACACAGCACATACTGATTGTTCACCTTTTGACATAAACCTCATGTAGGTAAATGAGAGTCTCTTTTATATATATATAATATATACATATTATATATATGTATTATATGTACATATTACATGTGAATAGCTGTATATAATGGAAGGGTATCCTAGAATCTCTAGCATATCAAAAGATCCATTGTTTGTTTTTTGATTTGATAGACATCAAGGTAACTTCTACCTGTACATAGGCATTATGGATAGCCTGTATTATAGTTACTAACCCATAGTATAGAGTTACTAATAGCTTAGGGAAAGTTAGCTTTAGGGACTTTTGAAATACAGTTAGTCAGGGAAAGTAACAATATTGTGAGAATAAGTAATGTATATAACCTTGCACATATTTATAACTAACAAAATAAAATTAATGTACTAACGATTTAGAACTTAGAAGTATTAATACCATTAACATGGCTTAAGTAAGGTACTAACATGAAAACTTAGAGTTAAATGTATAGACAGTTCTATAACACTTTGCTTATGGAGTTTTACCATGTTCCTTTTGTTGTGAGTTAGGAGCAAGTTAAGAAGCACTGTAGTTTTTACAATTTTGCTTTTGACTGTGTTTCAAAGATGTTTACATTGCATGCTTTAGGTATAGTGATTGCAACTTATAACTGTTGCAGATTTGGTTTTCTGCTTGTGTTACTCTGTTACATTTGTTATTATGCTTGTATTTTATACCAAAACCCGTTTTTTCCCTTGTTTAACCTTTCCTTTTTCCCTCCTTAGATATGGGTAGATAGTAAAATAAGCCATAGCAATAGCAAGACTATTAAGGTGTTAGGAATAAGACATTGTTTAGGAAGTTGCTTAGTTATAGTGTAGAGAGGGTAAACTGTGCCTGCAGAATTTCCAGGGGAAATTTCTACTAGAAAAGGGGGGATTACTGTAATGCAGAAAATGGTGGGATGGAATTCCTGCAAAATACAGGGTCAAGCCTCACCCAGAATTCCAGGGGACCTCCCCCTGGAGAATTTTGGGTGAGGGGGCAGTTGGTAGGGAGTTAAACAGTTGATTTCTGGGAGCTGGGGGGAGCAGATCTCTCTTTTGGCTGTTCCTGATTTGGGGTTTACCTGGGAGGCCATAGTGGCAAAAGCCATCGTGGTTTCTACTCAGGAGTTTGCCTGTCTAGTAGGATTAGACCTTTCCAACATCAATATAATAATTATTTAGTTATTTAGATATTAGAAGTAATTACTATTAGCTTTAAGGGCAAGTTAGATAAAGGTTTGCCACTCCCTCTTGGGGGAGGGGGCAGCTTCAACCTGACAGTTCAGGGCTTCCCAGTTCTTATCCAAATCCTAATTACCCCCTTCCCCTTCCTTCTTTTATCAACATAAGCTTAATCTTTGATAGCAGTGCCTGGGTATTATTTGGGTATACTCACCTCAGCCATTAAGCTTAATTCCTGTCAGTTGCCAGCCTAAGAAGTCTGTTCCTTCTCAGTCCTTAGCATCAAGATATCTAGCTTCTACTCAGTCCTCAATCTGACCTGTGGGGAATATAAATTGTGGAGAACATCATTAGAGATTAGCTTTGCTGAGCCTTGTCAGAAGTCATTACCCTGCTTGCATATTCAACTGAAAACCAACTGCTGAGTAGGAGGGGTTTGAGAGCAAGGAGCACTTGCCCCTCCCCACTCACTCAAGCCTGTGGGGGGCGGGGAGTGTCTTACAGCCACCTGGCCCTGGCTAGACCATCAGCTTCCCAACATCCCTGTTATTACAAACATAACATAAGGGATCAAATATTTTACAACAGTATAATTATCAGTGTTTAAATCATTGCTGACATAATAAAGGGGAATATTATTTTATCAGAGGTAGTCTGAATTATATAAATTAATGGGTCTTCTCTCTTAGTTCTAATAGTTCAATTCTAATAGGCATCAGCAACATAGTGGGACAGCATTGGGTTTGGTGTTAAAGGACAAATGAGATGGAGTTCTAATTCTGTCACTTACTATATGGATGGCCTTTAATGGATCTACTCATTTGTAAAGTAATATTTATATTAACTCACCTAGTTGTTCTTAACATCAGTCTACAAATTGCAAAGAATTATGTGAATGTAAGCTATTATTATTATCATGTGGCTTACCATAATTTTCCTAAGCAATGAGTTTCCTAAGAAGCCAAGAGCCTAAAAATAAAGAGGTACCAAGATACAATATGGGAAAGGAAGAGGTGAAGAACAAAGTAAGGGAGGGACAGGTGACCACTAGTAGTAAAGGCTGACCATTTCTGTCATCAGTTACCTTAATTACTGATCTGTTACTAGTTACCTTAATTAGGTGCACTCGTGGAAAATCTTCATAGGATAAGTGAGTCCTGAGAGAGAATTAATGGATGAGATAATAAACAATTTGCCAAATAGGACATTCAGCTCTCAATTATCTGCTTGCTGGATTAACAAGTCAAACTGGGTCCTACTTATTACTCTGTAGTCTGGGAAAAATCATGAACAATATGGGCAATAACAGAAGGGCTGAGTGAAAAACACATATTGGTTTCAGTATATGAAAGCAGTGGGGGAAAATGGTGAAAACACACACAAAGCAAATACTTGTGTGTGTGTGTGTGTGTGTGTGTGTGTGTGTGTGTGTCCACTTGCCTTAGAAAGTATTCCTAAGGATTCCTCTCCACAGTCCAGACAAATTAAATTTTTTACCAAGTAGCCTTTATTTCATCCTACCTTTTTCTCTTCCCTTTCATGAACATGAGTAATTGAGAGGAGCCAAAGAACACTCCTAAGTATATCTGGATGGGAGTAAAAGGATGGGTAAATAGAGGAATGTGAGAAAATGGATTCTATCTAACCTTTCAAAAATGGGAGTTATATTAACTAAAGCCATATATATGATCATATGGCTAGAAAGAACCATAAGAGATCCATGAAATCAAATTTAAGATATTGTATCCAAAACCTTTCCCTAAACACATTTTGCAGGTGGGCAATGGAGTCAATTGGCATTTTCAGATATACCACAGTTACTTGAATTCAGGAGCTAGGCATCATCCCTTAAATATACCAATTGGTCAACAAACATTTATTAAGGGGGCAGCTAGGTGGGTCAGTGGACTTAGAGCCAGGCCTAGAGACAGGAGGTCCTGGGTTCAGACCAGGCTCAGACATTTCCTTGGTGCATGACTGTGAGCAAGTCACTTAACCCCCATTCCCTAGTTCTTACCTTGGAATCAATACCCAATATTAATTCTAAGATGGAAGGTAAAGGTTTTATAAATTTTTTAAAAATGCTTGAAGAGTCCTTTCAGCTGTTTAGTTTGAATAGCATCTAGAGAGATACAAGATTGTAAGGAGGAAAGGCTAGAGGTCAGCTCCCCATCAAGTCCATGTGGCCATGGGAGATGGACCTCAGTTCTTGGTCTCTGCATTTATTCTTCTCTGCTTTGGGTGAAGATGATTCAAGTCTCTAACCTGGTAGGTTTTCAAAGCTCAGGAGTGTAGGTCATAGTAATCTATAGTGCTGTGCTTTACTAGCACTAACGCCCAGAGGAATAACTTTTAGGAGTAGCCTTTGGGACCCAAGTCCAGCAGAAGTTGAGTCATTCAGCAGATATAATCCATATGAACATGAACTTGGTGGAGCCAACGTTCCACAGAAAATAGGCTAAGTAGTGAGCTTCCTTCCTTCAAAGACCAAGATAGAATAGGGCGAAAGTGTTAAACCCTGGCCCAGTATCTACAAGGGCCCTCAGATGCAGGCAGCAAGAACCAGATTAAAATGTAATTGGGAAATGTTTAACAAAATAAATAAAATTACAATACGAGTATTTCATTTGTGGTTTTCTAAGTCAATATGCAGCCTGCACAGATTTGTTTCTATTTTAAGTTTAACATCGCTAGAGTAGGGGACAGTATAACATCAAAGTATGGGAAGGTAGGAGGGAATATTTGTATGTTTGTTCTCTGTCTTCAAAGGAAATATTCCTCAGAAAATACTTAGAAAAGAAAAAGAAACCAACCACATACATACATTCAGACAGAAGGGGGAAAGAGCCAAGAGCTCCAGACAGACACTTCTACTGTAATGTTGCTACTGGCCACCCCTAAGCCTTAACTAGCTGCACCTCCAGTTTCTTGGGGTTCTCACTCATTGCTTTCTGCCCAGCTGTGTATGTAGGGAGCAATTTCAGTTTCCCCAAATTTGAAATCTGCTCCTTCCAGTTTTTATATACTATCTATTCAGATTTCCAACTTAGAAAAGAAAATGGTCAAGTGCTCCGCACAATTTCTGACACATATTAAATACTTAAGAATTGCTCTCTGGTTAATTGATTGGTTGTGCTATAGTCAAGGCCTCTGACCATAACAGTCTTCCTCCTACTCCTAAAGCCTCGCTCCTCTGTCTTCACTATTCTTCTAAGAGAAGACCTCAAGTCAAAATTTCACTGAATATAGCTTTGCAAATGAGTCTTTACTAGCCCACAGACACCTACTCCACTCAATTCTCCCCTCCAAGAGACAGCTAACCATTAAAAGAAAACAAATCAGTATTTTTAACTATATACCAAGCACAAATGTTCACTCTGCTTGAGATAGTAGCCACTTGCATAAGAAAGCCATGCAAAGGATAAAATAAAGAAACTCTCAAACCCCGCTGTTATCTGAAATAGGATCTAGACTTGCAAGAAAGAGCAATAAGACATCACAGAGAAATTAAAGGCATAAACATTGCCCCAAAAGAAGGAAAATTATCACTATTTGCTAGTATTATGAAGGTTTATTTTAAAAACCACAAGGAATCAGCAAAGAAAATAGGATGATTAATAGTTTACTATGTAGCAAAATAGAATATAAATTTGCAAAGATCATCAGCTTTTTCATAGCAACAACAAAAAAGAGGAATAAATTTTAGAAAGGGGAAAAAAATCCCATCAAACTAACTAAAAAAAGCATAAACTATCCAGGAGTCAACCTACCAAGACACACTCAAGACAAATACAATTACAGAACACTATAGAAACAAAGAAACCAAGTAAGTGGAAAGATGTTTGATTATGGTTGAGCTGAACTAATATGATAAAAATACCACTACCACCTAAATCCATTTATGGATTTAAAGCCATATCAATCAAATGACTAAGGGGTTTCTTTATATTTATTTGTGGTAGCAAAGAATTAGAAATTGGGGGAGGGGTGCCGATTAATTGAGAAATGTCTGAATGTGTCATGGTATATGTTTGTGATGGAATACCATTATGCCATAAGAAATCATGAAGGAGATAATTTCAGACATGATTAGCCCTATATGAACTCAGAGAATAAAATGAGCAGAACCAAAAGAAAAAAATTATACAATAATAGAATATTATAAAACCAAAAATTTGGAAAGACAACCCAATGACTAACCATAATTCCAAAGGACTCAATATAAAACATGCTACCCACTTCCCAATAGAGAGATGATGTCCTTACATAGCATCTTGAAACATGCATATAATTATACATAATATGTATATGCTATGCACACATATTTACATATATGTATTGTGTATACATGCACATATGTGTGTGACCAGTGCAGAAATCTATTTTATTTCATATTATATTTTTGTAACAGGGTTTCACTTTTTTACTTTCTCAATGGAATCTAGAGAGGTGGGAGAGAGAGAGAGTATATCTGAAAATAATATAAAATTTAATTTAAAATATATTTGATCCAGTAGGATAAAATACAGCTTTAAAGACTTTTCTCTAACAAAGTGTCTCTCTCAACATATCAAGATCATGAAAGATTATACAATTAATATAACTTTCTTCATCCCATTTAGAGATCCTTCCAGTCCATCTCACCATCTGCCTGCCACTAGGGTCTGCTCCTCTTCTTCTCAGACCAGCATGCCATTTTCTGGGTCTGAGATTTGGATTATACCAGGTAATAGCATCATTACTTAACTCTTAGGATACTAGAATTAAATAGGAGGAAGAACTCTGAGGTACTACCTCACACCTAGCACACTAAGCAATATGGCAGCAAAGGAAAGTGATAAATGTTGGAGGGGATGTAGCAAAACTGGAACACTGACACACTGCTGTGGAGTTGTGAATTGGTCCAACCATTCTGGAGGGCAATTTGGAACTATGTGCAAAGGGCTTTAAAAGAATGCCTGCCCTTTGACCCAACCATAGCACTGCTAGGTTTGTACCCCAAAGAGATAATAAGGAAAAATACATGTCCAAAAATATTTATAGCTGTGCTTTTTGTAATGGCAAAACTTTGTAAAATGAGAGGGTGTCCATTGATTGTGTAATGGCTGCACAAATTGTGGTATGTGATGGTGATGGAATACTATTTTGCTGAAAGGAATAATGAACTGGAAGAATTCCATGTGAACTGGAAAGACCTCCAGTAAGTGATGCACAGTGAAAGGAGCAGAAACAGGAGAACATTGTTCACAGAGACATTATGGCACAATCAAATATAATGGATTTTTCTACTAGCAGCAATGCAATGACCCAGGACAATTCTGAGGAACTTATGAGAAAGAACACTATCCACACCAGAGAAAGAAGTGTGGGAGCATAAACATCGAAGAAAAACATATGATCGATCACATAGTTCGATATGGATATGATCGGGGTCTTAATGTAAATGATAACTACTGAATATATGAATAACATGGAAATAGGTTTTGAACAATGATACAGGTATAACCCAGTGAAATTATTTGTCAGCTCCAGGAGGGAGGAGGGAATAGGGGAGATCATGAATCATGTAACCATGGAAAATATCCTAAACAAACAAACAAACAAATAAATAAATAAATCTTTGAAATAAATAGGAGGAAGAAAGCAAGCTGGGCTGGGTTAGATAGGGAAAATTAACGATTTCAATGACTCCAAACTTCTCTCTGAAAAAAAAAACACACTTTTTATAATGCCTATAGTCACTATGAGAATTACTCACATTTTCATTCTGTAGTATATAGAGAGCTGGTATTAGAATAGGGAAGATCAGGGTTCAAGCTCTACCTTTAACACATATTATCTATTCCAAGACACTTGTCTATCCACCACCATAGAGAGAACTGACAGAGTCTGAATTCAGATTGAAGCAAGCTATTCTTCACTTTATTTCCTTCATAAGGTTTTTTTTAATATAAGCGATATTTGTCTTCTTTCACAACATGATGAACATGGAAATATGTATTGTATAATAACACATGTGCAACCTACCACATATTACTTGCTTTCTTGGGGAAAGTGGAGGGATGGGAAGGAGGCAGAAAACAAGGATCACAAAATGTCAGAAAATGACTACTAAAAATTGTGTCTATGTGTAATTGGGGAAAATATAATAAAAATACATATATTATCTACATGAGCATAGCCAAATCATTTCACTTCTCTCTGCCCCAGAAAACTAGAAGTTCTACATGATTTGTCATGCAGTTTCCTAAATCAAGGAATGGGGTTTGGAACACAGGGATGGAACAAAACAGGACATAATGATTAATAACACTTCAAATAGTTCAAAAAGCCAAAATTCCAAGTCACCTAAAGGGCACTGGAAAAATATATTATGAGCCTACATAAGCTATAGCATATTGTCAACCATGTCTTACAAGTAAGAATCAGTGTAAATGGTTATCTTCCAAGAGCTATATAGCCAGAAAAGGAAGTAGGTCAGACAAGTATTGCTGGTGAGTTATAACAGATGTATAGTCTATTTACTCCACTGGTACCCACATAATGTTGAGAAACCTAGAGAAAAGCTTCTAACCACTGAATGGATCATTTATGGAAGATTTATGCTAAGACACGGACAAAGATCACCCAAAATCTAATCAGCATAGACTTAGCATTGGGAGGGAGCATAGAGGTCAACAAATCCAACCACTTCATTTTAAATATAGGAAACTGAGCCTCAGAAATGCCCTTGGACACAGAGCTAGTATGGCACAGTGAAGAGTTTCTGGAGTTGCAAGCCAGGTTCATATCTCACCACTGATGTTTACTACCTGTATGAACATAGCTCTGAATATCCCCTCTCTATTTTATCATCTGTAAAATGAACAGGCTGTACTCCGTTACCTCTGAGATGCTTCTCAATTCTACCTACATCTCTATTCTCCCATCTTTCTAGGGAATCCTAACTCCAAATTCAACACACTAACTACTATACCACACTACCTGTACTAGGATGAGAATAAACAGATGGTTGTGAAGGAAATTCTCACATCATTGAGAACATGGATCCATTGAAATATTCAGGGTGTTTCAAATACATTAATGGAACCATTTTTTATTCATGCATATGAGTATTATTTCATTAAATCCTAAAAAAGCAAAATTATTTTGAGACATTCCATATGGTTCCATTTATATAGAACATTCTGTAGAGGAGAAGTGATTAGCCTCTTCCGTATAATTGTATATGTTAAACTGTGCCCAACATAACTTACTGAAAAGCAAATTAGGTTAGACCCTAAAATAATAGCCTATGTAGTTGAGGGGAAAGGTGTGTACTGTCATAACACAAATACAACTGTTTCCCATATGAATATTCATAGCAGCAAAAAGCTGTCCACAGCTGAAGTTCATTCAAAAGAACAAGGAGAAGGGGCACAATTAAGCCCAAATGTTAAAAAAATAAAGCACAATAATCATATTTTACAAGTTAAATTAGAAAGAAATACACTCCCCTATATGAGCTCAAATCTATTTGTACTCCCAGTTTTTCATTTTCCTGTTGTCGGTGCCAGCTAAGGCTTCTCTCATTCTTGAAGCAGGCTTAAAAAGAACTCAGCTCCCAGAAATACTTGGGTAAATGAGCATCTTCTAATCTGCTCCCTCTACTTGCTCTCTTCCAACTCTTTTATCACCTGGGCTTCCTTGATCCTAGCCTAGCAAATTAATAATAATCCTGGTCTGATTTTCTCTATATATTACATCCAGTTTTTATTTTTCCATCAATAGGTGGGCATACCAAAGATCCCTGGGAGTGACAATATCTCCACAGACCATAGGTCCTGTTTGCATTTCAGTCACTATCTCCATCATCCCAGGAAACAAACCCTGTGAAGATGGGACCTGGCAACTTCATCTGCTGGTGTTGCAGCCTTCCATCACCACAGTAAATACAACTGTTGAACATATAGAAAAGGATATTCTCATCTCCCAAATCCTTGACACTGCTAAATGCTTCAGCATCAGAAAGAAATGCAGTTTTATCAATGGAAATGGCACATAAGAAGATGTACTGCCATTTGCTTTGCTGCTTTTCCATTAAGGACCATAGGTCTTTTCCATCTTGCTTTCAAATGAAACTTCCCTCCATCCCTCCTTCTCTATCTCTCTCTCTCTCTCCCTTCCAACCACCCTCCCTCTCTCCTTCTCTCTGTCTCTGTTTCTGTATCTGTATCTGTCTCTGCCTCCTTCTTTCTGTCTCTCTCTCTCCATATATGATATATATATATATGTATATATATATATATATATGTGTGTGTGTGTGTGTGTGTGTGTGTGTGATATATTGTCTCTCCCAATTAGAGTATAAGCTCCTTCAATTCAATTCGACTTCCTGCAAGAGAAAAGATGTACAAATGGTTTCTTAAAGATCTTTCCATTATCATCATTTAATGGTATTATAATAGTAAAGAAGAATTTATTAAGCCAGTACTATAAGCCCAGCACTGTGTTAAGTACTTTATACATATTATCTGAATTTCGATCTCACAACAAGCAAAGGGTTCTATTGTTCCCATTTTACAGTTGAGGAAGCAGGTAAATAAAGGTTAAGTGATTTGCCCAAGGTAACAAAGCTTGGAAGTGTTTCTGAGGTCACATTTGAACTCAGATCTTCCTGACTCCAGACTGGTTCTCTATCCATTGTACCACCTATTTGCCCAGCAGCAATTTAATGTGCTTCTTGTGGCAAATTCAAGTTTATTCTCATGTTTAGAAGCATTAAAAATGTAGTTTTACAGTACATCAGAGTTGAGAGAACATAAACAATCATCCAATCTAACCCCTTCCTTTCAAATATAAAGAGACTGAAATTCTAAGAGTTTTATGTGATTTGCCCATGAGCACATAAGTAATCATTGGCCACACCAAAGTTAGAACCTATAATTTCAGGCTTCTCACCCATTGCATCTTCCTCTACAACGTGATGGCTTTCAAGTTCCTCTTCTCTAAATATCTTTTTTTTTTAAAAAAAAAACTTTATTATTCTTGGGGATTTTTTTCTGTGTTTTCTTTTGCAACATGACTAATGTGGAAATTTTTTGCTTCACTGAACATGTATGCAAATTGCTTTGCCATTTCAAGGAAGTAGGGTGGAATTAGGAACTCAAAGTTTAAAAAATGTTTGCTTACATGTAATTGAGGAAAAATATAAAAACAAACAACATAATAAAGTATCTCTTTTCCAGACCACATAGCATCATAGAATACTAGACATAGAGGTGGAAGAAACCAAAGTCATTTTATCTTTCTTCATCATTTTTCAAAGAGCCTTAATGTAATTTTATAAAAATTAATATATACTAACTTCAAATATTATATTTTATAAGATTTATTAATAATCACTAGAAGTAAAGGAATAAAAAGGTAATTATTTAATAAAATAAAACCACGTACCCATGGCTAGTCTACCTGCTCAAAATGGCCTGCTCTATCCAAAGCCCTCACAGGAAGAAAAGCGAGCTAGACATGGAACTCCACCCAATTTATCTCCTGTCTACGTCAGCATGCAACAACAGGGAGGGAGTGGGCTCCTTGGTAATGTAATTCAAAGGCACAAGATTCCAATTATATAATTTAATATGTAACTTAGGTAGTTAGAGGTACCTATGCCTCTGCCACAGGTAGTTAGTAGCATAGTTAGAACTAAAATCCATATATTTTGCAAATCAAAAAACTTCCTCATAGATTGTACATTTGTAATCTTTAACCAATTTTATTACCATCTTCTAGACGTGTCCAGATTTTTCTACCTTCTTGTAAATGTGGAAAAAAAGAATTTACACAGTATTCCAACAAGGGCCTAACCAACTCCAGGTTGAAGTGGGAAGATGACTTCATGGCTCTTGTATGTCATACTTCTATTAATACATCCTAGTTTCATGTTAGCACTTTTAATAACAGCACAACTCTGTTGACTCACATTCAGGCATGCTACTGCATTCCTGGTGCCTAGCTTGTATCCGTGTAGTTTATGCCTAATCCCTAAATGTGCTACTTTTTTTCAAATCTCATCCTCTTTACTCCACTATTTCTCTCATTTTTCAAGGGCCCTTTGACTGCATTTCCAATTTTCTAAGTGTTGGCTACTCTACTTGAATGAACACAATCATTCATAATTCAGATCATCATCCAAGTAAGAGAGAAGTATAAAGAGAGTTCTTAAGATGAATTAGACCTTCCAAGTGATCCTCCTAAAGCACAGATTTGACTGTGTAACTCCTCAAATCGATAACTCCAGTGATTCTCTATCCCTCTAGAATCAAATATAAAATATCCTATTTGGCATTTAAAGTTCTTCACAACCTGGATCTAATCTACTTTTCCAGACCTATTATATATGTGTAATGTATAAGAAGTGTATGAGATATTAAGGGAGTACTAGCATCGCTTGTGTGAGGGCTTTGCTGAGTCCTTTTCAGGGCTATTCATCCACCTTTGGTGTCCACGTGGCATTCTGCTCTCACCTGTGGCTCTGAAAATCTGTAGCATATAAAAAGTTCACACCCAAATAAAACCATCTCAACAGGTAGATTTGAGGGTAACTAACAGGCTTCAAAACCATCAGTATGTTAGGGGGATGTCTATCCCAAGCATGTTAAGACTTCCTTGACAGAATGGACAGATGAGAAGAATTCATTCTAGTAGTTATGAAGGCAGCTGAAGCAAGCACTGTGGAAAGCCTAGAGTCTGGTCAAATATCAAAGACACCAAGGTCATCCACTACATTCCAAGCCATTCCTAGTTGTCTTGATTTTTGTCTGGCCACTGTACTTCATTGGCTCTGGAAGAGAGAAGCTGATGATTATGTGCAATTCTGCTTCACTTAAATCCAATTCACAAGTCAAGAAATGACCTGTGATAGCACTGGTTCTCTTTGAAAATGAAGGATAAACAGATTATTCCCTTTCACCCATACTTTTAGTCCAATTAAAGTGGCATTCTTCTTCTTTCTCATAACTGATATTCTGTCTGCTGCTACCATGCCTTAGCATTGGCTGAAAAATCATGGAGTCTTCCAACCTTACCTCCACCTACTACAAACCCTGATTTCCTCCAATATTTAACTTAAGTACTAACTTCTACATGAGTTCTTTCCTCATTCTGCCCTCCATCTGTTTATTCCTTTTCCTTTTGAAAGAAAAAGAAAACCAATTACATTAGCTGTATTTTGAATAAGCATGTATTCATAAATGTCATCTCCCTGATCCATTGTTAGCTCCCTGAGAGCAAGGTCTGTTTGATTTTTGTCTTTACATTCCAACCCCTAGCACAGTATTGACTACTGACTAGAACCAATGTTTCTAATTCCCCTACTCTCACTCTATTATAAACTCTCTGTAGTCTTGTCTTCAGCCTCTTCATTCAATTGAAACTTCTCCAAAGTTGCCAAAGATCTCTCTTTTTTTTTAATCTTTATTTTTCAATGTAGAATCAATACTATGTAATGGTTCTAAGGCAGAAGAGCAGTAAGGGCTAGGCAATGGTAGTTAAGTGACTTACCCAGGGTCACACAGCTAGGAAGCATAAAAGACCACATTTGAACACAGGACCTCCCATCTCCAGGTCTGCTTTTCTATCCGGTAAGCAACCTAGTTGCTCCCCCAGTGATCTCTTATCTACTGACTCTAATGTAAATCTTCATCTTTCTTGCTATAGGGTTTAATGTTATCAATTACCTTCTTCTTCTCTCATCTCTCTGTTTTTGCATCACCATTTTCTGCTGGTTCTTCTAATACTTGTCTGTCCATTCTTTCTCAGTCTCTTCTGCTAGATGATCCTTACCCACGGATGTCCCCTAATGCCCTTTCCTGGGCCTTCTTCTCTTCAGTCCCTTTACTATCTTGGTTGGTGATCTCATCAGTTCCCTTGCATTCAACTGTCATCTCTCTACAGATCATTCTCATATCTATCTATCCTTTACTAACCTTTTTGCTGTCTTCCAGGCTCACATCTCCAAACACCTATTAGAAATCTTGAAACAGATGTCCTGCAGACATTTTGAACCTAATGTGACCAAAAATGAAATCATTGTCCTTCCTCATGCCCCCTTCCCTATTCTGAATTTCCTTCTTACTGAAAGCAGCATCATTCTCCCAGTATCCCAGGCTCACATCCTAGTTTGTCATCTACAATTCCTCACTCTCTTTCACCTCCAAATCCAATCTGTTATCAAGTCCCTTCATTTCTACTTCCACAAAATTTCTTATATATGTCCCTCCTTCATGGCTCTGATATAATGACTACCCCAGTGAAAGCCTTCATTAATCTCATGCCTAGGATATTTTAATGCTCTTCTGGTTAAAATATTTTAAAAATAATCTTCTGGTTAGTTGCCCTATATAAAGTCTCTCCTTACACCACTCTTTCCTCTACTTAGCTATCAAAGACATCTTCTTGAAGTACAGGTCTGACCATTTACTCCCTCTATTCAAAAAACTCTAATGGCTCCCTATTACCTCCAGGATCAAATATAAGTCTATTTGGCTCTTAAAGCCCTTCATAACCTGACTTCTTCCTATCTTTTCAGTCTTCTTACACCTTAATCTCTTCCATATACTCTACACTTCAGTAACAGTGATTTTTGGCCTCCCTGTTATTTTTCTCACAAAACCCTCCATCTCTCTGCCTGAGTTTTTCCATCAGCTGTCCTAAGCACCTGGAATGTTCTCCTCCTTATATCCACATGGATTTATTGGCTTCTTTCAAGTCTCACCTCAAATCCCACTTTTATAAGAGACCCTTCATGATCCCTTTTAATATTGGTGCCTTCACTCTGAGATTACCACCAAATTACTCTCTCTCTCTCTCTCTCTCTCTCTCTCTATATATATATATATATATATATATATACACATATATATATATATATACTCATGTGTGGTGTGTTCATATATGTGTATATATAAAAAAGATAAATATTGTATACACATAACTGTTTGCATATTTTCTCCCCCATAAGAACATGAACTTCTTGAGGACAGGAACTATTATAATCTTTCAGTATATCCCTAGCACTTAGCACAATGAAGAAGAATAAAAAAAAAACTAATATTTCTAATATAATCTAATATAATCTAATAATATAAACTAACATAATCCTTATAACAATCATGGGAGGTAGGTGTAATTATCACCATTTTACAGATGAAGAAACTGAGGCAAAGTGATCTTCCTTAGGTTACATAGCACATGTATCTGAGACTTAATTTGAACTCTTCTTCCTGACTCTAGTCTCTAAGTTCTATTATATCACCTACATGCCTGGTACATAGAAAGTACTTAGTAGATACTTGCAGATTTAATATAATGGATGCTTTGTAAGGGGCCATTGTTTAGTTGTGCATGTGCTTAATCTCTGAAGTTCACTTTTTATTGTGTCCCAATTATGTCCGTGCCAAGGAAAGGAAAGTGGAAATAGAGTCTGAGATGGCTACAAGAGTATTACTAGCAAGGATACTGAAAAATTGTCAGAAATGATTGCCTGAGATGCTTGTTGCCTTTAGGTCTGTAGCCAAGGATGGCCAGGAATTATTGCCTCTGTACCAATTTTCACCCTATCTCTCTGACTTATTAATGAAAATATAGGACATGAAAAGTAATGAAGTCTTAGTCACATCCAGATATATGACTTTACCTGACCTTATCACTCATTTGTGGAAATAAATTGGATTGATTTTGACCCAGCTCTTCAAAGTCATCTTAAAACTACCTGGGACCTTATATTCTCCCTAGTTGTCAAATTGACTGTCCAGTGACTTGTTAGAGTATCTTCCCAAGTACCAAAGTTATAAAGTTACAATGATCTGTCTACCTATAATTTCCAAAGATAGTCTTTTCCCCTTTTTAAAAATGGGCACTACATTTTTCCATTTCCAATCTTAAGGCATGCCTTATACAACTCAAAAAAGAAAAAGAAAAACTATAGCTAAGAACTCTGCCAATTACTTTCTCCAATTTCTGAAGTAACTTAAGGGTCCATTTGGGCAGCTTGGTGATATTGACTGCCTGATATATGATGGCAGCTTTTAAGAAGCGTTTTTAAAAAAAGGAAAAGAAACAATTCAGAAAAGTAACCTAATTCATAGAGTTCTTTGATAGATGAAGATTTACGTCCAATTCAGCCTACCTTAAGTTAAGATAGACAGTTACAACCTAAATGAAGTAGAAAAGAAATTATTGTTAAAACAATGAATTAGGTTAATTTCTTTTTAATTATTTAAGCTAACCTAACCTGGTTTCCCTTTAATCCCTGCAACAACTTCTACAATTTCCATTGCTTACTTAGTTTATCCCAGATAGAGGTTCTTAACCACTTTGGTGTCATGTAGCCTTTGGCAGTCTGGTGAAGCCTCTGGACCCATTCTCTGCATCAAGTTTTTAAGTGCACAAAGTAAAGTATGTAGATTTACAAAGGAAACCAATTTTAATGAAATATGCTTATCAATTAAAAAAAATTTTAAAAAAAGTTCATAAAAGCCCCTGGTTCCAGAAGGAATCACTACAACAACTGGCAGCTAAGGGTACACAAATCTCCTTTGCCTCTATGCTCAGCTATACTGCGGTACAGAAATAGCTATTCCTTACCTCCAGAAAATGGTCTTAAGATTTTAAAAAGTTATTTTTACTAAGAAACTAAAGGAATCAAAGTAAATGGGTAAAAAAGAAAACAGAGTTATATGGAAGATGAATAGCATTATAAATGAGAAAGATTATTATATAACACAGGTATATGTATAGCCCAAAATGCTAAACAAAGACTTCTAGCCTAAATAAAATTTAACCTTATGCTACTTCTAAGTAGGATTTTTAATCCCTCTGAAAATTGTTTTGTAATCTTATTTTCCAGTATAGGCATCAAGTCCTCTCCTCAGGTTCTGAGGTGAAGAAGAGAAAAAATTAAAGCTTGATAACTGGTAAAAATAACTTTAGGCTCCAGGGCACATGAGCAAAAAGATGAAGGACTAGACATTTTCTCTAATTCCTCTCATGACCTCTTGCTCCAAAACAGAAATTACGTGCCAAAAATAAAGTATTTTTAGCTGTGTCCATTCCATAGTCTAGAACATTCAGAATCCAAAAGGTTTTTTAAAAATCCAACTGACACTAACTGAACAGAGCTCAATAAGCATCCTTCTATCTCTTATAATGTTAGCAGTGACACTACAAAAGCAGACCCAAGGACAGGGTCCAGGCTTACAATGAAATCTATATCCTCATCCTCTTTCTAGTGCTGTGAAGACTAGTTCCAGGCTGTGGAAATCAGCCCTAGCCATGACAAATAGATAGTGCTGCTATAGCCCTTCAGGAGCAAAAGCCTGCCAGGTGCTAAAACCCTATAACATCAGTGCTGAAAAGCTCCAAACTGTTGGTATTGAGCTAAAGAACTAAGGAACAAAGGGAAAGGGATATGACATTATGACAGGATACCATGTCATTTCAGGAAACTGTGTGAACCAGGTTGACTATACAGCACTCTGCTAAGCCTGAGAACAGAAGAAAGCATCCAGATGGGACCAATTCTGACTCCTCAAAAGTCATTTGGGGCAGATATCTAGGCTAGTGAACTGTGAATTGCCTAGCCTAGGAGGAGGCTGAGATGCTTTAAGATCCATCCGCCAAGGGAACCACAGAGAAGGAGTCATAAAGTGAGTGGGAGCAGTAAATTAGCAGAAAGAAGAAAACTTGAAGATCTCAAATATAATCAGATAAATTAACAGAAACAATAGAAGAAAATATGGCCTCCAGATGTAGTGAAGGAGTAGAGGATTCTATGAATAAATATTTTAAAACAAAGAAAAATGAAAAGATGCTGTATAATGTGAGCAGAATATGAATCATAATGCATTGTTCCTAAGTGGTTCAAAGGACAAATGAAACTTCTAAGAGTAGAATTTATGGCTCACACAGCAAAAATAATGAGCAGAATAGAAAAATTAGAATATGCAATAGCAAGCCTCACTTAGAAAGAAAGAAACAAACAAATGAGAAAAAAGAAAACAAACAAGCAAGAAGAAAGAAAGAAAGAGAGAGAGAGAGAAAGGAAGGAAGGAAGGAAGGAAGGAAGGAAGGAAGGAAGGAAGG
>NC_058132.1:282071082-282206474 GCF_016433145.1 Gracilinanus agilis | reverse complement strand
AGGAAGGAAGGAAGGAAGGAAGGAAGGAAGGAAGGAAGGAAGGAAGGAAGGAAGGAAGGAAGGAAGGAAGAAGCAATGGGTTGGGAATGTAAATAAAGTGAAAAACAACCTAGAAGAAGAAAAGCTAAGAAGATAATACATTAACTAAGCTAGTAAAACATAACTGATCATAAAGACACAATGTATAGAGACAACCTAACTATCATGGAACACAAAAGAACATGATAAGACAAAATACTTTAACTCTGCAATGCAGAAAATAATAAAACTGCCCCAAACTTCTGAATCTAGAAAATGAAATACTATTTGAAGGAATTCACAGATCACCTTCAGGAAAAATCCCAAAGCTGAAAACTACAAGACACATAGTGATTAACAATTCAATTTGGAAAAAAATAATTTTAAATAAAGAGAGTTGGAAAAGTTGTCCGCCCAAGTCCCTTTGGGCTTTATGAACTTATGATCTTTTCCTCAAGGCATATATCAGGTTTCACCTGCTCCATTAAATCTCTTCTGATATCTCCAGTTAAAAATAATCCCATCTCAAAAATTTTCAAAGCTGAAAGAGACATCAGGGATCATCTTAGTTGAGGCATGAAATCCTTTTATAACATGTCATCCACCAAATGATTATCTAGTCCCCATTTGAAGCCCCTCATGATGGGGAATTGGCAATTTTTTGAAGTACTGTTTAGCTCTGATTGTTAGAATGTTCTTTTTTAATATTAAGCTAAAATGTCCCCATCAGCTTCTACCTATTTATGCAAATTCTGTCTCTGATTCCAAGGAAAACAATCTTAATCCATCTTCAACATGACAGCTTCCGATATCTTATGTTGCTGTATGACATCAACTCAACAAACATTTATTAAGATTCAGCTAAGTGACAGCCACTGTGCTAAGCATTTAGGAATACAAATACAGCAGGAAAAGATACTCCCTGCAGGAAGCTAAAAAGTTTTATTGTTGTTTTCTTTGGGAAGCGGGGTGGCAGGAGAGGAGAACACACCTGGAGCAGAGAGAATGGTAGAAAAAGTCCAAAGATTCAGGAATGCAGCTCCTGGGGAAAGAGGAAATGCCTATTTTCTTCAAAATGGGAGTTCTGAAAGGAACCTACCAGAAAGAGAGATCAAGGAAGCAAAGAGCATTTACAATGTGAGTGATAATAGTTCAGGAGTGGAGTATTTATTCAAACTTGCTTTATAGTTATGGAGAGAGAGAGAGAGAGAGAGAGAGAGAGAGAGAGAGAGAGAGAGAGAGAGTCTTGAGGTCAAAAACAAAATAATTTTTTCATTATTTTTTTGCCCAGTAGTATGATATCCAGAAGACAATAATCATTTAATAAGTGTTTTTTGAATTACTGAATAAATAAGTGAACCCAAACCTGGGAACCCTTAGAGATCCATAACAGTCAAGCACTATAAGAGTAAAGTCACAATCTTGATGATCTTTTTTTGGTTGTTTTTTTTTTAATTTAAATTTTTTATTTTGAATATTTTCCCATAGTCACATGTTTCATGTTCTTTCCCTTTCCCCAAAACCCCCCTGACCCGCATAGCCAAAGCACAATTCAACTGGATTTTACATGTATCATTGATCAAGACCTAATTACATATTATTGATAGTTGGACTAGAGTTATCATTTAGTGTCTATGTCTCCAATAATATCCCCATCAGCCCATGTGTTTAAGCAGTTGTTTTTCCTCTGTGGTTCTACTCCCACAATTCTTCCTCCAAATGTGGCTAGTTTTCCTTCTCATAAGTCCCTCAGAATTGTCCTGGATCATTTCATTGCTGCTAGTAGAGAAGTCCGTTATATTCTATTGTACCACAGTGTATCAGTCTCTGTGTACAATGTTCTCCTGGATCTGCTCCTTTCACTCTGCAACAATTCATGGAGGTCATTCCAGTTGACCTGGAATTCCCCCAGTTCTTTATTCCTTTGAATACAATAGTATTCCATCACCAGCAAATACCACAATTTGTTCACCATTCCCCAATCGAAGGGCATTCCCTCATTTTCCAATTTTTTGCCACCACAAAGAGTGTGGCTATAAATATTTTTGTACAAGTCTTTTTCCTTATTATCTCTTCGAGGTATAAACCAACCAGTGCTATGGCTGGATCAAAAGAGATAGTTTTTAAAGCCCTTTAAGCATAGTTCCAAATTGCCATCCAGAATTGTTGGATCAATTCACAACTCTAACAGCAATGCATTAATATCCCAATTTTGCCGTATCCCCTCCAACATTCATTACTCTCCCCTACTGTCATGTTAGCCAATCTGCTAGGTGTGAGGTGGTACCTCAGAGTTGTTTTGATTTGCATTTCTCTAATTATAAGAGATTTAGAACACTTTCTCATGTGCTTATTGATAGTTTTGATTTCTTTATCTGAAAATTGCCTATTCATATCCCTTGCCCATTAATCAATTGGGGAATGGCTTGATTTTTTTATACAATTGATTTAGCTCTTTATAAATTTGAGTAATTAGACCTTTGTCAGACTTTTTTGTTATAAAGATTTTTTTTCCCAATTTGTTGATACCCTTCTAATTTTGGTTGCATTGGTTTTGTTTGTACAGAAATTTTTTAATTTAATGTAATCAAAATTATTTATTTTACATTTTGTAATTTTTTCTAACTCTTGCTTGATTTTAAAATCTTTCCTTTCCCAAAGATCTGACAAGTATACTACTGTGTTCACCTAATTTACTTACAGTTTCCTTCTTTATATTCAAGGCATTCTCCCATTCTGAATTTATCTTGGTGTAGAGTGTGAGATGTTGATCTAAACCTAATCTCTCCCATATTGTTTTCCAATTTTCCAGCAGTATTTTGTCAAATAGTGGTTTTTTGTCCCAAAATTTGGGCTCTTTGGGTTTATCATAGACTGTCTTGCTGATGTCATTTACCCCAAGTCTGTTCCACTAATCTTCCCTTATGTCTCTTCGCCAGAGCCATATTGTTTTGATGACCACTGCTTTAAACTACAGTTTAAGATCTGGTACTGCTAGGCTACCTTCTTTCATGTTTTTTTTTCATTATTTCCCTTAATATTCTTGATCTTTTGTTCTTCCGAATGAATTTTGTTATAGTGTTTTCTAATTCAATGAAAAAGTTTTTTGGTAGTTTGATAGGTATGGCACTAAGTAAGTAAATTAATTTGGGTAGAATGGGCATTTTTATTATGTTAGCTCATCCTACCCAGGAGCAATCAATGTTTTTCCAATTGTTTAGATCTAGTTTTAATTGTTTGGAAAGTGTTTTGTAGTTATGTTCATATAATTAATGTGTTTGTTTATATAGATAGATTCCTAAGTATTTTATAATGTCTAGGCAGTGATGGGCAAACTATGGCCCATGGACCAGATGTGGCCCCCTGAAATGTTCTATCTGCACCCCCCTCCACATTATTCCTAATTTGATGAATACAATGAGTAAGATAAAATACAATGAAACTTCAAAAGAGTTGCCTTAGAAACAGACTGACAGATTAGAATTTCCTTTGCTTTGGCCCCCTCTTTAAAAAGTTTGCCCATCACTGGTCTAGAGTGATTCTGAATGGTATTTCTCTTTCTAACGCTTTCTGTTGTGATGTGTTGGAAATATATAGAAATGCAGATGACTTATGTGCATTTATTTTGTATCCTGCAACTTTGCTAAAGTTGTTGATTATTTCCACTAGCTTTTTAGTTGATTCTCTAGGATTTTTTAAGTATACCATCTGTATCATCTGCAAAAAGTGATAGCTTGGTCTCCTCATTGCCTATTTTAATACCTTCAATTTCTTTTTCTTCTCTAATTTCAATTGCTAATGTTTCTAGTACAATGTTAAATAATAGAAGTGATAATGGTCATTCTTGTTTCACTCCTGATCTTATTGGGAATGCTTCCAATTTATCCCCATTGCAGATGATGCTTGCTGGTGGTTTAAGAGATATACTGTTTATTATTTTTAGGAAAGGTCCTTCTATTCCTATATTTTCTAGTGTTTTCAGTAGGAATGGGTGTTGTATTTTGTCAAAGGCTTTTTCAGTATCAATTGAGATAATCATGTGGTTTTTGTGTGTTAGCTTCAATTAAGTGGATGGTTTTCCTAATATTGAACCATCCTTGTATTCCTGGTATAAATCCCACCTGATCATGATGGATAATCCTCATGTTCACTTGCTGGAGTCTTTTCTCTAATATTCTATTTAAGATTTTTGCATCTATGTTCATTAGGGAGATTGGTCTGTAGTTTTCTTTCTCTGTTTTTGGTCTGCCTGGCTTTGGAATCAATACCATATTTCTGTCATAAAAGGAACTTGTTAGGACTCCTTCTTTGCTTATTATGTCAAATAATTTGTATAGTATTGGGATTAGTTGTTCTTTGAATGTTTTATAGAATTCACTTGTGAATCCATCAGGCCCTGGCTATTTTTTCTTAGAGAGTTCTTTGATGGCTTATTCAATTTCTTTTTCTGATATGGGATTATTTAAGTATTCTATTTCTTTTGCTGTTAATCTAGGCAATTTATATTTTTGTAAATATTCATCCATATCACCTAGATTGCTATATTTATTGGCATATGATTGGGCAAAATAGTTTTTAATGATTACCTTAATTTCCTCTTCATTAGAGGTTAGGTCTCCCTTTTCATCTTTGATACCATTAATTTGGTTTTCTTCTTTCCTTTTTTTATTAGATTTACCAGTACTTTGTCTATTTTATGTTTTTTCAAAATACCAGCTTCTAGTCTTATTTATTAATTCGATAGTTCTTTTACTTTTGATTTTATTAATTTCTCCTTTAATTTTTATAATTTCTAATTTAGTTTTCATCTGGGGATTTTAATTTGCTTGCTTTCTAGTTTTTTTATTTGCATGCCCAATTCATTGACCTCTGCCCTCCCTAATCTATTAATATACGCACTGTGCAATTTAAAATTATTGTAAGCCCTGGGAGAAATTTCCCCTGACACCTAAATAGAAAAACAAATTCTATTTTGTTGAATGCCCACACTTCCCCCTGGAAGTATATAGTCAGTTTTGATGGGTAGGTGATCCTTGGTTGTAGACCCAGTTCTCTTGCCTTTCTGAATATCATATTCCAAGCCTTGCAGTCTTGTAGTGTGGAGGCTGCCAGATTCTGTGTAATCCTGATTGGTGTTCCTTGATATCTGAATTGTCTCTTTCTGGCTTCTTGTAATATTTTCTCCTTAACTTGGAAGTTTTTTAATTTGGTTATTACATTCCTGGGGGTTGTCTTTTCAAGATTTAGTATAGAGGGTGTTCTATGGGCTCTTTCAATGTCTATTTTCCCCTCTTGTTCAAGGACATCAGGGCAGTTTTCTTGGATAATTTCTTGTAGTATGATATCTAGATTTCTTTTTGTCTCTGATTTTCCTGGAATAATTCTCAAGTGTCTATTCTAGACCTGTTTTCTTGATCTGTCATGTACTCATTGAGATATTTCATGTTTCCTTCTATTTTGTCAGTCTTTTGACTTTGCTTTATTAATTTTTGCTGTCTTGTGAGATCATTGGCTTCTACTTGCCCAGTTCTAGCCTTTAAAGATTGGTTTTCAGCTATAATTTTTGGTTTTCCTTTTTGTCTAGTGTATCTGGCTCTTCGTGTCTTCCAGCTGGTCATTTCTAGACTTCAATTTGCTTATCATTTCATTTGATTTCTGATCTTAATTTCCAATTGTGAAATTCTGCTTTTTAAATTGTTCTTTTTTTTTCTTTTTTGAACTATTTCCCACTTTTATTGCCAAATCTCTTCCATCTTTCTCATGATCTCAGATTGGAACTCTTCAAGAGCTTGTGACCAATTTTCATTTTGGGGGGAGGGTTTAGATGTGTTTATATGTTTGTCCTCCCCTGCTGTCTGTTCTATGGTCTGGATTTTTTTATGTAAAAATTATTTAGAGTTAGTGAATTTTTCTTGCTTCTTTTGTTGGTTTGTTTTTCTTGAGCCTTGCTAGCCATTACTCTGCTGTTTCTTGCTTCCCTCAGAAGTCTAGGTGAAGAGGCCAGGCTTTCTGTGTATGGAGCTATGGAGTGGTTTTTGCCTGAGGCTACTTTTTGAGTCTCTCAGTGGTTTCTGCTGTATGCCACCCCAGCCCCACTACACTCTCCATGCTGAAGATCCACACTTTTCAACCTCCAGGGGTTTCAGATCTAGCTGCTCTCAGGGGTGCTATCAATCTGCTGCCAGGAACTTAGAGGTTGTTCCCCACTGCTTTAATTCTAGGGCACTAGCTATTAATCCTGTCCCATAGGTGGTGGTGGGGGAGGGTTTGATCAGCTTGAGGTTTGGTGAGAGCTAATTTACCCCCTTATAGCGTGGAAATGCCCAAATCCCACGTTCCTTCGATGCTACTCCCTATTGTGGAATCCATTCGCTCATCTGAACTTGGCCTTTTTGTTCTTTTGAGGTATCCTATAGGTCAGTGGTGGGGAGGATAAAAGTTCTGCAACTACTCTGCAGCCATCTTAACCCAGAAAAAGACTTTTTTTTTAATTTAAAAAATGAAGGGGCAGGAGCAGTTAAATGGTTCAGTTGATTGAGAGCCGAGTCCAGAAAGGGGAGACACTGGGTTCAAATCTTTTCTTTGTATATCCTAATTGTATGACCCTAGGCATGTCATTTAACCTACCCTCCCCCCCATTGCCTAGTCTTTAGCCATTCTTCTATCTTAGAATCAACAGAAAGTAGTGACTCTAAGATAGAAGGTAAAGATTTAATTTTTAAAAAATACAAAGTCAACAGAACTTACCTGAATTTCAAATAGAGAACCATTTTTTTAAAAGTAGGGAAAGGGCCTCCTTTTCTCCATTTTCCCTACCTATTACTAAGATTGGTCCCTGAATATCGGATAAGGCTAAGTTTCTAGGTGGATGGAGGATAAGGTAAATGTCTACCTAAGCATACCTTCTAGGGTAAAAAGCATGTAAGAAGAGAGAGGCATTACAGATTAATAAGATCCTGCCCCCTAAAAACTTAAAAATCCCAGATAGTAGCCTTTGGCATTTATGTATCTATTATGAATATTTATCTGCAATCTTGTTTTCTCTGATAGATGGGCAAGGGGAATATAATTCTTGATGCTTCAGTATATCTCACTATGTGGGTACTGCCTCCTCTGGTGCACTTTATTACCCTTCCCTGCCTTCTTCTGTATGATTCTGGTCTGTGTCTTTCCCAAACATCCCACAGAGCATCTACCAAACCTGCCATTGGTCTTAGAATCATTGGTGAAGAGCTAAAGCTTGAATAGGCTTATAAACCACCTGGATTAGGAGTTCCTAACTGGTAGTCTATAGTTAGATATGGAAGGGGATTAGGAAGGGGTCTGTGAATTTGAATGGGAAAAAATTAATATCATTATTTTCACCAGCCTCTAATTGAAATTTAGCGTTTCGTTCCATTTTGAATGAAAAACAACAAACATTACTTTAAGAAGGAGTCCATAGGAAAAGGAATTCAAGATATTAAAAAAAAGGCTAGGAATCAATGATTTAGTCCAATTCCCTTACTTTATAAGTAAGGAAACTGAGGCCACTCAAGAAATTTAAATGACTGACCCAGGTAATAAACTTTTTAATATTTTGTACAGTGCAATATGCAGCACAATGCCAAGGAAAACTATTTCCCCTGTGATCCCTTTAATTCTTGCCTACCTCTTTTACTTTTGATATGAAAAAAAACATAAAACAAAAATTGAATAACCCCAAATTATGATAAATGCTTAACTGACAAATAAACAAATTATCAAGATGTTATTTCTTTTTCCAGGCCCAACAGATCTTACAAAAGAAAAGAAATGCATACTGTAAATACAAATTATCTGTAAGTCTTATATAACATTCCCAGGAATATCACAAGACATAGTATAAATACAGTATCATCATGTTATTTATAATACCAAAATATGTCCACAAGATCTCTGGGACAGGGAAGGGGATATATAAATAACAAAAATATTTTGCTAGTAAACACAAAGCAAAAATACTTATGCCTCCTATGCAGTAAACATTATGCTTCTTTCTTCATTTGGTTGGGGCAATGGAAAAATGCATAAAAGCAATCAGTCCTGGTTTTTTCCTTTTAGTTATTGACTCGAGACAGCTGTAATTTACTAAGTAAACTACCTGGCATCACTAGCCAAACTCAGAAGTCCATGCTTTCCATTACTGTTCAGTTATGAGGGTATCTTTGGCAGACTCGATGCACAGAAAGTAATCAATATAAAAAAAGAACAAATTAATCAAAAATTATGTAATATTATACCCCAAAAAGAGACTGATTAAATCTCCATACATTGTAGCCATTTCTAATCTGGTATTGTAGAGGTGTTTACAATCATTTTTGTGTTGACCTCAGGTGCCTTAGTATAGTTTTAATTGCTTACCAAAAGTAATTTTATTAGCAAGATAAAGATATAGTGAACACCAATAAGCTGCCTTTGAAATATAGAGAGCCTTTCAAGATGGAATTTTTAGTTAGCTCGCTGCTCTCTCTTTAGAGTTTAATTGATTTTCTTGACATCTCTTTAGCCTGGCAAACTGCCTGCCTAAGTACTTTATCTGACCTTCAGGCTGTTTGCCAGGTATTGATCCAAAAGCTACAATGGCTGTGTTGTACTGGGCTCTTCCAACTTTGATAAGGGCTAATGTACTAGCGCCAGTCAGACAGGAAGTCAATGGTCTCAAAATTTCTATCGTCCTCTCTGTCTATCTGTATCTTTCCTCTTATGTAAGTATTTCAAATCTTACTGAAATCAGATCCTAAGCAGACCAGATGGGCATTTGGGCCTAATTTCTTTTCCAGGAAATAAAAACGAACATTTTGGTAGAAGCCTCAAGAAAGCAATAAATAAAAATGTTTGATTTCATTATTGGAGTTAAAATAACTTTACTGCTTTACTGGGTTTTTTTCCCCTTAGGGGGGAAAAAAAAACAATAACGGAGCAGCTGCATAAAAGTCCAACAGATATGATGGAGAAGATAAAGAAAGGGTCCATTTATTTTCCTCAGCAAAATCAAATTCACGAGGGCAGCTAGATGGCATAGTGGATAGTGTTTAGGACCTGAAGGCAGAAAGATTACTCTTGAGTTCAAATCCAGTGTGTGACCCTGGACAAGACACTTAACTCTGTTTGCCTCAGTTGCCTCACCTGTAAAATGAACTAGAGAAGGAAATGGCAAACTGCTCCAATATTTTTGCCAAGAAAACCCCAAATAGGGTCATGATGAGTTAGACAGAACCAAAACAAATTCAACAATAGCAACCAAATTCTTAACACGCTAAGTCTAAAGGGTGCAAAAAAATTTAAGCATGATCCATATCATGAACAACTAAGACAGTGGCATGCAGCAAGCATAGTATGAAGCAAGTGGCTTGGCTCTTAAAGTGATACGTTGAATATCTGATTCATTTTCTTCAGGTCAAAGGGTTGAACGTAGGGAAGAAAGTAAGGAGGAAAGGGACTACCTTCTATTTTCTGAAGAGAGTCTATGCGACGGATTCCAGGGATGTTAACTACCAAGCACTGACCCTTAACTCTCATGATCATAAAAGTACCACCACCAGTGAACTTGGATGAGGAGAAAGGTCAACAGACCAGTAGAAATCCCTTTTGGAATTAGTGGGGAAAGATCAGGGCAATGCCCAGATTACTTACCCAGACAGCGCTTTAATGAGTCTGTCATGTGGCTACTGTATCACTTGTAACATTTGCCTAAATTCTACTGAATATTCTCCATAGAAGAACCATCTAGGACTGGGACTCCTCTTCTTGTTCTCTTGGCATTCATGCAATGGAACACATCTGCTATCTCACTGCCTAGTGCATTCATGAATCTTTCTGATGACAGCCTTTAAAACCTCTAATTATCAGAATTTCTTAAAAAAAGAAAAAGAAAACCTTACCTTTTGCCTTAGAATAAATACTAAGTATTGGTTCCAAGGCAGAAGAGAGGTAAGGGCTAGACAATGGGAGTTAAGTGACTTGCCCAGGAGCACATAGCTAGGAAGTATCTGAGGCTAGAATTGAACCCAGGACCCTCCATCTCTGGTCTGGCTCTCCATCCACTGAGCCAATTTAGCTGCCCCTACTATAAGAATTTCTAAAATGCTTAATAGAGGCTCGTTTTAAATGAAAAGCTGATAGTCACTTCATTGCCCTGAAATAAATGCAGTAATAAAAATTAAGTCTTCAAAGCACTTAGTAAAAACAACCCAAGACAGTAGAATGCTCCACAAGGTGGAGAAAGAGATATTAAATGTTTCAGGATCTCTAATCTGATTTTTTTTTAAATTAGCAACATAGAGGAGGACCTAGAAAACAGAACTTCTCAAGTTCCCTTGGCATGAAAGAAATTTGTGGGGGCAGGGAGTGTTGTTTTAAAGAAGAAACTTTAGTGATTGTGGGGCTGGTTCACCCCCAGGCACCCTCTGAGTGTCTAAAAATTTAGCCTGAGATTTTAGTGACTCACTGGAGTTGTGGTAGGTTAGGCTAGGTGCACAGGGTCATCCAGGGCCAGTGTGGATCAGCCTAAGAAGTTATACTTGGAAAAGAGTGGCCTAAGTTATTTTCAGCTCCCCACACACTATCTAGGGGCCATTGAGCCATTTACAAAGCTCCCCTCCCTTCATCTGATAGGGCCACAAGCCCAAATGGTAGGACAAATATGCCTGCAGAATTGACTTTCCTGTTTCGCTCAGGGCAGCAAGAGCCCTTTGATGCTTAAATACTTCCCCTCCAATCCCAACCCCTGAGAAGTGGCGTCAGCACCATCTTGAAAATCTACTTATGGCTAAGGGGGCGGGAAGGGGTGGAATTCCCTAAAAAGGGCAAGAAAAGCAAGGCAGAAACAGGAGAAGGGGCCACAACAGCAATCCTAGGCTCCAGAAATTCCTCCAGAGACTTTATTCAACACTAGCTTGGAATCAAAACAGGCAAACCCCCTTTAGCCCACAAAGAAATAATCAAGTCATTGATTTCTTCAGGAGGAAATCTCGAATAAAGAGGTCATGGACAAGAAACTGTAAATGTTACAGGTTGTTTTGTGTCCTATCAGTGAAATCAGGCCTGCTATTGTAATTACAATAATGTTTGTCCCTAACAATTTGATGCACAAGGACCTTGAAAAACAAGGACAGGAAGCAAAGTGAAATTCAGTTTAGAAAACTTCAAACTAATATACCTAGGGGAAATAAGGCAGAAGGCTATGCAGCAGCAGAAGGGGGAAACTTGACAAGTGCTGATGCCAGGAGATACTGAAGGAGGAGTCAACAGGAGAGGAGTTTACAGTGTGATGCTAGAAAAAAATCTGTTCCTTCAGTGCACGATGAGACAAAACTAGAGACAGAAAGAGGATGGCCCCTTTGCCAGGAGGGGTTGGTGAGATCAAGCTTAGGATTCTATGTCCGTGTTTTGCCAGCACACCATCGAAGAGGAAAAGCAGTGAAGATGCTGTGAAAAGAACTGGAGAAGGGAGAGGTACAGCAAAAAGGAAGGCTGAATTTGGAATCAAAGACCAGGGGTTCAAATCCCAGCTCTGCCACTTCCTACCTGTGTCCCTACAGGAATTCATGTAATCTCTATGACATTCTATTTCTAACCTAGTCATGACCAAGGTCCATTCCACCTCTAATTCTAAGACCTGACTGAGATCTAAGTTCAAGTCATGTCATTCATTGACTCTATATTGTTAAACAAGTCATGGTTCTCTAGGCCTCAGTTTCCTCATCTGTAAAATGAAGGGTTGATCTAAATATTATCTAAAGTCTCTTCTAAATCTAAAAATCAATGAAAGTGGATGTGGAAATAGAAAAAAATCAGAGGATGACCAGAAAGGGTTTTATATGATGCACAAAAGGTTAATGGAAGAAGGATCTGTGAAAAACAAAATAAAAACAGCAAATACATAAAGATTTATTTTAAATTGCACTTTTTTCCAGGTAAGAACTCAAAATTCCTTTTAAACTTTTAGGTCTTTTAAAATCTGGCTCAAATTCTTCTCTGATGAATAATAACAACTCACATTAATATATTGCCTTTAAAGTTTGCAGAGTATTTTCATCACAATGAACCCATGAGATAAATATCACAGCTATTATTAGGATAAGAAAAGAGACTGGACTTACAATTTCATTGGTACAGAGAATTCCTAGTGAGCAGTTGCTCTACCAAGGTAAGAGGAACTTTATCTGCAATTTACAACCTTAGAATATTGTCTAAAACACTAGAAGCTTAACTGACTTGCCCAGGCATAGTCACTACATGTTAGAAGTTGGATTTGAATTCAGGTTTTTATATATTAGAGGTTAGTTTACTAAACACTACACTATATTGTCTCATATTTGTTGTTCAGTTGCTTCTCTAAGTCATGTACCATTCTTTGTGACTCCATTGAGATATTCTTGGAAAGGATACCAGAATGGTTTACCATTTCTTTTACCAGCTCATTTTACAGATGAGGAAACTGAGGCAAGCAGGGTTAAGTGACTTGCCCAGGGTCAAACATATAGTAAGTGTCTGAGGCCATATTTGAATTCAGCCTTTCCTGACTACAATCCCAGAATTCCATCCGCTGGACCCACTAGCTGTGCCTCATATCTTATAAAACAACTATTATTATCTATTGTTATCCCCATTCTACAGAATAAATTGACATGCCTTATTGTCATCCCAATTCAGTAGAATAGATTGATTTATCAAATGTCACACAAATAGTAAATAGCAGATTAGAGTTTTGAAATCAGGTCTTTTGACTCCTAGTTAACACTCTCTTTTTGGTTCTCCAGGAATTCAGTACATTTGAAATGGAATATGGGAAGGATCTGCTATATACCCAAATTCTGCTCTCTTATGTATATATAGTAGGGAGATATTTTAGAGATTACCTAATCTAACCCCTTCATTATATTAATCATGAAATGAAAGCCAGGAATTGAGTGCATGTCATCTTTCTCTGCTTGGTGTGCTCCTGCCCTTACGCTACAGTTATCTGTCAACTCTGGCAACATCCAGGTTCCTGTGTACTGCATATGGCACAATGATTGGCTCTTTCCCAAGTGATTTAAATAGACATGGTCTCTGTCCTGAAGGGACTTCTCCATCCCCGTTATTGCAGAGCAGGAATTTGAAAAATAGAGAGGTCAAGAACAGAACAATAAAAAGAAACTGGGCTTCTGAAGCCCAACAGTCTATTCTCCCTCCAATAGGTTATGTAATTAGAATTCCCCTGATAAGCATCAAGATGGGAGCGGATATGCTCCAAGTAGTCAGGAAGCACACAAAAAAGGAAATTTTCACCTAGATGCTAGAGTAAAAGGAAATTCCTAGATGCCAGGCAAACTAGACTGCACAAAGTTTCTGCCTAAACAACTGGTTGGCACTCTACTCTGCAAGTCATTTCAAAGTAGATTTGAAAGAAATAGTAGAAAACAGTAAACCATTCTATAGAGGCTTCAAGTGGATAGATGAGATGACTTAACACATGCTTTCTTCACCTCATGACTCTACAGCATTCAATCTCCTGCTTTGCTCAGACATCTCTAGAAATATTCTCTATATCTCCTGGTGATGATGGCTTCTGGATTTGCAAAAGTTCCATTTGTTTCAAGTTATTCCCACTTTCTCATTCTCTAATTCATAAAGTCTTGCATTCCTTTAAGACAAAGGTTCTTCAGACCCATTGGAACTCTGGACAGATTTCGAGAGATCTATGAATTTTGATGAATGGGGAGAAAATACATCTTCCTTTATATATATATATATAATATGATATATCCAATTTTATGGGTAGTTACCTGAAGACACAAAACACAAGACTACAGTTCAAATCTGGACTCAAGCACTTACCAATTGTATGAACCTAAGCAAGTCACTTCACCTTCTTGACCTCAATTTCCTCATCTGCAAAATGAGTTGGAGAGGGAAATGGCAAACCACTCCAATATCTTTGCCACGTAAACACCAAATGTGACAAAGAGTCTGGCATGAGTGTAACAATGGAACTACAAAATATCTGAGTTTATATCTTTAAAACTTTATTCTGAAAAAAGGATTCATAGGTTTTACCAGATTCTCAAAGGGGTCTGTTACACAGAAAAATATAAGAATCACTGCTTTAAAGCCTCTTTTTTAGACAACTTTGTTTATTTGGTGTTTTGTTGATAGTAAAGACCTTTATTTTGCTGCCAGTATCATGAACCAATTCAAGATGAGCATCTGGCTTCTTTGTTGTTGTTATTGGTTGGTATTTTCCCCCATTTAAATTGTTCCTAGAAATTTCTGCTCTGGAAAACAGTATTTCCCCACATAACAGATTGGCATCCAGTCCTTAGCTGTTACCTCATTCTTTGCTCTGCTGCCATTGAAGGTTCTGTGCCAGTAAAGACAAAGTAAATACTTGAAGGTAGAAAGCTTCTATGGAAGATGAGACCTGTTAGCAAGTGATCCCATTCCACCTGTTTTTCTAGATAATATTAGTATTCAAAAAATTGTATCCTATTGATTGGACTTTGATTTCTAAGGCCTAGGGAATGACCAGTCACTTATTTTACCAAAGCAGATCAATAATTTACAGTCAGAAGAAACTGTCTGGGACATTGAAATTTTAAGTGACTTGCTCAGAATAATAGTCTGACACAGCCTGAATATCAAAGACAGGGCTTGAACCTCAATTTACTCCAAATTCACTATACAATACTGCCTAGCCCAGGTCGGGGTGGGAGGTGGTGTAGGCTGAGAAGGGAATGAAGATGGAAGGGAAACATTTCAAAGAAAAATAGTAGATTAGAGCTAGAATTTAAAGATTATTCAATCCAATTCCTTTATCTTATAGATAAGGAAAATAAGGTTCAAAAACATAGTTGTTTATTTAATATCACTCAGTAAATTAATGACAAAGATATGGAAAAGGACCGTCTAACTCCCAATCTTCTAGCTTCTCCATGACACCACACTCTTCTTCTAAAATACTTTAAGTATGTGTAATTTTGAAGGTTTAGGTCCTCTCTACTGTAGAAAGAAAGAAAGAAGGAAGGAAGGAAGGAAGGAAGGAAGGAAGGAAGGAAGGAAGGAAGGAAGGAAAAAGAAATCATATTTCAAGCATTTACTACGTGCTACACATTTTGCTAGAGGTAAAAGATATATGTACAAAAATTTTATACTTCTAAAAGGATAATTAACACAATGGCTGTGATCCTTACCACAACACCAACAGAAGGGCTTAGAAAAGTATTCCCTAAAAGCTATAGCAGATCTCCAGAAAAGGCATCTACAAATCCTATCTAGAGGGACAGCTCCCACTGCCATCCCATCCATCCACATGTATGCATGCAGAGCAGTCTGGTACTTGGCAGTGCTGTATCACATTCAAGTACTAACCCAGCCCAATCTTCTTTAGCCAATCACAGCATGTTCATGGCGGTATGACCATAGATGGGGGCTCATCTCAGCACTGTCACTGTTGACTGATGGCTTCAAGCACATTCTTCTTACATGTGTTGTGTCCAAAGGTCTACAGTGTGTGTGTGTGGGGGGGGGTGGAGATGTCTTTCCTCTCTCTGTCTCAAACTTGCTGAAAAAAATAGCATGAAAATAGACGATATTCTTAAAGTAATCGTAGCTCTTCTAATCAAGTCATAGAAGTATATGTATATTAAGGATTATAGTCGCCATACCATACCATAAAATAAACATTGTCTACAAATGAAGGTTAAAGAGACCTTTTCTATCCCCTTTTCACATTTTCTTTTCCTTATTTTGTTATTTATTTATTTGTTTGTTTGTTTCTATTTTAACCAGGCTAGAAGCAGGGTTTGCTCATCTGCCAATCCCCTCTAATCAGCAACATTGCTCTGACCTACTCCATTTCCATCCTGAGCCAAATCTTTTCCCTCTTTAGGCAAACTGGTGGCTTCCCCTGCCTTCAGGTCATCATATTAATGCCAAACTCAGTGAGAATGCCAGATCAGCATAAACTACTACAGTACAGAACTCCAAGGCTCAAGAGATAAGCCAGCTTCAATATCTCTGATAATTGGGATTACGGACATGTGCTACCATGCCCAATCCCACATTTTCTTTTGTTATCTCCATCCTCTCTCCTGGCACTTAGCATAATACTTAACAGAGAGTAGGCAATAAATGTTTATTGAATGATTGGCTCACTGACTACTCCTCATACAAGTATACAAGTATAGACAAGACTACAAGTCTTCATACTTTCAGGTCAGGGATTTAGCCATTCAATTTAAATGTAGAAAGGTATCAAAATGAGTATCTAAAGGTCACAGGAAAAAAGACTAATCTGTTCCCTGTTCCTGTAAAAATACATAGTCATCCGAATGCTTTAAAACACAATTTCAATAAAACAGAAGAATTTTTGTCACAAAGTAGTCCCACCTCATACCCCACTTTCAAATTATGGGGACTCAGAAAACTGTTAAGCATGATTTTTAATTTAAACAAAATTAGTTATATGCTGTCAGTAGCTCTCTAGCAGTAAGGTAAGATTATAAACCAGATATCACCTCTAAGAAACTGTTGAAGGAAGTCTAGGTTGGGCTTTTACCCCAGGACTGCCTAGAATGGAATTTACTGAAGTTGGTAGGGATCCAAGACTCGGACCAGTTCCACAGTGGGCAGAAAAAGATGAAGATCTGACACTACAATACCTACTGACACAATCCCTAGAGGCATCAAAGCAGCAGTGCTGGCATTCCATTTCAATAAGCTGGTGTTTTGATGAGTCACTAAGAAAGAAACTGCTCACAGAAGAATTTGAACAACCCTTAGAGGTTATTGAATTCTAGGAACAGGGCTTAACGAACCCTGAGAGATCATCTAGCCCAGAAGTTCTTAATATTTCTTGTGGCATGAACCCCTTTAGTAGCTTGGGGAGCCTAAAGACTCCCTAGAATAATGTTTCTTGGGCACAGCTAGGTGGCTCAGTGGATTGAAAGCCAGGCCTAGAGATGGGAGATCCTGGGTTCAAATTTGGCCTCAGACACTTCCTAACTGTGTGACCCTGGGCAAGTCACTTAACCACCATTGCCTACCCCTTACCACCGCTGCCTTGGAACCAATATACAGTATTGATTATAAGACAGAAGGGTTTAAAAAAAATCCAATAAATAAAAAAATAAACAAAATCAAGTTACGAATGAATGGTTTATACCAGAATTTATTCATCTGGAGTCTACAGAACACCAAAGGGTCTAAGGATAGATTTCAAGGAGTCTATGAACTTATATGGGAGCAATTATATTTTTATTTTCCCTAATCTTTGGTTTTCTTGGTAATATTATGACTATTTTATTTTACATACTTAAAAACATCATTTTGATGGTTTTTATACAAGAGACCTTACCATACTGCCAAAGGGGATCATGAAACAAAAATTATTAAGAGCCCCTGATTTACACAATGAGTATTGCAGAATTTTAGAGGGAAAGAATTAAAATTAAAAACTAAAAGCAATGTAGTATAGCAGCAGTGCTATAAGCTTAGAGTACTTCTCATTTTTATTTGATTAATTATTTATTTAGGATATTTTTCATTGGAAACATGACTCATGTTCTTTCCTTTCCCTCTCCTCTACCCACTCCCAGAACTGACAAGCAATTCCACTGAGTTATACATGTATCATTGTTCAAAACCTATTTCCATATTATTAATATTTGCAATAGAGTGATCATTTAAAATCAAAACCCCAATCACATATTCATCAAACCATGTGATCAATCATATGTTTTTCTTCTGTGTTTTTGTTCCCACAGTTCTTTCTCTGGATGTGGATACCATTCTTTCTCATAAGTCCCTCAGAATTTTCCTGGATCACTACATTGCTGCAAGTAGAGAAATCTATTACATTCGATTGTGCCACAGAGTATCTGTCTCTGTGTACAATGTTTTCCTGGTTCTGCTCCTTTCACTCTTCATCAATTCCTAGAGGTTGTTCCAGTTCACATGGAATTCCTCCAGTTCAATTATTTATTTTAGCCCAATAATATTCCATCACCAACAGATACCACAATTTGTTTAGCCATTCTGTAATCGATGGATACTTCCTCCTTTTCCAATTTTTGGCTGCCACAAAGAGCATGGCTATAAATAATTTTGTACAAAGCTTTTTTACTTATTATCTCTTTGGGGTACAAGCCCAGCAGTGGTGTGGCTGGATCAAAAGGCAGTTAGTCTTTTAAAGCCCTTTGCATATAATTCCAAATTGCCTTCCAGAATGGTTGGACCAATTCACAACTCCACCAGCAATGTATTAACGTCCCAATTTTGCCACATTCCCCCCAACATTTATTACTTTCCTTTGCTGCCATATTAGCTGGTCTGCTAGGTATGAGGTGGTACCTGTTATGAGGAAGATTAATAAATGAGTCTCTTGGAGACTTAACAGGCAGGGCTAAAGGATTCTAACTGGAATGGAGAAGCAAGAAATGTGGCTTCTCTCTCTGAGATGGACTCCGTGGTGGATCCAGAAGGAAGACTGTCATCTGCTTGTGGGAGATTTTTGGGAGAGACTATTAAACCCAACCTGAGTTGCTGGTTAACTTGGGCTGGGTTAGCTCCCAGATCTACCCACTTGAAGGAGTACTGACTGTGGTCCTGGAAGAGCTGCAACATCGCTGGAGTGAGACAGGACTCTGCAGTGAGGATATCCCACTTTCATTCCTGATCTCCTTTGTGCCCTGCCCTGCTATAGTTTTAGATTAATGTAGATGAATCCAATCCCTCCCTGAGGCTTGCCCATAGACTGGTAGAATAGAAATACCTTCTCCCTTCTTTATACTACATTTTCTTTAATTAAACCTGTGTGTATAAACTCTCTTGGCATTCATTGCTGGTTTCACAGACTCCCTGGCTGGTGGATCAGTGTGGCAGTTAGGGTCAGGGAGTTAAGGCCAGAAAAATGAAAGAAAATATAGTCTAAAGAAGGGAGAAGCACAAGCAGATGACATTCTTCCTTCTGGATCCCAGGAAATCAGGGTACAAACTCCACTTCCTCTGAGGTCTCTCAGGACTCAGTTGCAACTTGTTCCCAACCACCATGGAGTCTGTCTCAGAGAGAGAAGCCACACTTCCTGCTTCCCCATTCCATTTAGAATCCTTTAGCCCTGCCTGCTAAGTCTCCTAAATATTCATTTATTAATCTTCCTCACAACATACCTCAGAATTGTTTTGATTTGCATTTATCTAATTATGTGAGATTTAGAGCACTTTTTCATGTGTTAATTGACAGTTTTGATTTCTTCATCTGAGAACTGCCTATTCATGTCCTTTGACCATTTATCAATTGGGGAGTGGCTTTATTTTTTTGTACAATTGATTTATCTTCTTATAAATGTGAGAAATTAGAACTTTGTCAGAGGTTTCTGTTATAAAGATTTTTTTCCATTTTGTTGCTTCCCTTCTAATTTTGGTTGCATTGGTTTTGTTTGTACAAAATCTTTTTAATTTAATGTAATCAAAATTATTCATTTTATATTTTTTAATATTCTCTATCTCTTGCTTGGTCTTAATTTTTTCTCTTTTCCATTGATCTGACAGGTATACTATTCTTTGTTCATCTAATTTGCTTATAATTTCCCTCTTTGTGTTTAAATCATTTACTTATTCTCAATTTATCTTATTATAAGGTGTGATATGTTGATCTAAATCTAATCTTTCCCATACTGTCTTCCAATTTTCCCAACAATTTTTTGTCAAATAGTGGGTTCTTGTCCCAAAAGCTGAGATCTTTGAATTTATCATACACTATTTTGTGTAAGCTTAAAAATTAATATATAATATCTCCACATATACTATTTAATAATATTTATTAATAATAACTTGAAGTAAAAGAAAATAAAAAGCTAGAGTAAGGAGGGAGCTAACCCAGCCACGGTTGCAAGAGAAGAGAGAGAAAAGGTGGTGTTAGAACCAACTTATAAACAAAATGTGAGGATGCAAAGTGGGAGTGAGAGAGGAAAAGAATTCTGGGAAATACTAAAAGAATTCTGGGGAACACTAAAGGAATTCTGGGGAACATAGTCTTAGGGTACAAAATTCCAACTACAAATTCCCCACTGTGATCTTTTGGGTGACTAGTCTCCCCAAGGGAACATTTAAACATAACATACTTAAAACTCTAAAGATTTTTAACTAAAGGTATATACAATATTGAAGTTTCTAAAGGGAAATTACAATAATTTGGGGATAAAAGGGAAATAAAATAGAAAAAGAACAAAGCAAATGATTGCTACATTAGCAAAAGACCAATTTGGGGGCACTCCCCTTCGCCATAAAAGTTTACATTCAAAATAAATGCATTAAATCCCCAACAGTTCAATTCACCACATCCCAAAGTTCACTCTGAATCTTTTGGTACAGTGTGTGGTTTCTGCAGTCATCTTCATGGCACCTTCTCCAAATAGTTTACTTTCTGGATTCTGGGAGGTAGCAAGTTTCTTATCCTAAAATTACTCTCAAAAGAATTTAAATTTTGCATTATAGGATAATAATACAATCCCCCCTGAGGAGAATAATGACAAACACAGGGATCACTCAGGGATGCGTGGCTGAGTTATGAGGTATATGAATCAATTGTCAAAAGACAATCAAAAACAACAAAAAAAATCCAAATAAAACAGAAAAAGAATTATGGATGAAATATAAACTATCAATGTCTTATGTCTAAAAAATCTAAGTAAAGGAAAAATAAACCTAAAAGAGGTCCTTAAATCATGGCCCAATTAAAGTGATCTATGTCTCATAAGCCTGTAGTATCAATTATGCAATTACCTATTGCAGCCAAGACTACAAGAAATTGCTACACTATGAAAGACAGAAAAAGGATTAGATTTTAGCAGCAAATAGGAAATAGCATTCCCTGGTCTGATTTTATCTTTTCTCTCAGGGATATGGAAGCCAGGATGACAGCCAAAGTGAGGTGCTTGATAGAATGTGGCATGAGAAAGACCTGTCTCTGACATATGTCAAATAGCCACAACCTTGAACTTCAAACAAGATCAAGTCCTCTTGTCTTGGCTCAGAATCTCCTCAATACCACTGGCCTTGGTGGGTCCCTTTGACCTTATGCTCGATTGGCACTATGCAGGTTAGCTTTGTGCTTCTTTGGCACTATTCAGTGGTTCTTTTTGTGTTCCCTTCTCCTGGAATCAGACAGAATCATTAAGCAAAGTTCCATAATTTTTAAACAATGAATGGCAGGTTTCCATAGTCTAAAGTTTTGGGGTATGCATTTATATTAGTACTAATGGACATTTTTAAACTTACTCTAGTGCAAAATCAAAAAACCTTAATACTAGTAACATGTGCTTCAAATACAAAAAAAAAATGAGAGAAAAAAATAAAACACAAATACTATATTGCACATACAAGGGAAAAGAATAACAAAAAAAAGTTTTAAAAATAAAAAAATATATATAGTTTACAAAAAGTGACACACTGTGTCAGCCAAGGAGAGGTGGAATACAAAGGTTTCTCACCCCAAAATGAGATCCATTTCCGTTTTTAACTTGGTCATGATCTACAGTGTGAGTGCAAATGATTTTCACAAAGTAACAGCTTTATAAAACAGTAGTACAGCAGGTAATGCACATTCAAAGAAATACCAAAGTTCCCGAAATTCACAATAGCCCATCTAATGACAATAGCAAACAAACCCACTATCACATAGGATTAACATAAGTCTCTATATAGACACTTGCAGTATGACATTTTAAAAAATTATGAACTCATGGATACTTGTCACAAGTTTTACAGATCTAGCCAATCTTTCAACCTTGGCAAAGATATTTTTAACAAAGTCTATTACTGCCATCATTCCAAACTTTGGTTGAGGAGCCTAGAAAAAAATGCAAACCTCTGTACTAGTGATGATAACCTTTGGTGTCTAAAACATTACCAATAATCTAGTTCATTCTGGTGGAAGGATAGAGTAAGCTGAAGAGTTAAAACTATAAAAATCATCCAGAAGCCACTAGGCTACCTGGGTAATGGATCCTCTCAAGAGCCATTCAGAGGTATCATGCCCCTTTGTTAAGAAAATGTTACACTGGGGGGTGGGGGTTAAATTAGTTCCTCACACAAGTGGGGTAAAGTAGAATACACACAGGTAACACACACACTGAGTTGGGGAGTATCTGGATAAAAGATAGATGAACAAAACCAGAGAAAACAGCTTTATTTAACAGTGGGTTCTTGTTGTCAGTAAAGTTATCTGGGAAAGGAGAAGATACAGGAAGGTCTGTATAACAGGGTTTTATTTACTAAACTGGGACAGAAAGTGAAGGGTAGTATGAGAAACTACCACTTGGTTCTAAAGGTTAACTATCAGGGAATGGAAGGATGGAGATGGCTACTCTAATCACTAAAACTGCCAGCAGACAGCCTGGGGTAGGTGCTGGATGGTCAGGGTTGAGAGTATCTCACAAAGTTATCCTTTGGATGTTGTCTAGATGTCCCAGGAACACAGGTTAAACATCAAGATAATCCAATTTTGGGAAGTCTGGGAGATTGGAGTTTCTGTGTATGTCCACCAACACAGAAATCCTTTCTCAAACTGCACCTTCACGATCTTGATAGAAGATCTTATATTCAATGTTCAAGGCATAACTCCAAAGTACAGAGATCCCATACACCACACACAGGCTCACCAGACAGTTGCTTACCCAGGCCACAACTGCTAACTAATAAATGCCAAATGCAGAGTCTCTGTGTGACAGTGTGCCCTCTAGCAGAATTCCAAGTTTGGAATTTCAGCTCCTGCCAACTTGACCTGGCAGTCTGCTCTTTACTAAGTCCTAATCTGCATTTTCTCTATAACCCCTTGGAAAATCTTCCTACCACCTAGATAAGATTATAACCCATTTTGAGGTAACTAAGCCTCTTAGGAAAACTCCTTTCCTCTAGTATGAGACTGTAACAATATAAAACACCTATCTCCAATATGTCCCACTCATTTATGTGGAGCTGAGGACTAAATAGTGAAAATCACTTCAGATGTCTCATCCATTACATTTTTAATAAATGTGGAGTTGGGGAAATACGACACTGCATTGCACTTCATTTCAGCTGCTAAATGGACCCTTACCTCTTGTTACAAAGAACTCAGAGGAAGGCAAAATGATAAGTCAAAGGTATTGATGCTACTAGATATCTAAAAATCATTGGAGACCCCTTAAATCAATTGAGATATTGAGCTCATTAAATTCTCCAAAGGTTATATACAATTGTAGCCAGTTTTATGGAGTCCATCCATCATCTATGTGACTAATAACAAAGGCAAAATGGAACAAAAGGCTGTATAAGCAACATGTGACCTTGATGGATCAGGTAACAAACTGAGCATCCCTAAGGACCTATGGTTTTGCCAAGAAAAGGGCTTGTGCAAGATGTTTATGGACTTTGACAATGATATGTTCTTCTGTACAGTCATAGGGGAAAGGTACAAATAAAGATCATGTAACAAATCATATAGCTAATAGCCAAAACATAGTAGCTTCAAATGATTCAGTGTAACAGAATAGTATTGGTTAGATTAATATATGAACTTTAAAATAATATTAAATCTTAATGCAAACAATCAGCAAAATACAATAGGAATGACGAGATACAGGCACTGAATTCAAAAGTCCTTTTCTCCAATTCTAATAGACTTCTTCACTATTATGGAGGGGAAACAAAACTCAAAAAGTTATCATCAATAAACTTCCAGATCTCTTTAAGGTTCCTTTCCCTCCCCAGTATTATCATCCATTTAGATTCCTTTTGTCACACCTCTGGAGTTCCTCATACATGCGCTGGGCATAGTCTAAAGAAATCCCATATTAGATGTGGTGCAGAAACTCGGCAGGCCAAAATGACAAGGGGGTGTAAGGTGAACCTCCTATATGAATCTTAAGATTAGTCAAGCTTTCAACTGCAATGTATCCAATCAGCACAAAAACTCTCATGAATAGAAGTAAGAAAAGACATCCTAAAGCTGTAAGAGCTCAATAAGGATCTCTGGAAACAGAGGCTGTCTGAGAGACGCAGGAAACTGAGCCATGCTTGCAATCTCTACTTCCTGTCAGTAGATGGTGCTACCCTAGTATGCTCTGCCTAGGAGTAAAAGTCTCACAAGGAATGTTTGGGAGAAAAGTTCCATCCTTTCCCCCACACAGGGGTAAAAACAATGGCCCCATGATAACTCAGTCACCTTCCCCATAATTAGGAGCATGGAAGCCTTCCTGGTTTAACCAGGCTGGGTTTGGGGTGGATAGCATGGATTGGACTATACCAAGCTGTATTCCCCTGTTGAAAAGCAGTTAGTACAGGCTTGAAAACCACGTTGGGGGGGAGGGAGGGAAGGGATTTATAATTCACCAGCTTCTTAAGAACTCCTAGGTTTAAAAAATTTGAGAATTCTATCCCAAAGTGATAGCCATAAATGTAAGCTTAAAAATTAATATAGAATATCACCAACTATTATATTTTGCAAGATTCATAATAACTTGAAGTAAAGGAAAATAGAAAGCTAGAGTAAAGAGTGAGCTAACCCAGCCATGGTCATGATAGAAGAGAGAGAGAAAATGCAGGGTTACAGCCAACTTATAAACAAAACATGAGGACTCAATATGGGGGTGAGAAAGGAAAGGAATTTTAGGAAATACCAAAGGAATTCTAGGGAATATAGTCCTAGGGTACAAAATTCCAACTACACACTTGCTGAGGTCATTTACCCCAAGTCTATTTCACTGATCCACTGATCCACCCTTCTGTCTCTTAGCCAGTACCATATTGTTTTCATGATCACTGCTTTATAGTACAGTTTAAGATCTGACTGTGGGGCCACCTTCCTTCACATTTTTTTTTTCATTATTTCCCTTGATATTCTTGATCTTTTGTTCTTCCAGATGAACTTTGTTAGTTTTTTCTAATTCTATTTAAAAAAAAAAAGTTTCTTGGTAGTTTGGTAGATATAGCAATGAATATGTAAATTAATTTGGATAGGATTGTCATTTTTATCATATTAGCTCATCCTACTCATGAGAATTAATGTTTTTTTCTAATTGTTTAGATCTAGTTTTAATTTAGAGTACTTCTCTTGAGAAGATTTCAATTCTTTTTCCATATATATCTGATCCAACTGTACACCCTAGCCATCTCTTTGCTATCATCCTATTAATGGACCTCCCAGACCACTAGACTTCCTGTGTCTACATCTGTGTGACTTAGTCCACTCCACTCTGGAACCCAGACCCAGGATTTTTGCCTGACGAGTGAGTCTGCTGAAACACAAATGACACACTTTCTATAGCTGACCTCAGATTGTTAACCTTGCTTTGAATTCCATCTCCTCTGTTGCCTTAGCCATATAATCCTCCTCTGCACCTTCCCACCTATTACTCTGGGAATAGTAATCAGTTGTTTCTAGAAGGGGCATATCAATTAATTTTCAAAACTTGTGTAGCAAGTTTTTATATATTACTATAATTTTGACAGGGTGAGGGAGAAGAGAATTGGACAGGGTAAGGAAAAATATTAGGAAAAGGAAGAAAATTTGAGTCATATCTATTTATCTGTTTGCACGTTGCATTCCCGTCCCCCAACATATACACTAAAATGTAAGCTTCTTGTGGGTAGAGTATATTTTATTTTGCCTTTTTATTCCTAACACTTAGCATATTATCTTATGTATAATAGGTATTTAATAAATGTTTATTTTTTTATGGTCTTGAGGATTAAAATTCAAGAAGATATTGCCAAAGTGGAGTAGGGAGAAAAAAGAGAAGGGAGGAGGGAACCACATTTTAAAATATCTGTCATTTAAAAAAAAATTAAATTCTAGAGGCAGAACTTGGAGAAAAGATGTAATGGCAAAGTGGGTATACATGCAAAAATGGTCCACACCTAAGCATAATAGGAGGATGACTCGAAGTCTGGCTGGCAGGCCCCCAGCAGGCCATCAACAAGCTCAACCATCAGCTCTTGCCCAGCATGTAAAAAAGAATAATTCTGCTGTAACTCTAACTGACTGTGGCACAGGATTCTACGATATATCTAACTGACTGTGAAATAAGCAGGATTGTGAAAAGTGGCCTCAATAACAAAGAAGCATTCATGTGTGGAATGTCTCCACTTTTCCCTCTAATCTTTTACCAAAATGTGTTTTCATAGAAGATTCAAGAGATTTCCTATTTTTCTTCTAATAAAACTTCCCTGGGAATATTTGCTGAACTTCTTACCATTGTTTTTTCAATGGATGTAACAAATTGAAAACTCATCAAGCAATAAGAATTTAGTAATTGCCTATTCCATACTTAGCATTGAGTTCTTAGATCCTGGAGACTTAAATGAGGCAGTTCCTGAATTCAAGGGTAAGATAAAAAAGTTAATTTATTTAAATACAGAATAAAAACAAAATAAATACACAATGATTTGGAGAGAGTCTCTAACTACTGGGGAGGAGCACCATCTTGAAAATGTAGCCTTTGACTTGAGCCTGGAAGGGAACTGGGGAAAACAAGAAGAAGAGGGTAACCTTCACAAAAACACAGAGATGAGAGATGACATATTATATACAGGGAACAGCAAGTAGGCCAGTCTTGCTGGCTAGAAAGAAGAATGTATGAGGGGGTGTGATGCATAATTATATCATGAAGATAGGCTGGGGACAAATCGTGAAGGGCCTTCAATGCCAAACAGAAGAATTTGTACTTTTTATCACAGAGGTGACTAAAACTTCTTGAGCAGAGGAATACCATTATAAGACATAGGCTTTAGGAATATAGATTTGGCAGATCTGTGGAAGGTGGTTTAGAGAAGGAAGAGATTGGATGCAGCTTGGGAGACTAATGAGAAGGCAATAATCCAAGTAAAAGCTGATAAGGTCCTAGACAAGAGTAATTGTATAAAAAGGAAATTGGCAAAATTTGACCACTGATGTTATGCAGAGGTTAGGAGTGAATGAATGATGGTTCTGTCATTATGGATCTTGGAAGAATATGGTGCTAAAATAGGTAAGTTAGGAAAAGGAGTGGATATGTCAGAAAAGATAATGAGTTCTGTTTTAGGGCATGTTGAATTTGGAAAATCTATGGGTCAGCGAAGTGGAGATATTCAGCAAAAACTTAGAGAGGAAGAAATGGAACTCAGGAGCTGGATGATATCACTAACAGACAAAAATATAGGTGGAAAAGAGGATAGGACCCATGCCAGAGCCCTGGAGTATATTTGAATATGAGAATCATGGATGGTGCTTTTGCAAAGGAAACTGAGTCAAATCAGTCCAACAAATAGGAAGAGAGCCATGATAGAAATGCAATACAAATTCAACAGAGGAAAGATTACCCAAAATGAGGAGTTGATCAACAGTGTCAAATGCTGCAGAGATCAAGAAACATGAAAGACTGAGAAAAGACAAACAAATTTACAGTGAAGACATCGTTGGTGACCTTAGAGAGAGCTGTTTCTATCAAATGGTAGGAATGAAAACCAGATTGCAAAGTTTGAGAGGTGTGTGGGAGGTGAGAAAATATAGACAAAGCATGAAGAGAGCTAAATTCTTAGAGTCTGGTTGTGAAAAGGAAGAAAAATATAAGAGAAAAGTCTGAAAGGAATGGTAGGGTCAAGTAGACTTCTGAGTATGAAGATAGCAGGAAAGGTACCAGCATATTTAGAGAATCATGTATATTTGTTACAGGAGTTTTCTTTTTCTTTTTCATTGGGAGATAAGTAGGAAGGAGATAAAAAATAAATGCTTACTCATTAAATAAAAAGAAAATTCAATTTAAAAAAGAAAAGTAGGGTAAGAGGGGAAAACTGCTAGAAGAGGTGGGACAGAAGGGAATCAAGAGTACAGGTAAAGAGGAGTTGACAAGAAAGATCCCTAATCTTCTGAGACTGCAACAAAGGAACAGAGGATGGCAAAAGTGATGTGAAATAATAAATTGGGAGGAGGGAAAGGAGTTCTCAATGGATGGTCTCAATATTTCCCTTGAAGTATAATATAAAGTCTTCCCTCTGAATAAAGAGGGGAGAGAGTTTTATCAGCGATTCAAGAAGAGAAAATTTAGAAGAACTTTAATTATGGACCAATAAAAGAATTGGTATGTATCAGTGAAGCCCAATTGGTATTAAATAACAAATTTGTATGGGCTTATTCATTCAGCAATTATGTGACTGCCTCCAGTTACTATTAGCAGCAATCAAGGAGAAGAGAAGTGGCAGATGGAGGGAGTCAACTAGAATTTGAAATTTGCAAAGCAATAAACAATTGTCAGAATGGGGTAAGACATTCTAAAATGGAAGACAGTGCAAAATTGAACTGGCTGCTCAAAGGGTAGAGATGTTAAAGCATGGAAACTTAAACTAGAGAAAATTTGATGGACTGGGAAAGCAGAGAGAAATCAAGTGATTGGAGGTTGCAAAGAAGATGGAGAATAGGTTGAGGGGAGACTAAGGGAAAGCCAGAATAACAAAATGTTAAGGTCTGATGGAAGAATTTTAGAATTATGGGTTGTGAGAATATATTCATTGTGAGGGTCTAAGTGCGTGGCTGAAAAAGAGTAAAGCTTCAGATAACATGAGCTCACGCAGCTAATGGACTAGGTAGCAAGAGTGTTTGAGGGATTTTCATTCTATTAAATATTAAGGAGAGTTGGGTGGCACAATGGGTAGAGTGCCAAGTCTAGAGTCGGGAAAACTCATCTTCCCAAGTTCAAATTGGCCTCCGTCACTGATTAGCTATGTGACCTTGGGCAAGTCATTTAACTATTTTCTTCAGTTTCTTCATTTGAAAAATAAGCTGGAGAAGGAAATTATAAACCACTCTTGTTTCTTTGCCAAGAAAATCCCAAATAGGGTCACAAAGGGTTGGAAAGAACTCAGTAAGAACCAACATTGTTTTTTGACTTTCTTTTCTCGCCAGTGTTTCACAAGTGCCTGGCATACATCTAGCGTCCCGAAAGTTTTAGCAGTTTTAAGACATCAGAGCCTGAGATCAAACGCACTTAAACTTTTAGGGCACCCTGTAGAAAATGCTTAGAAATGTTCATTGACTGACTGTAAAACAAGGATGATAAAGTAATTCCTATCTCACAGGACTATAATGAGGCTCAAATGAGATTTATTTTTTAAAGCACTTTGTAAACCCTTAAGTGCTCTAAAATGGCAGCTATTAGTAAACTGCATGATTTTACCTCTGTGAACACATACAAAGAGGTAGATTAGCATGGTGGAGAGTGTTGAGCTTGAGGCAGGGAGACTCAAGTTTGAAACTTGCCTCCTACAAGATCTGGTGTGACACTGGAGAAGTCATTTACCTCTATATGCCAAGAGTAAGAGACAACACGGACAAATGTACCTTTCAAGTGGTCATCATCCCTAACAGAATGTAGAATGTGACTTATTCATTTTTGTTGTTCAGTCATTTCAGTCATGCCTATTCTTTGTGCCCCTATTTGGGGTCTTCTTGGCAAAGATACTGGAATCTTTTAGCATTTCCTTCTCCAGTTCATTTTTACAGATGAAGAGACTGAGGCAAACAGGGTTAAGTGAGTTGCCCAGGGTCACACAGCTAGTAAGTGTCTGAGGGCAGATTTGAACTCAGAAAGAGGACCCAGCCTGCTATTCACTATACCATCTAGCTGCCTAGTTTCATCACACCAGAGAAGAAAAGGTACAGTCAGTCTCCAGTTTTACAATACAATGCCTTTCTAAAAATTGTACCATAAAGTAAGACAGGATTTCCTAAATTTGGACTGAGCTTGCCCTGGTTGTGGTCATCTGTTCTGAATACACTTGCCATCAGCAGCAGAAAGTTTTGAATGAGTTGATAAAGGACAAAAAGGAAAATATAAATGCTTTTTTCTTAGGAAATGTGAAATTGCAATAATTTATACTTAGCAAAGTAATTATTTTAAACATTTTATCCTCAAAACAGTGCTACAAAGTTGGCAAGGTGGGCATTATTATTCCCATTTTACAGATAAGGAAATCAAAGATTAAAGATAAAGCCACACAGCTAAGTAAGTAAGTGGCAGGTGCAGACTTTGAACTCATGTCTCCTGACTCTTGGTCCAGTGCTCTTCCCACTATACCATACCATCTCTTTAAAAAACCTAGCAGTGAAAAATAAGAAGGGCTTGTAAGAGCCTTCAACTACATAAAGAAATATTGTATAAATCATAGTGAGCAGCTGTTCTCTTCCATCAAGCAGAAGCTTTCAGTTTAGCTAAGAATAATCCAGATTTAGATTCTAGAATCATATGGGGAAAGGCTCTGCCATTGTATGATTTGAGAAGCATTAGAATGTTATAGGATAAAATAAGGATTTTAAAGAAAATGTGCTTAGATCCCTGGTTTCCATAGGAGAACAGATAGACAGCTACATGGTCCAGTAGATAGAGTAGTGGACCTAGAGTCAGGAAGACCTGAGTCCGAATCCAGCTTCAGATACCCAATAATTGCGTGATCTTGGGCTTCTCTCCTATTTACCTTGGTTTCCCCATCTGTAAAATGAGGATAATAACAGTACTTTCCTTTCTGCCAAGAGTTGTGAAGATGAAATGAGATGAAAATTGTAAAATACTTTTTACAGCAACTGGAACATCAAAGGTGCTATATAATTGTTAGCTATTGTTATTAATTTGATCAAAATAAGTATAGAGCTGGAAGGGACCTGGGTGATCATCTAATCCAATCTCCTTCTAATTTGAAGGAAGACTTGCCCAATATCACACAAGTCTCAAGTAATAGAGCCTCTGTGTGTGTATTTTCTGTGAGAGTTATTCACAGTCCTGCCTTAAAACTCCACACACTCTCAAATTCTCTTCCAGTTCTATGATTTATTCTATCCCACGAACAACGCTCCAGCCCCAAATGACGGATGGCTGCGTTCATAATGAATACCCTTAGAAGGGCCGGTCAATGCCTTCTCTCATAGAATTGGTTAAAGAAATATCCCTGTAATTTCAGCTGCATTTCTTCCTTCCCACCACTTTTCATATCCTTTTTTGTTTCCCCGGGACTCTGATTTCATTCTTCATCCTCTCTTTTCTTAATCCGTCATTATTTGTGAGACACTGGTGGCTGAATGGCATAATAGGCCTTGTCTCACCCTATTTACCATGCCCATTAAATCTATTAGTCTCAGTATACCATCAGCTTTTTTAAAGTGCCCCTTTCACAGGCCCCCTTCTTACCTGTTCTAATGACATTGTTCAGTCTCCTGATGTCCTTTGAACACTCATGTCATTAAGCTCCAATTTCACTCTCCTTTTGATAATGACAAGATGGCAGCCCTTTACAATCTTACTCTTGAGGCCTAACAGAGTATCCTTATAACAGGGACAAGCAGAGAGATACCTATTGATTGCTTTTTCTTCTCCTCCCTCTGGGTCCTTACCACTACCCCATCCTGCCCCCAGGGTCTAAGAGTGGCTGCTCTGTTCCCACTAGGCACAGACCCTTTTTATAACTCTCTCCCTCACTGCCCAAGGTTTAAATCTCTCCTCCTTTCCCACAGTCACAAAAAAAAAACAAATAAAATAAAATAAAATAAATAAAATAAAATAAAATAAAATAAAATAAAATAAAATAAAATAAAATAAAATAAAATAAAATAAAATAATGAGAGTTCTAGTAGAAGGCCAGGACATGCCTTTGAGAGTCACTGTGCAAGGGATGAGGTCTCTTATATCATTTTTATTTTTAGTGTCCTGTTCTTTGCCATGACCCTCCTTTCTGACATTTAGATCCTACAATAGGAATTAGCCTGTAAAAAAAATTTTTTTAACTCTTTCAGAAGGGTAATGTATAATTCTCAGAAGGAAACGTATGTTTTATAATCTTTAACGTAAAGTTTAAATTCTTTTGAAAATGATTTCAGGATAAGAAAATTGCCGTCTCCCCAGAATCCAGACAACGAACCTGTTTGGTGAAGACACCATGAAGATGACTGAAGAGCCTTCACTGGATCATGAAGATCAAAATTTGAACTTTGGGGTGTAGTTGATTGAATTATGGGGAGTTGAAAATGAGTTGAATACATTTGTTTTTAAATGGACATTTAATGCCAATAGGGGACTGCCCCAAATTGGATTTTTGTCAATGTGGCTAGTTTTTAACCCTCTTTTCTTTTATGCCCAAATTCCTGTAATTTAGAAGTTGACTATGTTTACAAATCCACCAAAAAAGACTAGTCTTTTCCCACTGGATCTCAGGGGGGAAATGTGTTATTTGGAATTTTGGGGGGTTCCATTTAGAGGTATTTTGGGGCTCATTTGAGCCTTAAGATATGTAGATATATGACAAACTTCCTGTGGATGTTTTGGGGTCTTCAGAAACTATATTTCCCATGATTCCTCTTGTAAAAATGGAGGCAGACAGGAAGTGTGATGATGTAAGAGAAGGATATAAGACTCCTGGCATGATTGGAGGCAGCTCTCTTTGCTACCTGAGCGCACTCTCTGGGGGACGTAGAAAAAATTAGGTAAGGTATTGAACGTAATGGCTGAGGCAGCAATTTGAAATTTTTACAGGCGTGTGGTCAATTTTATTCTACCAACATGGGCCTAAATAAAATATTAGTTATCCTCATAATATCAGCCTTTATCATTTTTAAAAAGAACAAGCCCTAAGTAAAACTAAAGCTGGTTTTACCTTTGGCTCCCTTTGGCTTCTGCTTAGACACCCTTTTTTGCCTTATTACCAAGTCCTTCTCTCATGACTGCTCAGTACTACAACCCCAAAGGTCTTTATTCATGGCTAGAGGCAAGGTGATGCAATGGAGAAAAAAATAATTTGGTCTGAGACTAAGACCTGCATTCAACAAATATTTATCAAATGCCTACTGTGTTCAAAGCTCACAGGTTAGCTATAGTGGGAGACAAAGCAAATGATTTACTTTCTCTGGACATGTTTTCTCATTTGTAAAATGAAGGAACTGAGCCAGATGCCCTCTAAAGACTAAAATGCAGTCTGGTACAGAGGAAAAGGGAGAGCTAGTTGGCACATGGGATAGAGTGCCAAGCCTGGAGTCAGGAAAACTCCTCTTCTTGAGTTCAAAAGTGTCTACTTACTAGCTATGTGACCCTAAGGGACTCACTTAATACTGTTTACATTATTTATTTATTTATTTGAGTAATTATTATTTTTTATTTTTTTGCTTTATTTTTTTAATTTTGTTTAATCAATTTGGAATATTCTTTTGCTTTATTTTTTTAATTTTGTTTAATCAATTTGGAATATTCTTTTGCTTTATTTTTTAAATTTTATTTAATTAATTGATTTAGAATATTTTCTCATGGTTACATGATTCATATTTTTTCCCTCCACTCTTCCCCCCAACCACCCCCCCATAGCCAACAAGCAGTTCCACTGGGTTTTACATATGTCATTGATCAAGACCTAATTCCATATTATTAATATTTGCACTTAATACTGTTTGCCTCCATTTCTTCATTTGTAAAAATGAGAAGGAAATGACAAACTACTTCAGTGTCTTTGCCAAGAATACCCCAAATGGGGTCATGAAGAGTCAGTCACAACTAAACAACAACAATAGCAGAAAAGAACCCTGGTTTGAAGTCGGAGGACCTGGTTTAAGTCCTGGCTTTGCCATTTACTATATTTGTGAACTGAAGCAAGTCACTTCCGGCCTCTGAACAGAACTTTCCTCATCTATAAAATGAGACTAGTGGACCCAATGGCTTCTAAGGTCCCTTCCAGCCCTAACCTAGCTGGGACTCTCTAATCACCTTTAAGAAAGAATCCCCATTAGAGGGTTTAGCTGATCTCCCTACTAGAGTTTTTTTGTAGTTTTTTAAAAAATATTTTAATATTTTTAACGATTCTCTTCACCTATCCAAAAATTATCCTGTACTTATGTGTTTACTTTGTTACAGTTATATGCACATAAACACATTATCTCCTCTTCTAGAATATAAGCACCTTGAGCTTATATTCAGGGACTGTTTAATTTTGGTCTTTAAATCCCCAGAACCTAAACAGAATGACTGGCATGTAGTTGGCACTTAATACATGGTTATGGATGGATCAATTGTTAGTAGAGCTCTTTGGGAGAACATGTTTTAAGTCCTTGGGAACAACAGATCTGGAGATTTTCATTAACAAGTAAAAAAACAAGAAAGAAAAAATTGCTGCCTTTTTATTTGATTTCCAGCAGCCAGCATAGTTTTATCTGTGTGTTTGTTTTTTGTTTTTACATTTCCAAGAAACACTTTCATTTTGAGACACCCCTTCCCTGTCCCAAAGTCCTTCCCCCCTGTATCTTACAGCTGGTAATCCCTTTCTAGGTGGGTGGGTTGGTTTAAATAAATACCTAAGTGAAACCAGCTTCTCTTCCAGGGGTGCTGAGACAGCAGAGTCAATTCATTCACAAGCACCTCACCTCTGGAGAACATGGTGCCTATCAGTCTTGGGGCACAAGTGGAATTAGTTAGAACCTCTTCTGGGTATTTATCCATGTCATAAAACCAGAGCCAAATTTATTGCAGCTGGCAGTGTCTACTCAAGGGAAGCCAGGGACTTGAATAGCAAGGGTGTTACAGGTCAGAACAGAGATGTATTGACAAGACTGTGAGGCTAATCTAGCAACACCTGCCTGAGCTCCAGTGAGCTTGAATCAATCCCCTTCTCTATAAATTCTGCCATCAAAGAAATTTCTTCCAGAAGTTAAAGAACTTCAGCAAAAAGCTCATCATTATCATCCCAACAATTGATTGTCATGCCAATTAAAGTGCAATAAAACATGACTATTGAGTCATTTGTGGACTATGCCAGCATTTTTTAATTACAGATCTTGAACATAACCCACAAAGAAAAAAAAAAAGAAAGAAACATTTTTTTTGTCTTCTTTTTTTCCCCCCCCCTCCTGTATTCAAGATAATCTTATCCGGATTGTCATGAAAGAATAATACTCCAGTCAAAAGAATATTCAATGCTCCTTCAGGCACTTTTCAGAATTCAGAGAACTGGCATATATTTAAAAACCAAATAGAGAAATCATGCATAACTTACAGAGCTGGGGGAGCTAAATTAGCAGAGGCTGTGAGAGGGTGATTCAGGGATAATACTTCACCAGAATGAGGCCTACCTTTTAGCCCCAACTTTTCAAAGCCTCATCAGTGAACCGAAGGTTTATGTTGATGCTGAAATCATCTGACAATTTGCAACTCAACCCCAAGCGGTTATAGATTCCCCTGAGTATCTATTTTTATACATTGGCAGCAGCCCCCTCAGAAAGAGCCAGTTTCCTTTCTGAAGATTTTTTTTGGGGGTCCTCTGAGAGTCGTGCTCTCCTATGGATGTTCTTTACTTTCGCTAGAGGCCCTTTAAAAGTTGTCTTAATGCTGCTAATTACCTCAAGCAGCTGCCTAATGCCATTCCCAGGCTCCAATATAGGCTGAAGTGTTTATTTTAGCACGCTTTAAGTGTCATTGAGTAGAGTCAAGAAAGGAGTGATTGGTCCAGAAGCACTCAGGGTGACAACAGGTGTCTTATGTGCTGGCTTTCCCTGGAAAGTAGGAAGGAAAGGTCCTGGGTTGCTCTTAAGATTTTCATCCAGAGAACACAGGCTGTCATGAAATGGAGCAGACTAAAAAGGAATCGCTCAGCCCTGCTGCCTCTGTCCTGAATAGAAAGTACAACACTTATCAATGAACCGCAAAACTGCAGAAAATGCTCCGTAGGTCAAATGTTGAGACAGCAAACACAATTACCACAAAACGTTAGGTCATAAGTGGGTTTGGCAGGGAGAAAGGATTTTTTTTTCCTATAAAAGTACAAAAATTTTCATGGCAACTCATTTTTTTATTGTTCAATTTGACCTGCGAGCTGATGTTTTACAGATGACAAAGGCAATTTCTAAACTCCCAAATTTTCTTATAAAAGCCAGAAAAGCTGACTGCAGTAGAGAGAAGCAATGAAAGCTTTGAGGGTGAAACCCTCTTTCTGGGGCTGGTAGTCATCCAAATTGCAAATCACCATCAGAGTATTCCAGATAATCAGACGATAAAGTAGTGACCATTTAAAGCAGATGCCACTGGCCATGGGTCCACTTTCAAAGAGGCAGACAGAAATAATAACAGTTCACAATCCTCTAATATTTTAAAGATTACAAAGAACTTCCTTCACAACAATCTCCAAAGATTATCTAATTTAAATATTACTGTCTCCATTTTACAGGTGATGAAAATGAAGCTTATAGAGAGGTTAAATTGATTGGCATGTTCACAGAGCTAGTAATAACAGGGTGTTTCAAACTTTAAAAAATAAAAATGTCTTAAGTTGCACTAAGACTTTTGGGACATATGTAAAACAAAGAGTCCTGAAATTATCTCCAATATGTCTTGTCCATTAGACTCTGAGCTGCTTAAGAACAGAGGCTATCTTTTACTTTTATTTGTATGCCCAGCACTTAATAAAATTGCTTGGCAAATATTAGGTACTTAATAAATGCTTAAATAAATAAATGAAATGAATGAATGAATAAAATAAATTGACTTGATTGTGGATCCCAAGTTCATTGATCCATGTTTTCTCCTATTTGGGGACTGTTAGTACCTCAATCCAACTGTTTAGCCTTCTCTTCCTTTCTGTCAATGCTTTAAAAAAAAAACAAACCAGATTCATTTGTTTCTGAGAGAACCTTCATATTTTAGTTTTTTAGTATTAGATTTACTATAGAATTAGGAAGCCCCTTAGCAGTCATCAAGTTCAACTTTCTCATTTTATAGATGAGGAAACTGAGCCTGAAAAAGATCAACTAAATTGCTTAGTCACCAATCTAGGAAGTATCTTAGATAAGATTCAAAATGGTCTTCTTGATTTCAAATTTAGTCTCCCTATCTACTCTATACTGTAAGCACCTACTGAGTTCAATGCAGAATTCAAGACAAAAGTGTGAAACGGTCCCTGACTCAGGCATTCTGCTAGTTGATTACAGCATAAAAAAAAGGCCTGAAAAAGCAGAAAACTTTAATGAGAACAAAACTGAAAAAAAAGGTGTCCAAAATTCAAGAAAACAAATGAGCCCCAGAATCTCAGTTGGAAAAGTACATTGCTGTGTATTATTTCCTTCTCCCTCCCCTCAAACTAAACACTAGGAAATAGATAACATAGAAAGGCATCTGAGCTTTAACCCAGTGACTCAGAAATATACTCCATTTTTTGTAATTTTCCAAGAAAGAAAGGTCAAAAATTATCTAGAATCCCTAAAAGATCCATCTATTGGGTTAGTATCATGGGGAGGGTGTCCTGCATTAAAGTCTCCTTACCAAAGGTCCATTTAGGTCAGGCTCTTGACTGACTTTCCGGGTAATCTAATCAAATTCAGAAGTAGAACACAAGCAGACAGGAAGTCTCAAAGATAGATTATAGATTAAAAAGATAGATAGATAGATAGATAGATAGATAGATAGATAGATAGATAGATAGATAGATAGATAGATAGATAGATAGACAGAGAGACAGAGAGACAAATAGAGAGATAGATCCATGGATGGATACAAAGAGACAAAGAGACAGATAGATAGACGGATGGATAGATAGATAGACAGATGGATAGATGCATATATGGGTAGATAAATAAATGGCTAGATGGATGCATAAATGGATAGAGAGATAGTTTAGATAGAAATTACATATAAATCTATAGATAGATCTATATGTAACAATACATATAGATATCTTAGTCCTGATTCAACTAATCTATTTATATCATTCATTCTCAACCCCTAAATTCTAGCCACTGTACTCCCCTTATTTTTTTTCTATCCCACTCTACATATGGTATAGTTTTCTGAGTCCTACTATACTCAAAGGGTTTATTTATTAAAAAAAAAAAAAAAGAAGTCATCTGCACTTAATAAGATAGTTTGCATAGTGGACCAAGAGTTGGTCTTAATGTCAGGAAAACATAGATTCAAGTCTCACCTCTGATAGACATTAGCTATGTAACTTTGAGCTAGTCCCTTTGTACAGGCTGTTCCCCCATACCTAGAATAATCTGTCCTCTCACCTTGCCTCTCAGGCTTCCTTCAAGACTCAGCTCCAATCTGACCTTCCATGGGATGCTTTTCCAGGTGCCCCTCAATACAAGGACTTTCCTTCTCAGATTACCTGCCATCTACTCTCATTCAATCAATAAACTTTTATTATTTACCTATTACATGCTGGGGATACAAAGGCAGGCAACAAATAGTCCCTACTCTCAAGTTGCTGTAAGTCTATAAGGGAAGACAATGTGCAAACTATGTGCAAACAAGATATATATATATATATCGTGTAAATTAGACATAAATCAACAGGAAAGCCAGTAGAATAAAGGGGATTAGGGACAGCCTCCCTGTAAAAGGTAAGATTTTTAGAAGAGACTTGGAAGACTCCAGGTTCCAGAGCTGAAGAGAGTGTGTATGGGATCCAGCCAGTGAAAATATCCAGTCAGATGGTATGTCTTGTTTGAGGAGCAGCAAGCAAGCCAGTGTCACAGGTTCACAGTGTGTGGGAGGATGTAAGGTATAAAAAGACTGGAAAGATGAGGGTAAGGCAGTTGATGAAGGGTTTTAGACACCAAACAGAGGGTTTTATTTTTGATCTTGGAGGTCATAGAAAGACACTGGAGTTTACTGAATAGGAACAGTGACGTGGTCTCAGACGTGCCTTTGAAAAGATCACCGTGACAGCTAAATGGATATATATCTCTCTATATCATGTAAAGACCTAATGATTTTCTTGGTGTTTCACCCATTATAATATAATTTCCTAGAGGGAAAGGGTTGTTTTTTACTTCTTTGTAATTCCAGTTCTTAGCACCCATCTGATAAATGATAAGAATTTAATAAATACTCCAGACAGCTATGTGATACAGTGGATAGAGTACTGTGTCCAGAGTCAGAAAGACGCCTTTTCCTGAATTCAAATCTGGCCTCAAATAATTACTAGCTGTGTGACCCTGGGCAAGTCACTTAACTTTGTTTTTCCTTATTATCTCATCTTTAAAATAAGCTAGAGAAGGAAATAGCAAAACTCTCCAGTCTTTTTGCCAAGAAAACCCCAAATAGGGTCACAAAGAGTCTGAACAATGATAAATGCATATGGATTGACTGAATGGTACAACCTCAGTGCTCTAAGTGAATGATGACAAATCCAAACAGAAATCCTAGCAAGGTATATAGTGACTTAGAAAATTACCAATTTACACTATCTGTTTGGAATTGTATCTTTATTTATTTTGTCAAACATTTCCCAATTACACTTTAATCTATTTCTACATTTTAATCTGATTTTGGCCACGCTTGGAAGTTTTTTGCAGGTTGATTGCTGTCTTTAAGCCATGAATTCAATGTCTCTGTTCTAGGCAACTCTTAAAACTATAAGTTGCAACCAAATTATCAACCTACTTTGGCAGAGGGAATTTACTCATCCAAGAGTTCCAAATACCAATCAAATCACCAAACTGGTTCCTGATCACTCATCTCCATCTAAAGATAATATCTGAAGGTACAGATGTTTTTTTTACTATAACAGATTCTCATCACCTCTACATCCCTTTGAACTCCACTAGAAGTTTGGCTTGACCATTTTCAAATTGACCCTTTGCCATTTTCTAACCTAAGCCTGAGAACTACAAACATGAGCAGCTATATCCAACAACCCCTAAAATGTTATTTTGTTCCCAGGATTTCTTCTGTACTAAGTTGTCTCCATTTTTATTTATCAAGTTTGAACTCACTGGTTTGTTTAAAGAATAATAATTCCATCAGATTTCCTCCAATTAGGAAGAGGTGGCCTCATACATGGTTGAAACATGATCTCATAATCCCTCATGAGTCTTGCATCTTCTCCCTTCTTCAGGGGAGTGCCTTACATGTCAAATTCCAGGTTAATGTAGTCTCTAACCCTAAGGTTCCGGATGTCCTTGAAATCACTACTCTCTTTACACTCCTTATTATATATCCCACTCTTGCACTGAGTTGAACATATTTCCAAAAGGACCATTGAAGCTCCAACACCAACTCCCGAAGGGTCACCAATAAAAGCTTCAAAGTAGCAAAGGACAAAACAAGAAAAACAATGACAGAAGTTGGATGTGGAACCACAAGGGCCACTATTGGGCATAGATTTGCTTTTTAAATTATTCTTTACCTTCTCTGCAAGTCATCCATTGGTCTTACTACCAGTAAGAAAATAATTTAAATTTAAATATAAAAATAATTTAAATTTAAGTTAAATAAATGATTAAATAAATTTGAAAAAGAAAATAATTTAAATTTAACTTTGTTCTGGACATTTTTATAAATGTGGTAGGTCTTTAGTGATCTATCAGAGTTGAGCAGACCAAGCATGACTCTTAAGAAATCTTGAGAGAAAATGGTATGAATGTTTTTTTTCTAAATATGGGGAAAATTACATTACTTGTTCAATTTCAGTAAAATATATATTTTAAGTTGTTTTTTTTTTCAGTAGTGATGGACTTGTAAGCCATCCATGCAGTTGGAACCATCACATCTGTTTCCAGTCTCTGCACAGATGCTGAAGGAACTCAAGTCCCACACCTACAGCTATACTGCAAGGCAGTTTCCTTTCCCAAGCATAAGCAGCTACATGACAACCACTATTTAGCCCAGTCGAAAACCTCTTCCTGCTCTCATTATAGAATTTAGTTGGTTCCTTGACTATTTGGAGAGTCCTTTTCAGAGCTAAGCCTCAGAAAAGGAACATTCTAGGAATCTCATGTTTGAATGCTTTCAAATGCAAAAATCCACCCCAGCAGCATTCAGTGGCCTGGAGCTTCCTTTGCATGGTGAATCTGAATGATTCTTTTGAGGTAATGCTCTTCTAGAAGACTTTTGTCTCATCTTTCACACCCCTAGGAAAGTTGGATTCCCTTGCAAATGACTTTTAAATGTTCCATGTATATCTTGGTGAGACTAGAGGGATTTGATAAAAAGTCAAGATTAGCCAGTCACTGATGAATGTTCATCTCCAAATATTACATATACTGGTGTATGAGAGTATTTCTAGTAGTAAAGGGACAGACCAGAAAAAAAACTGAGTAAATTTGAATGCTTATTTCCAGTGATAAACAATGAACAAACAACTTAAGTTTGTAAACTGGCTGGCCTGAGTTAAAGTGAAATTTGTAACCATGGAATAGAGTATAGATAACTGAGCTTTATAGATATCAAAACTACAACCTTGGTCTTTCATTAATACTATGTGCTAACCATTGCTCAAAGCAAAAATTTGTGGGCTCATTGGATCACAAATTTAGAACTATAAGAAACCTCCAAGAACATCTAGTTCAACCCCTTGATTTCACAGATGAGGAGACTGAGACCCAGAGAGGCAAAATGATTTGCCCAGTCCTACATATAATGAGTACCATAATCTGGAATTAACCATAAGACCTCAACTCCAAATCTAATACTCATTACCATCCAACATATTACTGTGTAGTGAGGATAACAGAAGGAAGGAGGAATGTGGAGAAAGGGAGAAAAAGCCAAGAAAAAAGAGTCAAAGGTAAAATTCAAAAAAGAAACTTATCATAGATTGATAGAATGCTTCATTAGACATTTATTGGTTAAATTATATTTCCATATTTTTTCACCTATCAGTATATAATCTTTGGTTCTGTATTCCATCTGGTCTTCACAGTGGAACAGCATTATCATAATGCTTTGGGGTTTTGTGTTCTTATTAATATTATTATTACTATTACTTTAAGTTCTTTAGTTGCTATTGTTTTACAATGTTTTATTTATCATAATAAGCATTCTCTTTGTTTTTGTGCCCTGGAGCAATTTTACAAGAAGCAAAGATTCTAAAAATTGAAAGGAAATTAGCAAATAAATTAATAAATGTTTCCTGAGGTGTGGGTTCTGTTTGCTTCATGCCATATGGACTTTTGCTGGTTGTGGATTTTACCAGTTGCAGCTTCATTTAAACAGGTTTTGCTGTACATTCATAGCATATTGGTTCCAGGAGAATATAGCTAAGCAACCAAAAAATAAAAAAATTAAAAAAGTCTTCAGGGAAGCAACTTTGCTATCATTCTAGCCATTTCCAAGGAATATTCTTAATGCAGAATATTTTGTAGAATATACCACTGCTATCTACTCATCCAAAGTAGATACTAGGCAGATAAAATTATTAGTTTATCATCTCTAGGGCCCAACCACTAGGTTCTTTAACACTTCAACATCTAATAAGACTCATCTATTTCAAAGCAGATTTTCATACCTAATGGTCCTATGAAATAAAATTTGTAGTAATAGATAGACTGATCTGAAAGTATTTAGCTAATGATCATTTTATTTTATTTTTAAACCCTTATCTTCTATCTTGGAGCCATATTGGCTCCAAGGCAGAACAGTGGTAGGGGCCAGGCAATGGGGGTCAAGTGACTTGCCCAGAGTCACACAGCAGGGAAGTGTCTGAGGTCAGATTTGAACCTAGGACCTCCCGTCTCTAGGCCTGGCTTTCAATCCACTGAGCCACCCAGCTGCCCCTTCAATGATCATTTTAACATATAGAGTTTATGGAAATTCAAGGAGGACTAGCACTTCTGGTATGAGGGCTCCCTGAGCCCTTTTCAGGGTTGATCTCTCATCTTTAGTGTCCACTTGGCATTCAACTCTCACCTATGGCTCCAAGTAGCTATAGCAAGTGCAGAGGCCACATCCTAGGAAACCATACTGATGGGTTAAACCAGGTTGAGGATAACTGATAGGCCATAAACCCATTAATGAGTAAGGGTGTCTCCACACCCCCCCAAGGAATGGGTGGATGAGAACAATTTGTTCCAAAGTCTGCTATGAAGGCATCTGAAACAAGTGCTGTATGTTCTAGGCACTATGCTAGACATTAGGAATATTACTGTTGTTCATCTTGTTGTTCAGTTGTTTATGTGTAAATATATTTTATTTTACCAAATACATATAACAATTTTCCACACAAGGTTTCTGAAGTTATATGATTCAAATTGCCTCCCTTCCTCCCTTCACTCCCCCTTCCTGAGCTGGTAAGCAATTTGATCTGGATTATACATGTATTATCATATAAAATGTATTTCCAAGTTGTTCATTGTTGTGAGAGAACAATCATATAAAATCAAACCCCCAAAATAAAAACCAAAATAAACCAAAAAGTCATATGCTTTGATCTGCATTTTGACTCCAATGGTTCTTTCTCTGGAAGTGGATGGCATTCTTTGTCATAAGTCCCTCAGAATTGTCCTGGGTCATTATATTACTGAAAGTAGTTGCTCATTCCACAATATTGCTGTTACTGTGTACATTGTTCTGATGGTTCTGTTTATTTAACACTGCATCAGTGCATGTAGGTCTTCCAGCTTTTCCTGGAATCATCCAGATTTCTTCATTTCTCATAAAATGATAATATTCTATCACCATCATATACCACAATTTGTTCAGCCATTCCCCAATTGATGGACATCCCCTAAATTTCCAATTCTTTTCCATCACAAAAAAAAAAGCTGCTATACATAGTTTTGTACAAGTAGGTTCTTGCCCTTTTTAAAAAAAAAAATTTGGGATACAGACCTAGTAGTGGTGTTACTGGCAAAGGATTTGCCTTGTTTTAGAGCTGTTTGGGTATTATTCCAAATTGCCCTCAAAAATGGTTGGATCAATTCACAACTCCACCAACACTGCATTAGTGTCCCAGTTTTGCGACATCTCCTCTGATATTTATCACTTTCCTTTACTGTCATATTGGCCAATCCGATAGATATGAAGTAGTACCTCAGAGTTGTTTTAATTTGCATTTTTCTAATCAATAGTGGTTTAAAACATTTTTTTCATATGATTATTGATAGCTTTGATTTCTTCATCTGAAGACTGCTTGTTCATATCCTTTGACCATTTTCCATTTGGGGAATATGTTCAGTTTTTCAGTCATGTTCAACTCTTCATGACCCAATGAAGAATATCCAATGATCATAGCTATCCGTGGAGTTTTCTTGGCAATGATACTAGAGTAGTTTGCCATTTCCTTCTCCAGTGGATCCCTTTAACATGCATACAAAGATTAGGAGACTAGCCTAAAGTCATACAGGGAAGTATCTGAGTCTGTATTTGAACTCAGTTTTCCAGTCTAGAGACTCTAGTCCTAAGACACTAAGAATAAAGACCACAAAAGTTCCTTCCTTAAAAGATATTTGCCCATCTCTTAGCCTGTAGACCTTGCCCCATTCTCCTCAGTCATTCAAATATCATTGACAGAGGCTCAGCAGTTATTTCTGCCAGTTCCTTCAGCACACCAGGATATCGGTTCTCTGGGCTTTATGATGAATTTGTTAAGGAGGAACTAGATACCCTCTTCTATACTCGTTCCCTACTCATCTTCCCTTGAGTCTGCTCTCCGGCGAGCAAACATGATTCTCCCTCCCCAGAAGTGATTAATAAGCCGGCTTACAGAATGACAGCTATTAATCACGTCTCAGCCCGTTCCATCACACCGGCCCACGTAGACAGCCATCACTGCGATGAGCAGGCTCTTGGACCACATAGGCTATGTGAACAATTGCACTTGCTCCAGTTCAATAAAAGTCATCTATTTAAGTTGTACCTGGTAGCCTATTCAATCAGAATTCAAGAACATAACTTGCTCAGACACATGGTTCACTTTTACAGGAACCCATCCTTCATCGGAGCCTAACAATATGTAAATAAGTAATCAGTCACATTAGAAACTTTGTTTAATCAGAGAGTTTATATGCATAATCACCTCCAAATCTATCATCCATTAGTGTCCATTAACTCTTTCAAGCAGGAAATACAGTTGATTAGAGTGCCATTCTGTAAGGCGTAAAGAGATCTGGGTGCTAATTCCGTGACTCTAATCTCTTACACGACTTTGAGGATTTCATCTAATTTTCTCAGGCCTCTGTTTTTTCCACCTTAAAATGAGAACCATAAACTTAGTCTCTCTTAGCCTGCAGGAAAATTGCAGGGATTAATAAAACAATAGCCACGAAGTTCCTGGAAGAATGGAGTTGGCTCTCTGCTTCTCTTGTTATTTCCCCTTAAGTTAGTTTACTCAGGAATTACTCCTCAAGCTTAAGTATAAACATTACCAGGCTGCCAAACCCTAATAAGTTCTAACCTTCAGACAGCACAGTGTGTCTCTTCTCTTTATTGCTCATTGTCTTGGGATGATATCAGTAATGATATCACTTGTTCTCTGCTGCCGCACAGTGCCTTTAACTCTAGAATATCTTGTTAGAAAGAATTCAACGTCCTTTTTACTACAGAACACAGCTTAATTTTCAAGAAACCAATTTACCAAGTTCTTTTTTTTTAACCCAGAGAAAGAATCTACAAGCATTTGTTGTCTACCTCCTACTGGGCTGCTTCATAGATGATGGCAACAGGTGGACTTAAGTCCTAGGATATGAGATGATAGGGTGTATGACAAGCCAAATTTAGATAACCCAATTAAAACAGTCCCATTCACTCATACCAAGGGAAAAAATGAGGAGGGAGGGCCGCAGCAACTGTGGATTATCTTCTCAGTAGTCATTAGCTATGTGTGTATTTCTATAGCATAACTAAGTTTTACAAGACAGCATACTTTTATGCCTTTGGTCTGTCACTCAATGTGAGAGGACAGAGGTGAGAGCCTATAAAACTCTCACAGCTGTCGGTAAACAGCAGCCTTCTGGAAGAGGCTAAATGACTTCAGTAATTAAGAAGGACCCTTCTCTCTGCTTGTAAGACTGGCTCCCTGGTCAACGCATTCTCTTCCTTTAGCCAGAGAGGACCCAGCATCCCTGTGGTAGCTTTCCTGGTTAAAGTCAAGAATAAGAGTCCTTGGACCAACCATAGCTCTGTGCAAAGATTTTCTCAGCAGGAAGTATCTCATACAGGCAGCCCATAAATATTTAAACAATGGGAAGCCAGCAAAAGGATTCTTTCACGCTGCAGGATGATAGTGACTCCTGAAATTATCACAATTATCATTCCATTATTGCAAAGCAAATGACCTGATTTATTATGCTGTACCTCTGCTCATCTCTGGATCCCTTCCTGATATATTACACAACCGGTTACTTAGGCATTCTACACAAACAGCATTTGTATCGACTACTTCATTAATATTTTGATTATTATAAATCTCAGGAACTCAATTCACATCCTAGCCCAGAGTCAGCTTTCCAGAGCCTCTCTCACAGAAGGTAATCATCGAATCATAGGAGCTAGAAAGGAGGCTTTGCCCTGCAGGATTCTGAGTAGAGAGGCAAGAGCATCTCACCATATACCTGTCCCTTCAGAACAGAAAAGAACATGACCTTAATTCCCAAAGAGGAAGCACAGGTATTTTCTGAACCATCTTAAGAAATGAATTTTCCCTTCTAGCAACCTAGGGAGACATACTTACTGCTTCCTAGCATACTGCCCACACCATTTGTCAGGGTATATTTTCACCAAGCTTCATCTAGAGAAGACTGATAGAAAATGTCTGTGAGGAAAAAACTATGGAGAGAAAGAAAGCAGAGTGAAGTCCACCAGCCACATAAGGCAGACATGTACCCTCTTTAAAATGAAATACAGGATGTGACCCTGGACAAGTCATTTAAATCTGCCTCAGTTTCCTCATCTATAAAATAAGCAGAGAAGGAAATAGCAAACCACTTGAGTATTTATCATTTATATCATTCTTTGCCAAGAAAACCCCAAATGGGGTCACAAAGAGTCAGACGTGACTGAAACACCTGAACAACAACAAAAGAACAGGATGTTCGATGTGGGAATCTGTCCCCTTGTTTCCTACTTAACCTACTTCTCTTTCCCACACATTAAAATCATAATGATAATAATTCAAGATTTAGTCAGATGACTTGGGCTCAGATCCTAGCTCTCTGTTGATTACTAAGAATAATCTTAGAGAAATTACTCTCTTCTCTGTAAGTCTCAGTTTCCTCATTTATAAAATAAAAGGATTGGACTAGATAATCTCTAAAATTCCTTCAAACTTTAAATCCTCTTTAATGAAGGCAGATTTTACAAAAGCTTATCTTAATTATTATTTTTAAAGTTTGTTCATATCTTTTTATATTTTAAATTTATAAGAAATTTTTCACAAATTTAATTTTTACTTTTACAATTTTGTTTGTTTGTTTTACATTTTTTATAATTCTCTGATCAACACATACTACTCCACTGATGTCTTCCTTGTAACAAGGACAATAACATTGACCAAAGTGACTGTGTTTAGCAGTGTATCCAGTGTTCCTCATCCATAGACCTCTTCCTCTCTTCTAACAAGAGGGGGAAATGGTTCATTATCTATTCTTTGGGAAAAGGGTTTGTCATTAGAATTAATAAAAGTTTGGCTGCCTTCTAGTGTTCTCATTTGATCTACTGTAGACACTGAGGATCACATGAGACAATGGAATGTTAAAATGCTTTGCAAATCTCTAAGTGCTATATAAATGTTAGAACTATTGTTATTATGGCATGTATTGCTTTCCTGATTCTCTTTTCTTCATTATTCATCAATTCAACAAGTCTTCTCACACTTCAGCAAGTTCTTCACGTGCATCATTCCTTATGGCATATTCTATTGCACTAACATACAAGGTGTGGAGCCATTCCCCAAACACTGCATTGCCAACTACCATCAGTGCTACGCACCTTGTGGCCTGGCAGTGTCACAGTCCTAGCAGACTGAGGGATCTATGATTATTTATCAGGCATTTTCACATTAACATCATAGGCATCATGTTGACAATATACCACCTAGATGCAACATTCCAAATTCAGGAAAGATGATATCAATCTGTGTCAGACAGTCAAGAAATTATCCAGTATTTGCTAATGACTCTAGCCAAAACTAGACTCTCATAACTAAATCAAATGGAAGTATTTACAGTGTTTACAACAAAAGTAGAAGTGGTGAGTCCAGAACAGGGGTTCTTAACCTTTTGTGTGTATCCTGAATCCCTTTGGCATTCTGATGAAACCTGTGAAACCCTTCTCAGAATAATGTTTTTTAAATATGTTAAGACAAAATAGAAAGGCTTACAAAAGAAATCAATTGTGCTAAAATGTATTTAACATTTTTTTTAAATCTGCAGACCCTAACCTAATAATCCCTGGTCTAGAAGAGGCAATTCACAAACTCTCTATATAGTTAAAGAGCGGTTTGCTTCCTGTAACTGATTGTCACCCAGGAAGATTGTTTGGGTTCCTGTTTTCTTTCCTTGTGAAGATTTTGTTGAACAACTTTGTTTATGGCAGAACATTTTGTAAAGGTATTTTGGTTAATCTCTACATTTAAACCAGGGGTGGAAGTTGTTATTTAGTATCATCCCAATAGTACAAATAGAGATGAGAGTTGAGGATCACCAGGACAAACTGATGTAATAATTCAATTCTAAATTAAGGAAACATTTATTAAGGATCTACTATGTTTTTGTTATATAATTTAATAACCACCACCACTAACAAAAAAACGTTTAATTAAATAAGGACATGAAAATTATGTGCAAAACCACAAACTCCACAATGTTTACAATTTGTTTAAAATATGTAATTTATATATGTATGCTAATATAAACATCTTTTGCTTTTGAGTTCCTTTTGGATTTGTTTTCTTGAATACTTTCTTCACTTGATTGTGTGGCTATTATTTTTTTAATGTAATCATAGTATATATTATTCTTATTCTCTTTTATCTTCTTTTCATCTCTTCATATATTCCCTTTTTAATATTTCTATATTTGCCATTTCTGATAACATTATACAAATATAATTATCTATTCAGCCATTTCTCCCATTCATTATATTTGTCCTATTTCCAGTCATTTTGTCATCATAAACAAAGTTTACACAAATATTTTTATACATACATAGCTTTTTACCTTCTCAATAATGTCCTTCGGGTCTAATCCAGTAATGGGATCCCCAGGTCAATGAGCATGGATAGTTTTACAGCTCTTATTGTATATAGTAGTCCTTTTTATATGGCAGTTCATTTATTGTGGCTTCACTATAAATATATCTAATTCTGTATTGTGGAGTTACTCTTATCCCTGCATGCTACTGGTTGATAGCTGATGGAATGAAAGGTGACCAACCACAATGCTGTGTTCTATATCATGGGTGCTGATTGACTCGCTGACTGTAGGTTAATAAGAGTATGGAAAAGGTTTATAGGAGAGTGGGAAGGGTTTATAAAGCCTTAAAATAGATATAAATAATAAAATAAATATAATTCCATTATTTTGTAGATTTTAACCTATTGCAGGGAGGGGGAAAGGAGGTTGTTTCTGGAACCTCCCGGCATAGGTGAGGAATCATTGTATTTCCATCTTGTTTTTTTGAAAAAATAATTCACAGCTGCTCTGGCAATGTCCATGCTGTGTCTCCATGTTCCTATCAGCATTTAATTTGATCATATAAACTTTTCTGGTTCTCAGTTAACATATATAACCAAGACCATATTTAGCTAGATTGGTCCTTGGGTAGCAGACATAATCACTTATCATGACCATATTCTTTCTAAACCCAAGTCTTTCCAGCTTGATCCCACCTAGTGAAACTTTTGTTCTAATGCCACAATCCCTCAGTAATGCAGGATTACCTCCATAGTATGATGAGTTAAACTAAGACTTTTGTAAAGTATTTTTGCTCTCTAACCCACTGTTGTTCAAGGAGAAACTATGTTTGGATCGTATGTTCAGGTTTAGATGTACTATTAACCTTATGAAGATGTGTAGGGGTTCTCCAGATAGCTATCATATTTAACTTATCTAAGGTTCTATTCATCTTCTTAATGTCTTTCTCATTTATTTTTTGGTTAGATTTATCTAGTTCTTAGAGGTGAACATTAGAGTTCCCTCACTATTATTATTTTGTTATCTATTTCCATCTGTATCTCTTTTATTTTTTCCTTTAAAAATCTGGATACTATAACATTTCAGGCATATAGGTCCAATTTTGATAATACTTCATTAACCATAATATCCTCCCCAACATAATATAATTACCCAGTTCATCCCTTCCAATATCCATTTTAACCCCAACTGTCAGAAATCATGACTGTTACACCTGTGTTCTCTGGATCAGCTGAGGCATAGTATATCTTGTTCTAGCCCCTCACCTTCACTCTATGTATGTCTCTCATTTTCAGTACATTTCTTGTAAACAGAACATTGTCAGGTCCTGGTTTTTTATCTTTCCAGCTATCTATTTTCTTCCCATTGGTGAATTCATCTCATTACACTCAACGTCATAGTTACTAGTTATTCATTTCCATCTATTCTGTTCCTCCTCATTATTTGTCCCTCTCTTATTTTCTTCCCACCAAAATCCTCCTCAGAGAGCAAATTACCTTTCATCAATACCTCTCCAATTCACACCCCTTCCCAAAAAAACTTCCCTTATCCTTTCCTCTTGCCCTCCTAATTCCAAATTGATACACTTTTCCAAAACCCTCCTTTGTCTCTTCTCCCTTAATTTTTAATTCTCATTCTATCCACATTTCCAGAAATCCTTTCCTTATCTCCAGTCACACCCTCCTACTTCTTTATATGAGTTTGATTCTAAAAATCTTTCCCCTACTTGTCCTAAGAGTCTGCCCCTCATTCCCTAATATTACCTCCTACCTCTTGTTATGTCCTCCCCTTCAGGTATCTCTTCTTGCCTTCCCTTTATTTATCACTTTGCCCTCCATTCTTTTAACTCACTCTTCTTTCTTTTATTCCCTCAGTCCCATAAGAGGCCTCCCAGTTTCCCCCCCTTATCTATACTCCTTTCCTCTTGTTTCTCTATACATTAAGAAGATTTTTACCCTTATAATTGTATATGTTGTTCTTTTATCCCAAGTCTGATGAGAGAAGGGTTCTAGTGCTACCAGTCGTCCACCCCCTTCTCCCTTTTCTGTGGCAATTCCTCTAATCTTTGCTCTTTCATATGAGATAACCATTCTACCCTACCTTCTCCTGTCTATTCCCCTACCATTTCCATTCACCTCAGCCTTGAGTCTTCCCTCCATATATGCCCCTTTAAAATACTCAGTCAATGATGCCATTCTCAGTAGCCACAGATGACATTTTCCCATACAAGAATCAAATAATTTGATCCTTTGTGTTATTTATGATTAATCTTTCATTATCTTTTTATGTTTTTATGGATAAAATTTTCTGCTGAATTCTGGAATTTTTCCCAGCAATAGTTGAATCTCCTTTAGTTCATTGAATATTCATTTTTTTACCTTTTATAATTATATTTATCTTTCCAAAATATGTCATTCATGGTTGTAAGCCCAGTTCTTTTATTCTACAAAATGCTGCATTCCGTATCCTGTGTTCTCTCATTATTGTGGCTTTTAAGTCCTATTTTAGTCTGACTGTAGCTCCACAGTATTTTTTTTTTCTTGTTGCTTGTAGTATTCTCTTCTTAACTAAGAGCTATGGAATTTACCAAATGATGTTCCTGTGCATTTCCATCCTTGCATCTCTTTGAAGTAGTGATTGGTGGGTTCTTTTAATTTCTATTTTGCCCTCTGATTCTAGAATTCCTGAGCAGTTTTCTGTGATGATTTCTTGGAGTATATAATCCAAATTATTTTTTTTTAATTTTTTTTAAACCCTTAACTTCTGTGTATTGACTTATAGGTGGAAGAGTGGTAAGAGTAGGCAATGGGGGTCAAGTGACTTGCCCAGGGTCACACAGCTGGGGAGTGTCTGAGGCTGGATTTGAACCTAGGACCTCCCGTCTCTAGGCCTGGCTCTCAATCCACTGAGCTACCCAGCTGCCCCCTCTAAATTATTTTTTTATCATAACTTTCCAGAAGTCGAGCTAGTCCTATTTTGTCTCTTTTGATCTATTTTCCAAGTCAGTTGTTTTTGTGTTGAGGTTTCATATTCTTTTTTATTATTTTATTCTTTCAATTTTGCTTTATTTCTTGTTGTCAGAGGAAATCATTAGTTTCCTCTTGTCCAACTCTAGTTCTTAATACATTTCTTCTGTAAATTTCTGGATCTCTTTTTCATTTGGGGTGATATTTCTTTCACAATTTTCTTGATTTTCTTGCATTACTCTTATTTTTTTCTAATGTTTCCTCAGTCTCTCTCATTAGGTTTTTGAGATCTTTTTAAAGCTTTTACAGAAGCTCTCCTTGAGCTTGGGGCTATTTGTTTTTTTCTTTGCTATTTTTGAAGTAGGTATTTTTATTTCACTATCCTCTAAGTTTGAGCCAAGGTCTTCTCTGTCCCCATAATAACTATCAATAGTTGGGTTCTTTCTCCTTTGCTTGCCCTTATTTACTTATTTATTTGTTTGTTTGTTCATTTATTTATTTATTTGCATTTTGATGGCCAGGCCAATATATTTTATTATTGGCTTTTTGCTGGAGTCACAGGATTCCTATTAGTGCTGTGGTATGTTACCTTGGATTTTAGGATTTTTTGTGTTTCTTTTTACCTAGGACCAGTTTTTATCATCCAGAATCTGATATAGTCCTGGGTCCTCCAGTCTAGCTCCAGTCTATGATTGACCTTAGTTGTTCTGACCAGGGTCCATGGGAAGTCTGTCACTGCTACAGAAAGAAGTCAGTCTGCCTTCCCTCTGTGGCAGCAACCAGTGACTCCACTTTCCTGTAGAGTGGCCACATTTGACAGGGCCCGAATCCCAGGATTAACTATGTGTAAAGGATTCTGAAGGACCACTGACAATGGCCATCAGATTTTAAATAATAGCCTCTAATCCCCATACCACAGCTTTCAATCCCCAGGAAGGATACCTTACCTTTGATAAATTAACTCAATATTTATTGGACACCCACAATGCAATCATTGTTCTATAGCCAACAACAGAGACAGATGTAAGAGGTCCCCTGGAAAGCAAAGGCGCAGGTTAAAGAAGGCGCAGAATTAAGAAGAAAAGAAGCCAAGTAGAAAGCCTAGCAAAAGGCCATTAACCTGGTTTCCTAGTAGTTCTGCTCCTCCCTACACTGAAGAAAAGATGGAATTACAAAAGAAGATAAAGTTGTCTATTTCTGAGAACAACCTGTGAGTTCACCTATATCATATACCACTGATAAGATAATTATACTATTAACCTAATCAAATAATGGCAATAGAACTACACTTACTAAGGAAATAGTATAATCATGTCCTGAGCCAAAAACTAAAGTCATAGGCCCTGGAAAGGGCATTTTCCATGTTTCAGACAAACAAGATTCTAACTATCCCCCTAAGTCAATGTTTAATTCCCCATTTCTGGGCATTCACACTAGGAGTCTTCTATACCTGAAATGTACTTTCTCCTCCACCTTTCAAAATCCTTGTCTTCCTTTGTGGTTTAACCAAGGCCTCCCTGAAGACTTTACTGATCTTACCCTGTCCTCCATACTAAGTTGCAAGTGTTCACTTCTTCAAAAATATATTATATTAAACTTATTTGAGGACTTGTCAAATCTTTTCAATAGACTGTAGGCTCTTGGGGAACAATGACTTCTATGCATCTATCTTTAGAGATCTCAAACCTAGCAGAGTATCTTGTACAAAGTAGGTAGCTAATCATTATATGTAGAATTGAATAAAAAATACAATGATGGATAGTATGCTTTCAGGCCTGTGGTCCTGTCTGAAGATCATATTACATAAGTTCAATACAAAACCAATAGCAGCCAAGAAGATATAACTTAGGCAAGTTAAAGTGTGCCAACTAGTGATGTGAGAACTAGTAACCCAGACTTTTCTGCAGACTCTTAAGGGAACCTATCATCAGGTCAATTGATCAAACATTTCTTCTGAAGCACCTACTAGGTGCCAATTACCATGAGAGATACCAGGAATACAAGTACAGAAACAAGAAGCCCTTAAGGAACCTGCATTCCAATAAAAGTATAATTTCAAAAATTCTAGCAGAAAAAGGGAAGCTCAGAAGTTAGAGAGAAGAGGAAGTTGCCCTGACAGGCATCAGACCAGCAATGCTCAAGAGATCAATGGCAGAGACAGCCCAAGAGCCCTAGGAATGGCAAGAAGCCCTGCTTCTAGTCTTGTCCTTACAGCCATCCTATACAAGAACAACCCCAATGAACAAGGACATAGCACTCATCTCAGCATGTTCTAAAGGACCTTCCTCCTAATGCTCTACATTCCTAGCAGTCATAGCTATTAAAGACCTAGAAAATAAAGTTTATACCTTTGAAGTCCTTGGCCCAGTAAAATGGTTCAACATCACAAATGGATATGGTTCTATCAACAGGAATGACATTAATGAAGATGCTTTACCATATGCCTTGCCACCTCTCTCTAAAAATCAATGGGCCTTTCCATTTTCCCTACAATTGAACTCTCCAAAATACGTAGTCTTTCCCAATTAGAACATGATCCCCCTGAGAGAAGGAACTGTTTGGTTTTTCTTTTTATACTCTCAATATTTAGCACAGTGCTTGGCACACAGTGAGCACTTAATAAATGCTTTTTTATTCATTCATTTATTCACCTAAGTTAATTGGCAGACACCAGTCTCTTAAGCTCTACAAATAAGTTCAATGGCACTACCAGTCACTCAGCCTCCAGAATACTTAATATTGTCGGAAATAGCCACATGGTTGTCTGGCAATGCTCCTAGAATAGTCAAGTTATCAGCAGAGCCTCAAAAGTGGGTGTGAACTCCCAGGAAAAACTTGGCCAAAGGAATCAAGACATTGATAGGAGTAATGGGAAATCTTGAAGAGGAACAAAGAATACCTCTTATGGAAAGAACTTTATTCACCCTCTGTTCCACAAAATAAATATACACATATATTTATTACATATATATATAAATAAAAATATATGTAATATATATGATATATATTAAAAATAAATATATGTAAAAAACAGTTGTCGAGGTAAATGTTTTTTGAAATCCTAGACAAGGAAAGTGCTTTTATTAACAATTCAAATTGAAGGAAAACTAGGCAATTGATAATTGCAAGACCAAATAGATGATTAGCCTATTTGATTTTTCCTTTAAAGGTGTGACAAGTCATGGATAGAAGGGATTTTGAAGATTTTTTCACTGAAAACAGATACTTGTTAATTAAAGACATAAAACCAAGCCAAATAACAAACACCACAAATTCATGGCCTTCTTCTGGCTCCTTTGGTCCCAACTCCTTTGCACAAGTCCCATCCCCCTTGCAAAAATCCCATCCTTACATTATCTAATTTCAGTTGGTTCTTCAATGTAGTTCAGTATTCATTTTATGCATCTCTAGTGGGTTATATGGAGCCTCTGGGTGACACAGTGGATAGAGGGCCAGGTCAGAAGTCAGGAAAATATGAGTAAAAATCTGTCCTCATACACTTACTAGCTGTGTGATACTTGACAAGTCACTTTACTGTTTGCCTCGGTTTTCTCATCTGGAAAATGACCTGGAAAAGGAAATGGCAAACCATTCTAGTATCTCTACCATGGAAACCACAAATGGGGTTATAAAATGAAATGGGGTCAAGAAAACCAAATGGAGACACAACTAAAATGACTGAGCAACAACAAGAGGGGATTGTAAAATACATTTCCCAGAATAACTCTTCCACATTTTTTTTCATTGTCCTTAGGTCTCAAAACTGAACCTGCTCACTTTGCTCTCTGAACTGAACATTGCCCTTCCCTTACTGAAACTTCAGTCTAGTCCTCTTCCCTCCATTTCCATAGCCACCAGCTTCTTCATGGCCCTCATTACCTCTCAAATTAGCTCTCTAAATGAAAAAGAGCCTCTCTGCATCCAGTCTGTCCTACGCACTTCTGTCAGATTGATCTCCCTAAGGCAGAAACTTATTATGTTATCCCCTTCTCTGAAACCTTCACTGGCTCCTCATTACTTATCAAGAGAATCTCAGAATATCAGAATTAGAAGGGAATTAACAGGCTATTTGGTATAGTCACCTCATTTGAAAGAGGATAAAATTATAGCCCAGAAAAGTGAAGCAACTTGTCTAGTATCAAACAGCTAATAAATAATAAAACAAAGACACAGGCTTTCTGACCCTAATTACCTACTGTTTACTCCTTCCCTTCTACAAACACACCAAATGTATGCAGTATATGGTATTTAGACTATATCTATGCTTTTATTAGATTAAATTTCAAAAGTTTCTAGTTCAAAAGGTGAGTTTTTCATCCAAAAGATTCCTCAGACTCTACTAAAACAATGAACTCCGTGGGCTAAGAAAATTCAAGACTTTTAAATGCAATATTGAAAAGTTTTCATCTTCTCCAAGGAAGAGTACTTATTAAAAGTAAGGTTATCACAGTCACATTCAGGCTATTTGCAGAAGACATTGTACTAAGATTGAATCCCAGTACACTAACAAGCCTCCTCAGCAAAATTCTTGACAACATGAAAAAAAAATGGTTTAGCTATATACAGCAGAACAACAAAAATGGATAATATATTTTTCAGGTCATAATATGCAGCTCACTGGAGAATATATCAAGTTATTCTCTATGTATACATATATAATATAATACCTATATATGTGTGTATAGATGTGTATGTATCTATTTGTGTGTATATATAAATGTACAAATAAAATGTATATACAGCATATGGGCACATTAAACGTATATATGTACACATATTACACATATTCATTGAATAGAGTTGAGTAGGAGCAAGAGAATTAAATAACATTTGGGAAATTGTAGAAAACATTCAATGACCACAAATTACTGTCTTAGTGATGTTGTATGACTTTGAATCTAAAATACCAACAGGGGAAAGATACAATATAATACAAGACTTTTGTTTGCATGCTATACGCCAGACACTGTGTTAAGCAACAAGGAGACAAATGAGAACAGAAAAGACAGTCCCTGTCCTCAAGGAGATTTCAATCTAATGAGAGGAAGATAATACACAAAAGAAAGCTAGAGGGGAAGGCTGAGCAGTGAGGGAGAAAATAAGCAGTCTGGGGGCCTAATGAAGGTAGATTATAATCCAAAGAGTGCAGCTGTTGGAAAAGGAAGAATTTGCGAGATTTGAGCCTTTTTTATATGGAGTTTTGAAAGGAGATTTTTCTTCAGCCCTCTAACAAGAGGAGCAGAGGTGACCAATGGTTCGGATAACATGTGGGTACCAAGGCAAATTTTGTGATGATGTATTTTCTTGCAATGATCTTTTCCTAATGGGGCCTGCTTAACATCGAGTGGAATCCAAAGAATGAGGATGAGAGGGAATGAAGATGGAAGATGCAGAGAGGACCTAAGCAGGTTCTCACATGCTACCTACTTAGGATCCTAAATTTAGAGCTGAGAAGTACTTCAGATGTCATTTGATCTAATAGTTTTTATCTTACAGATAGAGAAACTTTGTCCCAGAGAGGCTAAGTCACTGCCCCAAGACCACACAGGTAAAAAGAAAAGCTGATTTGCATACAGCTCCTTTCAGTCCAAATTCAGTGCTCTTTCCACTTTATTCTACTACTTCTTTGACTTGTGCAAGAGAAGTGACATAAAAAAATGTGGTATTCAGGACCATGTTGACCAGAAAAGGAGGATCAATCATGCAGTGAGAAAGAGAGCCAACAGATGGTCAACCTCAGTGGTAATTCCTTAACCTGGCTGGCATTCAAGATCCTCTGTGATTTGGCCTGTTGGACAGTCTTTCCAGTCTTACTCAGTTACTCATATGACATATTGTGCTCTAAGAAAATTAAACTACTCATTGTGCCCTGACCATGCTTTCTAGTCTTTCACCTGCCCCATATCTTGGGCTGCCTAATTCTCTGAAAGAGACCTCTAGTTCAAATGTTATCTAGCCCCCAAGGGTAAATTCAAATAACACTTTCACTAAGAAGTCCTCCTTGGTCCTCTCAGCAAAAAAATCATCTTTTTTTTTTTTTCTCAGAACTACCATTAACATTTTGTATTTCTTATTACACATTGACAATAAACTTTGTATTCTACAGCCTTAACTTCCCCTTCTAGACTATAAATTCAAAGAAGGCAGAAATTTAATCTTATTCTTTTTTGTTGTTGTGTCTCCCAAGACATATATTCTAGAACCTCATGCATACTAATCACCTAACTAAACCAAAAGTTCTCAAAATCCTAAATTAAAATGTGATAGCAGCACCACCTGAACATTCATCTATCTTAAGGATCATCAAAGCATTGCCCTACTGGACAAATCATCCACTTGATATATATATATACACATATATGTATATATATATGACCAATGATCTAAAAATGGGGTTTTTTGCCTTTTTAAATATAGCTGCATGATATTTTAAAATATAAAGATCATTCTCTCTAGTCATACAAAAATATTCTAGGCTAGATTTGGCCCTTGGGCCATAGTTTGTTGACTTCTAATCTGTCTTGTTTAAACCTGGTAAAAGAAAATTCTTGAAGAGCAGGTATTGCTTCTTCTCTTATTCTATATGTCCATTTCCCCAGCACCTCTAATTTCGGTGAAAACTAAAGGCACTATTAAGTGTTCATTTTAAGAGATGTCTTTTAGGGGTCCCTTCTTTGTGCCTTATCATGCAATGTCCCTTCACAATTCCCCAACATTTTACAAAGCACACCTCCCTCAAGATTTGGATATGATTTCCCAATTAAGTTGCCAAATTCTCTTTTTTTCCTTCCCCTCAACACCTTCCTAAATCAAGAATGCTCTCTTTAGCTCTGGAGTCAGAACTGAAGAGGGTGGGGTTCAAGAAAGAAGAGGATTTTCCCAACTGTTGACATAACTATAGAACAGGGAATGTTGCTTTCACCTCTCAGCAACATTCCACATAAAGCAGTCATTAGCTACTAGTGGCATATCAGGACAAAGGAGAAAGTCTGGGACAGCAAACACTTGGCAAAGGAGAATCAAAGCAACATGCATGTTCTAATGAGATGACTGCTAAACTGTGAGTCAAATTCCCACTTCTTCCACCCAAACACTATCACAGTTTAAAATACTTGAAAAAGGGGGAAAAAGAGCATGTCTGTGATATACTAATGACTTTAAATGGGCTCACGTGTCAATTTCTAGATCAGGGGGGAAAAACTAAAAGTACTTTTCACATTTCATAGCAGCCTCACAATTAGTTTCCAGTTCCACCAGGCTAGCAGAATTTTCAGAACCTCTCCCTTAACAGGGGCTAATTTATGTCCAGGAAACACACAGCATTATTATCTGCTAGTCTATTTGGCACTAGAGTATAAAAGACTATCTAGGTTCATTTTATCTAAAGTGGCTTTGACCTCTCCACAAAAAAATAAGAGGAGAAATAGAACAAGGATTGTAACATGGCTTGGAATCTTAGGAGGAAAAGATCTTAAGGTGAAGGATTAACTGAATGTACTGGAAAAGGAATAGAGAGGTAAAGAAAGATCAGAAAGTCTTCTTGAGGAGAGACTATCCAAATTGATTTGAAGGAGCTTGTCACACATAGTAAGTTTGAATAAATAATTTGTAGACGCATTGAACCTTTCAGATGGCTTGTAAAGGAGAGTATCCTGTGCCCAGTATATACCACTAAGCACTCCTTCTCTAGGGGCAAGAAATCATTGAGCTGAATCCCACTGTAACTTTCTTCACTAGCTTGTTCCTCCCATTCTTATGCTCACAACTATGGTCTTTGGAATCCCATTAGATAAACCCTCCACTTAGAGCAATGATGACAAAAGAGAGCAAAGATCTGCAACAAAATACTAACAATGTGGCAACTGTAGTAATTATCCCAGTCTTGGTTATAGGCTCTCCTTTGCTCACTGTCACTACACTCTCTCACCAGCACAAATGAGCAGAACAAGTCCAAGATAAACCAGCAACATTCCCACTTTCTGCCCTCCTAAATGTCCACATGAAGGACCAGTGAAATCAGCAGCTGCTCATTTCAGCTCTTTTAAAATAGCACCCTTTGAAGCAGAAGAGTCCCAGGAAATTGCAAAATAAGCAGCTGCCTGAACCTTGTTCTGCCTCCATCCCCTGTAGCACTCCATTCTGTCTATGATACTGCCAGAGAAAATAGGTAAAATTGGTTTTGTGGCTAACAGTGCCCACCAAGGTATTCTGATCCTCTAGCACAGTCATGTAAAAACAAATTTTGAAATAATTCTTTACCCCTCAGTCTCTTGTTTGCCTGGCTTCAACTCTAGAATTACAAAAAGAGATGGGGGTTTGGAGCAAACTATGAATACAGGCAAGTTCAGAAGTGGAGCAGGCTTTCCAGCTGTTTGTATTCCTCCAAGTAGACTTCCAGGAAAATCTATACCCAAAGCTGAAGCCACACCATGCTTTCTCTCAAGAAGCTTGGAGACAGTGATGAAGGGATGCCCATAAGGTAGAGCAGGTACCAGACATGCAGCCTTTCTTAGCCCCTTGGGAGAACTCTACATAGGATCCAGGTGTTTGGTGGAAGTCAGGAGAATCTCCAGATATGTGGGAAAAGTAGGAGAGCTTAGTCTGAAGGGAGAGGCTCTGCCTCTCATCACTCCACCACAGGAAAATCATGCATGTCTTTAGAACTATGCTGAGAAATTACTAATTGCTATGTGACTTACAATTCTCCCCTCGACTCAGGCACAGAAGTGAGTAGAGGAGAAAATGCCTAAGAAAAAGAGACTCTCATTTCCCTTCTGTGCCTGAAACCAAGCATGGAAAAGGGTTTGAGCATTTGTAAAACAGTGAGCTCTTTGGAAGTAAGATATAACAGCGTAATAGAATAATTTCAAAAAGCAAAGTTATTTGAGTATATGAGAGTCTGAAATTATTGAGCAAATCTATTAAGCAAGAATCTCAATCCCTAAATAAACATTGCTTCAAGTGCTAGTTCTCTTATCAGCCAATAATGATAAATCACAGGATTTTAAAATCCTTTAAAGGCCATCAAATGTAGTTAAACTTGAAAAAAAACACAGTTCAAGTAGTGTAAGAAGAAAAAAATTATTTGGAAATGTACATTTTGGAAATAAGTATCCTAAAAGATCAGACCATCTTCCCTAGATTGTGAAAATTCTCAATACTGTATTATAGTCTGCTATTGTCTGAGTCTGTTACCACAGAACATGTTGTAATTGGCCTTTGGCTCCATGACCAATCATGGAGATCTTTTTTCCAAAAAGGAAAACTCTTGGCACTTGTCAGTCAACATTTTGTTCATTGTCTTCGTAAAGATATTATTGTTACTTTCTTGCTCTCATTTTCTTGGAACCAATATGATTACTTTTGAACTTAATGTGGGAGATTATTTTAAAATACATTCCTCATACTTGCTCTGGGAAAGTATTCTTTCTAATGCTCTCTCTTTTCCAGTCCCAGGTTTAATGCTGCTTTGACCCTTTGCAGTCTTCCTGAAAGGAGCACAGCCGACTCATTAGTCTGACAAGTCGAAAGGGACCTCTATCCAAAGAGGCCTATCAGGAAGAATAACACAACTGCTCCTTGAATTACCCAGATTTGCCTTAATTCTGATTCTCATCCTGCATGCTTCCATTTGTTCCTCATTGACTAGCTTTGTTGATTGAGTACTCCATGTGTCTTTGCAGGTCCATGAATGCTGGTCTGAGCTCCAGCTATGCTTAATATCTTGCTAATGGTGCTTTAGTTCCCCCCTGCTTCTATTATCCACTTTGATTAGACTATGTTAGTATATGACTACTCTTTGGGGCATCTGGCCCTAAGGAGGAGACAAGGCATGGTCCTGTATTGAGACACTCAATTCAGTTATTGTTTTCCTTTGCTGATTTCAGAAGAAAAAAATTTATTGCCTAAATAAACTCCATTTCCCCTCAAGTTTCTCTTTGTGTCGCAATACTTTTTATCCTATCAATCAATGATGATGGAATATGGGGGAGGGATGATTATAACAATAGCAATAAAGTTAATGAAATGTGTCTAATCTTCATGTTTGAACCAGGGACCTAAAGAAAAACTATGTGGCCCACCACTGTCAGAGACAGTCAGGTGTCTATGACTGAATTAAACTGGATTTAGGCAAAGTGCAAAAACCGCATGTAGTACAGCATACAAAACCAATGGCTTTTTTCAAAAATTTTGCAAAATCAAGTGTATCAGGGAGGCAGAAAGAAGAGACTGGGTAGAAATGTTAATCTTTTTTGAAAATGTGGTGTTTAAAAAAATTAGATTACCCAGTTTTAGAATATTGAGTCATCATTTATTACATTAATGTCTACTTTTTTTGATGGGAGGTGCTAATATGCTAATATGATTTCCATACGTTCACTCTTCTCCTTCCCTGGCTTGGTTGCATGTGAACAGATGATTTCTAAAAAGAGAGTCATTCCATTTAACTTCACCTTAAGGGTACCCCATAGAAACAGAGGATTTGTGGAAATCCCATTGTAAGGGGAAACGAGTTACTGAAATGTCACAAGCACAGGGCAATGGGAGTTCTTTCCCTAGAACACAATATGGCATGGGTATGTCCTCCCTCAAGGCACTGACACAGGAGGACCATGCTTCTTGTGGTGATCCTGGTCCTAAACCTACCTCAGCATCTCCAGAGAAAAAAAGTTCAAAAATCATAACCTTCTGTGTCTCCTATTCCAAGGTCTCCGCTGCCTGAGCCCTTGGGTTATCCAATTCCATTGCCATTTTTTTTTGTTTTTTTTTTTAATTTTAAACCCTTTACTTCTGTGTATTGACTTATAGGTGGAAGATTGGTAAGGGTAGGCAATGGGGGTCAAGTGACTTGCCCAGGGTCACACAGCTGGGAAGTGTCTGAGGCCGGATTTGAACCTAGGACCTCCCGTCTCTAGGCCTGGCTCTCAATCCACTGAGCCACCCAGCTGCCCCCTCCATTGCCATTTTAATGCCACTGTACCCATCTGGCAAAAACTGACACTCGCCTAGGGGATCTGTGCCCTACTAGCCACCTGGGAAAAGCAAAATCAAAAGTGGTTACATATGCAATCCTCAGGAATTTTTGTCTCCCTCTGGGTCAACTTGTTCCAGCAGGTAGAATTATCAGCTCCAACAGTTCCATCCATTCTAACTCTAGACATGAGGGGGAAGGAAAGTACTGGAAAGGATCATAGATTTGTGGCTGAACGAGACCTTGGAGGTCAAATCCAGCCCACTGAAGCTCAGAAATGTTAAGTGACTTACCCCAGGTCACATAGCAGGTACATTTCTGAGGCAGAAGATAAACCCGTCTTCCTAACTCTGAGTCCAACACTATTTGCCTATACAAAGAAGAGTATACAAAGAGTATACAAAAACGTAAACAAAGAAGAGAAACTTAATTGTTTCCCACTATTAAGGAATATCCTCTTGAGGAATCCATTCCCACCTCCATTCCCAAACAAAAGATGTTCTGAGGGGTTGTCTTTATCCTAGTCCTGCTCTGTACTGTGAACCAGGCATCCTAATAAGGTTACGGTTCTTAGAACATTCTATATAAATGAAATGGGAGGCCAGAATGACTTCAGGAAAAAAATTTCACACCTCCAACTGAAGACCTTTACAAACAGTGTAACTAACTTTGAAATGTACCCCTTTTCCTATAACAAAATGCCATCTTTACAATTTCCTATAAATTTCTCCTCATTTTGAGTGGTACCTCCCAAACACCCTTCAACCTCAATATGGCTATAGGATATGTTCACTCTGTGATATACTAGTCTCTCTCACAGAATGCTAGATCAAAAATGCTTTATGGAAACACTTTATTGAAGAATTTCACCTTGAGGATAAGTTGACGTCAAGAGAATAATGGAACGGCAGAAAGTAAAACTGTCAAATAAGAGCACATTAGATCGATTACTTCCCAGAACAGAAAGTCTACTGTACACCTCACAAATTCCTCAACAAATTGAAGATTTGAAGACACCCTTTGAGAAATTTCTTTTTCCTAAAGCCAGAAGAAACAAGCCTCAAATTTGAGCCAAAGATTTATAGATTCTCCTACCCCTTCCACACCCTGCCCCATTAAGCATGATACCATAATACATGAAGCAGAAATTCATCCGTTCTCCAGTTCATTTGACCCATGGAGATACGCAAACTGCCTAACTCAAAGTAGTGTTTGCTATAAGAATTTTTGGCCCTATTGGCCATTATTTTCAACACTTCTTAAATGATACCTTTGGGGTGTTGGATTTGGAGTCAAGAAGAATCAAGTTCGTATCCATCTCAACTACTTTCTATAGCTGTGTAAATCTAAGCAAATCTCCTTTCAGTCTTGGTTTGCTCATCAATAAAATGGGGATAATAATAATAATAATACCTAGTTTCGGCATCCTTAAAATGCTGGTTATAAAGATGGCTTCTTCAATTTCTGAGATTAAATGGATGACATGTGAATGCATCTGTTAGTCACACACCCACAAAAAAAGTTCTGATTGTGAAACATTGTCTATAATCTCCTTCCTTTCTCACTGGTAAAAGTGTTCTCCTGACTCAAAGTGGGCCAACCACATTAAAGCCCAAATGGAGTGTAGTAATCAACATTCTAGTAGAGGGATTGGCAAAGGCTAAAGGATCAAATCCTGCCTGTCTGTTTTTGTACAGCCCATTGAAGAAGTCTTTTACATAGCTAGGACTGGTTTGAGTTTGTTTCCTTTTTACATATTTAAATAGGATAAAAACTTTCTTTAAAAATATAGAAAAATAAAGCATTCTTAGTCAGAGGATTCATACAGAAACAGGTGAGGAAGGCTGTAGGTCATAGTTTGCCAATGTGTTCTAGTCAATCCAGAGTAGGATGGCACGGCAACTGCCCCAGGGCACTCATTCTACCCATTGTACCACTTAGCTGTCATTTATTAGTTTAAAGTCCTGATAGGAGATGTCAGGCTCTCTTGGTAAAGGTAAGCAGCTGAAGAAGACCAGGAGAACTGAAGAAACATGAAACTAAACTATGTCATGGTTTGAGTATTATTCCCTTTCTCCTTCTGTAAGACATTCAGAAGCTCTCCAGCCTTCTCTGAGAGCCTACCCAGTCTGCCCAAAAAGAAGCCACCTCATGGATGATTAGAGTGTAAGTGGATAACAAGCCATTTGAATGATCTGCTCTAGTTCAAACACAGGCGGTTGCCAACATGCCGTGGCAGCCAGCGAACATCTGAGCATCTTTAATTTAAATTGCATATACTTAGCTTGAAATGGCATCTATACTCTGCAACTCACAATTTACTGCACCGTCATCAGATCAGATGAGGAATCATCCTTTCAGGGATTTCCCAAATTTGCCTTTTTGCTGTACTTCAATCACACTATCATGCAGTAACAACTTAACGCCTGATGGCTCCCAAGCCAAATATTTTGTAGTGTGATATACAGAGCCTATTTCAATCAGTTTGCTAATACACAGGCTGTTCATTGATTACATAAGCTAGGAAAATGACTGTCAGCAGCTTGGGGCTGGTCTCTCTGGCACACTCCAAATCTTATCTCTATCAGGAACCAATAAACACATTTATAAAGCCACAGCCTGCAAGGACTCTGTCTTTCAAGGGCATACCTTTCAAGGCAAAAATACCCTGGGAGGACATGAAAGAAAATGTTCTTACAATAATCAGGTGGTACAATACTTAAGAGAAATTATCCAAAATGTGGCAATCAAAATAAAGAGAGCTTGCACAAACCTCAAATCACAGATTCAGGATGGGAAGCCCATATCAAAAGATCATTCCAAGATACTTATTTCAAATTTCCTTAAAGATAAAAAGTGACCTTGGACATAGCTATATAGAAATCATACCTAAGACTTTGGGACTGACAAAAAAGCAAACAAAGGAAAATCAGCAAATGCCCCTTTACCTGTTGTTAACTTCAAAATAAGTAGTTTTCCAGATACAAGAGGAACCATGTCAATTCGGGCAGTATTTTTACCTAGGACTTTTGAAAACTTCCAACAGGACTAGTGGTATGTCTGTAATTACATTTTAGTCACAAAGATGACAACTCTCCTGAAACAAGTATTTTTCTAGTTTTAATTTGTCTAATTCTATTTGTCTAAGTTTGGAAGATTCAGATGAAGTGGGAATATGTCAACACAGGGTTAGCTATAGCAATCTTTGGTCACACCCTGCAAATAGCTCTATTGCTATGATATTTAGGGCATTTTGTTGGAATTCCTTAAACCTCCATATCTCCAAGTGATTCAGGAGTGATTGGGGCAATAGGTACATTCATCATCATCATCATCATCATCATCATTCTCTACATCAAAAGCCTTGACATTTATATAACACTGCAAAGCCCATTACAAATATCTTATTTTATATTTATCCCATTCATGCTATTGATGTAGCAAAGTGACACAATGGATAGAATATTGGACTTAGAGAAAGGAAGACCTAAGTTCAGATCCAGCCTCAGACATTTCAATTATGTGACTCTGAGCAAGTCATTTAAACCATTTGTCTTAGTTTTCCATCTATAAAATGAGAATGAGATTGACAACACCTACTTTTTAGGGTTGTTGTAAGGATAAAAACTGATAATATTTATAAAAGCTTTGCAAACTTTAAAACTATAAAATTCTAACTATTATTATTAACCTTTTCCCTATAAATCAATATGTCAGAGCATCTCTTAACAGTTGAAATGCACATTTTACACCCATTCTTCATTGACATGACATGAGCATATGATGAGGAGAAGGGCGGTGGTCATTTCTTACTCTGAACTGTACTCTGATTGCCATAGCTAAAGATGATCTCTCCCATCTATTTCCATAATACTCTGTGTTCCCCTTGGACATTCATCACATTCTAATTAGTATTGTGCTTGTTGGTGTCTCTCTTTTCCCTTCCTAGAAGTTTGTAATCTCCAAGAAAGGGGGAAACCATGTCTTAAATGTCCTTGTATATTCCCCACTTCCAATGTATAAAGTAGTGTATATATATGTATATTATATACACATATAGTATATAGTAGTAGGTGCTTAATGAATGTTTGATGAATAAATAACCAATATAAACTTTATTATTCAGCTTGGGCTCTGTGTCACAATGGGATTATTGATAAACTGTGTAGAGAAAGCTGTTAAGAGAGAGGATCATTAGACTGAGAAAACTAAAAACCATATCATTTAAGAAACATTTGAGACAACAGGAATTAAAAAAGCGTGATTACTATTTTCAGCTCACTGAAGGTTTGTTTCAAAGAAGAGGAATTAAATGTGTTTTATTTGATCCTAAAGGAGAGAATGAGAACCTATGAGTAGAAGTCACTGGGAAAAAAAATCAGTAGAAGGAAGAAGCTCCTAATAGTTCATTAAATAGGCCATCTCAAGAGGCTGAGTGTTCTCCATCACTGCAAGTACTCTAGCAGAGACTAGATGATGACCTCTTAGGAATGTAAGTGGCACCTTTTTTTTTTTATTATTCTAACAAGGTTTACTAATCAGGCAAGACCAAAATATTACCCAATCACAACAAAGCAAGTCAGCATTAATACCTTATAATAATGTTACCCTATAATAAAAGAACTTTTAAATCAAACATTTTATTCCTGTCCATTTTTCTAAAAACATATTAGATGAACCATTACAATGAATGATTTTTTTCTCATTCAATTTTATGAAATACAAACCCATTACTTATTGATACCATAAAAATCTAATTGCCTGACTAAAGACCTTTCGTAGGTAGTAAAATGGATAGAGTACCAGACCTGAAGTTAAGAAGACCAGAGTTCAAATTCTGCCTCAAAGTCCTACTATGTGACCCTGAGCAAGTCAATAAAATGAATATGCCATTTGTTGCATGGTAGATAGAATCACATGTTAATCTTTTATAAAAAAAAAAGTTTTTAGAATACTTTAGAACAGTGATAACAAATATAAAGGCAAGAAAGAGAAAAACCCTAAACCTTTTAAAGTTTCAGGTTTTGAAAAAAAAATTGCAACATTTGATGCAGCAAGTCCCTCTAGTGTCACCTTCTCTAAATCTCAGTTCCTTATTTCTAAAGGGCAGAAAGTAATAGCACCTACCTCTCAGGATTATTATGATGGCCAGAAAGGATATAACTTTAAAGTGAACTGTTACTTTGTATGCCTTTGAGTTGAGCTAGAGAAATTCTGATATTCCATATAATTCTAAGGTTCTATCATTGCCTGAAGCTTTCTTTATGATAGAAAGAGCAATGTTTTAGGGGCAAAACGACTAGGTTCAAATCCTACCCTGACATTATCTGTGTGACTGCACAAGTCACTGCTGTCTGAGGCTCCCTTTAGCTCTGTATTCTATGACCTCTTAATCCTGTCAGTAAAATAATATACTTGCACTCAAGGAGTTTGTATTTGAGTTGTTGATGTTCATCCTTCATTTTTTTAAAACATTTATTAATATTTATTTTTTAGAAAAGTTAACATGGTTACATGATTCATGCTCTTACTTTCCCCTTTACCCCCTGACTCCTCCCCCCAAAGCCGATGCGCCATTTCCACTGGTTTTAACATGTGTCATTGATCAAGACCTATTTCCAAATTGTTGATAGTTGCATTGGTGTGGTAGTTTCGAGTCTACATTCCCAACCATGTCTGCCTCAACCCATGTGTTCAAGCAGTTGTTTTTCTTCTGTGTTCCCTCTCCTGCAGTTCTTCCTCTGAATGTGGGTAGCCTTCTTTACCATAAATCCCTCAGAATTGTCCTGGGTCATTGCATTGCTGCTAGTACAGAAGTCCATTATATTCTATTTTACCACAGTGTATTGGGCAAATCCCTTAACCCTTTTTGCCTCCATTTCTTCATCTGTAAAATAATCTAGAGAAAGAAATGGCAAAGCACTCCAGAATCTTTGCAAGAAAACTCCAAACGAGGTCATGAACAGTAGGGCATGACTAAAATGACACAACAAAGAAAATGAAATTAGAATAATCACTAAAATCTCTGAATTCTAACATTCTATGCTTCTGTGAATTACCTAATATGGTTGATTCCCCATGTCCCAAATCTCCCCTTATGTGCTTATCTTCAATTGTAAACAAAAATCAATAAGAATTAAATTACTTCCATTACCACACTCTCCCTTTACAAGTCCCTCACAAAAACACTAATTCTGGTTTCTTTGAAGGTGATGGTTAGGAGACTCTCTCAATGAACCTTTTCATAGCTACATAAACCCCACTTTCCAAGCCATGTGTCCTTCCTGATAGAGAACATAGTGTGATAGACAGAGAAGAAGCCTTTGGTTGATAAAGAACTAGGTTTAAGTTCCAATTCTTTATATATATAGGCTAGGTAACTTTGGACTCTTAATGACCAGGATAATTCTCTAAGCCTGAGAGATACAGAGAAAGTACTGGTTTATATAAACAGAAGGCTTTTTTTTTAATCTAAGACTTTCCCATATCAAAAGAATCACAGATCTAGTTCAGAGCTCAATATGGTGCCTGGCACTTAATAAATTTTAGCTGATTAAAAATCCCTATCCTCCTTCCTTAAAAATCTCAGAACCTATATCTATGGGTGATTATATATATATATGTATGTATATCTTTGTGTAAATATATATGTTATTCCCTAACATTGTCAAAATTAGAGCTTATTCTTTCTAAAACCTTTTGGCAAAAGTATACTTACTAATGAAATGCCCTTGTAAATATTGTACTTTGAAAAGTATTTTTTGCCATGTTACCACTGTGGATGAGAAGTTTTCAGCTAGCTAAGGAAAGGAACTGATGCTGCTGATAGAGCAGGTAATAAATGATGGTAATCAATGAGAAAAAGGCCGAGCAGGTGAGAGGTAGCATTTGTGGATATGTGATAACAGTAAGGTTGGCCTTATAAATAGGTAGCTATAATCTTAGTCAAAGGACTTGAGTTCAAATCCCACCTCTGAGCTAAACTACTTTTGTGATCTTGGACTAATCATTGCATTTGGCATGTATAAATGAAGTTATGATCGTGGCTGTGAGAAGCCTAAAAAATTCCAAGGAGGAAACAACTCCACTGAAAACATACTCCAAATTTCAGAAAAATACTTATGCCCAAGGAGCCAAGAAACCAGATCACTCTCAGTTACCTTGGTCAGTTTAGGTGGTCAAAAAAGATTGCCCATGGTCAATTTCCATTGTCAACCCTTGGCAAAACAGAGAAGTAGAAACATATGTTGTTCGTCTCCTTTTCTGTGTTCCTTTCTATTTTTTTGTTTTTAAGAAACTTAAGTGCAATTTATTGTTTTATTTATTTAAATGTTTTATTTGTCTTTACATCACAGTCATTTCCCAAACAAATATCCCCTCAGACTGACAACTCTCCTGTGACAAAGAAAAACAAGCAAAATCCTCTCTAGAGAAACCTTGTCTGGCAATGTGTTCTTCAGTGGGTTACCACTGTGTTTTTCATGTCTCCCATCCCTCTGTTGGGTTTTTGTTTCATTAGCTCAATGCCCAATACATAGAGAGAACTTACTAAATGCTGGTTAACTGACTGACTTCACAATTCCATCAACTATACATCTTTGCACTTGCCTTCCCACAGCCCCTCCTTCCTGTTGCCATTTTGGGTCATGTTTGCCAACTTCCATGGAATGAGCTAAAACTTCAACATTGTTTTAATTTTTATTCCTCCTATTGCTAAGCATTGATATCTTGTTTTCATGGGTCATATATACTCAGATCTTTTGAGTACAGTTTGTTCATATCATCTTACCACCTATCAGGGAATGATTCAGTTTCTTTTTTTCTTCTTAAACCCCTTAACTTCTGTCTTAGAATCAATAATAAATATTGATTCCAACACAGAAAAGAGGTAAATGTTAGGCAATTGGGGTTAAGTGATTTGCCCAGGGTCATACAACTGGGAAGTGTCTGAGGCCAAATTTGAGAAGGATCTCTTGTCTCTAGGCCTGGCTCTCTATCCACTGAGCTACTTAGCTGCCCCTATTCTTTAGTTTCTTCAGGCCTTTGATGTTCTCTTTTCCTTCTCATTGTCACTCAGACAATGTTTGTGCTTTTCATTAAAAGAAAATAAAACATCAAATACCTCACATACATACAAATTCATGCCTCTCCTAGCCTTTGCCAATATGTAAAATGTTAAAAAACATTTTATTTCTCTTTCTTTATTACATGAAAGTTTCAACCTTTTTGTTGTTTAGTTAACAAAACCAGATGACTTTTGGATTCTTTACAAGTATGATTTTACTTTTTGCTCAATTCCTAATTATTTTTGTTAGCTTCAGATTTTTCATGACATGTTATTTGGAGATGTTAGCATATGACCTTTGTTTTTAGAACTTTGGTTTACTACAACCAGAGAAGAATGTTGTGCTATCCTGATAGAGTTTAGTTTTTCCTTATTGTTTGGAAGGTTTGTTCTTTGGTGTTTAAATTCTAAAATTGTATTACAATATTGCTTGGTGAGTTAAACTTGGAGTTTCTTTTTCTATTCTTTTCTATTCTTCTATTAAGATTCTGTGAATACACAATTATTCTTTCTGCTACCCATATTTCTGAGTATTCTTTACCTTTCTAAGAAATTTTGAACTCAATTTTCTTTCTTGCGAAGCATTTATCCATAAAGATGGGTCTTTTGTTCAAATGATTATTCATTTCTCCTCCTTAGTCATTTTTTGTCTGTTTGAACCAATCACTCTGTTGATTTATTACTGCGTACTTCTAAAAATGTATTTATAACCAATTCATTGCAGAAAACTCAATGTTATTGTACTCCTTTCCCAGCCCTTGCTCCCTGTTCTATGGTTCTCTTGACTTAGACTCCCAGGCCCAGGTGGGGGTCTATTTATTTCAAAGGGCTTTAAGACAGGACAATCACAAAAATTGCTGCAAGTTTATTCTTAGTAATCACCATCGGAGGAATTATTCTCTCCTTTTACCAGTTCCATACATCTGAGTTCCATTGTCCTTCTGAAATGGATTTTCTTGCATGTCTCCACTGTTCTCTGGGGTTTGGAAATGGAAGATTCAGAGTATTGTGCCCCAAGCCACTTTTCCAAGGGTTACTCTAAGAAGCATTTGCAATTGAGTTTCTTAACTATTCTTCTTTTCTTCTACTAGACTCTGTTTCCTCCCGGGCTGTATTAATAATTTTTAATCAGTAATACATCCTGGCCACTTTCCTTCATTTCTTGCCAACTCCATTCCTCTGCTTTCCCAATCCATCCTTTTCCATGGCCTTTCTTCTTCTTTGTGGGATTTGGCTAGTGGAGGCTCAATAATCACACTAGCCCCAAGTACCAGGGAGGATTCCATAGCTATGACTCCTCCATCAGAAGTATTCGCCAGAGGGGGCAGGTAGATGGCACAGCAGATAGAGAGCCAGACCTGGAGTTGGAAGGACCTGGATTCAAATATGGCCTCAGACATTTCCTACCTGGATGACTGTAAATTACTTAACCTTATTTGCCTAGCCCTTGCCCTTAGCCCTTAGAGTCATCAATAAGATAGAAAGTAAGGATTATTTTAAATTGGGAATACTCATACCAGAGCTATGAAATCAGGTTATACCTGGCATACCTAAAAGAGAATAACTTCAAAAGTTAAGCACCAAAAATTATAGTAGCCACAAGGATGATATGCCTGCCCTACCATTCTGTTTATGTTAGTAATAAGTCCAGAACCAGCACAGAAATATAGACTAAAGTAGTAGATTGTTCATTGGATATACTGCTCGACCTGGAGCCAGAAAGACTTGAGGTCAAATATGCCTCAGACTTATTAATTGTGTGATCCTGAGTAATTCATTTAAATTCTTTATCCTTCAATTTCTACATCTGAAAATGGGAATAATAATTAGCACACACTAAGTAGAGTTGTTGTGAGGATAAAATGAGATAATATTTGTTCCTATCATTGGTGAATCCTATGAACTTTAAGATTTTTTACATGCAATCTTTGGTATGTTGGAGGCAACTGATTCCATAAAGCCTCTCACTCCACTAACTTTCCAGGATTCTTCTATTCTTCTTTATATAGAAGTCCATGGACCCTCCGGACTGCCCTGTAGACTAAGTCTATGAACCTTGAGGCCTGCCCTTATACTATATTCAATTTTCAAGGTCCCCCCCATTCTGCAGAAACTACCTTATGCTCCAAAATTTTTCACATTCTCTTTTACCTTTCCTATACCCTAATTCTCCTCAGGTCCTTTCTTGTTGACTGGCAAACTAACCTGAAAAAATTAATTTCTGAGATATTAGCATGAAAAAGGATTGATAAAAGGATTGTTTTCTCAGAGAATATATTCATAGTTGGACACTTACTAGATATCTATGTGATTTTATGCAAGTCCCTAAGTAGACTGATAGGAAGATCTTTTTTGAACAAAGCAGATCTTTTTGGAGATCCTCAGATGAAGGATGCTCAGTGTCCAATTACTCCAGGTGTGTATGGAACCAGCTCTTCGTCCTTCCCTCTGCTTCTTTTTCCCTTATACCTGTTCAAGGGCCTTCAGCAAAATGGCTATAAAACTATGGAAGATAGTGTGATTCATCTAATTGAGAACTTACTCTATTGTGAGTTAAAAGATATGAGTTCTAGTCCCAAATTTGTCATTTACTAGCTGCAAAATCTGGGGCAAATTATTTCATTTCCTTAATTTTCTTCACTGTAGAGTGAAGAGATTAAATCACAGGATATTTGAGAGGCCTTATATTCTGACATGTTAGAATCTGATTCTAAACTTAATCTTAAAGCAACTAGAATACAAAACTTTCCTCCCATAAACACACACGCACACATATTCACACACACACACAGACACACACACACACACACACACACACACACACACACACACACACACACACACACACTCCTCTCTCAGAAATTCCGAGGAATGTATCTTCTTATTTTCCAAATTGCAGAGGCTTGAAGTAAACCACATATATCACCATAAGTGGGATTTGAGAGCTAACCAGAGTGGATCACACTCCCAGAAGATGTCAATACCCATTCATGTCCATGTGTAGACCAAAGTCTGATTTTCATCTCCTGAGAAGCCAATGGACTCCATCAGAGGGGCAGAATTATTTTTATGAAGTTACCTCAATATTTTCAGCTCCCAGGCTGTGCACTCTTTCCTAGGCTTTTAAATGGTATAAGTGGGAAACCTCAATTTCAATAATAGATGTTTCCATTTTCTCAAAGGCTCATTAAAATAAAAAAAAGCTGTAATTCAGGACCAGTCTTATCATTAGGTAGAGTAGGTAGTCAAACCTATATGGTGATTTTAATGTGTTTTTTTTAATTATTTAAATTTAAATTTTGAATATTTTCCCATAGTTACATGTTTCATGTTCTTTCCTCTCCCCCAAAATGCCCCCCATAGCCGATGCACAATTCCAGTGGATTTTACATGTATCATTGATTGAGACCTAATTTTATATGGTGATTTTAAAAAAGCCTTCCTTCTTCTCAAATGGTGACTAATATTACAAATTTCACTATTAGATAACTATAGAATGTTTGGGATGTTAAACATCACTTTATCTAGCCCTCAACAATCCCAGTTTTGCTAAGGAATGTTAAAATTCAAATTAACATGCTATGCTAATATCTCCTATTAAAATAATTAAGCTTACTCTATCTGGATACTCATTTAGATGACCAGCTGAGAAGAACTATGGAACATCTATAAGAGCTACAGAACAATACAGGTGAGTTTAACTAGAAGAAGCACTGTATCAATAAGACTGTTGTTTGGGTTTGTTTTTTTTTAATGGGATACTATGGGCAGCTTAAGGTCAGTGTGAAAACACCATATATCAAAGTTGGGTACCAGCAAGAAGGACTCAAAGATACCTTATGGAAATAAGGAAGATACATGAAATGAACTTCACCCAATTTACAATTATCCAGGGATGGCTCTGTTTCTGCTAATTGAGTGATTTTCGGTTTGAAAAATCCAGACTACTGTATTAAGAGTGGCTTATAGCTATTTGCCCAGGCTAACATAGCCAATTATAAGTATTTGAGTCAGGACTCAAACATTGGCCTTCCTAATACCAAGCCATAAGTAAAATGTAACAATTACCATGCACCTGATAAATGATGAAACCAAGACAAAAATCCAAGCCTTCAAAGTTAGATGTGTACTTCTATAAACTCATGGTCCAGAACTCCAAGTTCTTGACCTATCATATTCAATGTTGGAGGCAGTCATCTAAAACTATATCTCTTCAATTTCCTTGGCACCCATTCAAAATTCACTCTGGGAAATCTAAAAATGCAGGTCATCTCTTGGACTCCATAGATTAAAGGATTTCCAGCTTCTCATACAAACACTCAGAGAAATAATGTATATATGGTATAAGAGAGAAAATACTGAAACCACATAAATAACTCATAGTTGCCTATAAACAATCAATAAAATTCCCCTCTGCCATGGTGAGTCCTGCCTTCTCCTGGTTCTAAAAGTCTCTATAGTCCTTCAGACAGGCTACCCTTTGGTTTGGACACATCTGAAGAAAGAAATATATTTGAGGTTTCTAGAGAAGCCAACTTGTTCTTCCCCCACCAATACTTAGGGTTTAGAGTCCCACTGTCACACCAGTAACTCATAAAATCTCCAGATTTATGAGTCTAACCTTAGGGTTTAGAATTCTTCCCTTTCCCTCCAAAAAAGACAAGAAATTGAACTTGAAGTTACTAAAGAGACAGTCTCTCCCTACTAGACCTTCATTCTTAAAATAATTCTTGATAATAGAGGGAGAAGTCCAGGATTTTTGTTCCACCTTGTCATAGTTTTAGTTTTGGTGATCCTTTAGCTATGGAGTTTGGGGTAAGGGGGATATGTGTATTCAAGTGAATATTCTCTTCTATGTAGAGTTCTGTCATTAACCCAAGAAACCTTCCCTTCTCTTTCTAGAAACCTAGCACAGTACATGGCATTTGGCAGACCTTAATGTTTATTGACTAATCGACTAGGAGACTGGATTCTGGAATTTTGGAGTCAAGGAACTCTTATCTTATAGTGTGTACCTTATTATAAGACATGCAATTGCTATGAGCATCTGCCCCTAGGTTGCCATTATTGGCTCCTGGAAAAAAGGAGAGCTGAGTGCATGTGCAGGCTTTTCCATCCTGTGACTGAGATCCTCCCAGAACTCTTCCTCTAGAAAATGGGAGGGAGTTTGGGGAAGGTGTGGGTAAATCTCTAAGTCCTGAAAATAATATTTCCTTTTATATGCCTAACACAAAGGGATGGTTGCCATCTACAACAGTCTTTGCTAATCAAGTTATTCCCAAGGCTTTGAGATTCAATCACTCTTCCTCAATTAAGCAAGAAAAATCAATTACTACCAGTAGGCAAAGGTCTTCCTGAATCTAAGTTCAGTCCCCTATTTGTTTGCTATATGCCTTTTCAATTCTTCCTCACAAAGCAGAAATCTTCTCCACCCCTCCCTATTATTTTCAATTCTGCCACTGAGCACAATGCAGAATCAGGGTAATCCTTCTTCTCTATCATAGCCCCTCAAATACTTGAAATGAGTCATCATGTACTTCCAAAGTCTAACCATCTCTGGATTAAAAATCTCTACTTATATTATAAGAAAAGACAGAAAAGTTCCTTAAAACCCATTTCCTAACTAATGCTACCCCCATTCCCTATAGCATTTTCATTTGTGCCTAGATTTCTAACTGTACATCCTTTCTCAGGTAAAAACTGGAGCTTAGTGCAAAGTATCTTGTCCATTCAAATAGACTTTTGGAATAGTATCATATAACAAGCTATTCTATTCCAACAGGATAGCAAGCTATATTAACCATTGGCCCCAACAAGGTTTCAACCTTTGTAAAACAAATGCTTTTCTCTTTCCACAATTTCTATTCCTTCCAGTTACCACTCAATGTGTCTGGCACATTCATAAGAGGACAAGATAATACAGTTTCCTGCTAGACTAAAGGGAGAGTTAGAAATAGAGCCTAGAGTCCCTACAGTATAGGTTGTGAGCTGCTAATCTTACGCTACATGTTATCGCCATTTGGGGTTTCATTGGTTCCTATTCCTACAAGATGCCTCAGCATCCCTCAGATTTTCTTTGAGCCTTAGATAATTGTTTAGGAAACTCCTAAATTTGGTTACCTGCTAGTTGAAAAATCCCTTGTATCTTCCCTAATCCTTCATTCTCTTCAAACACTGTAAACAAAATCAAATAAAGCTATATCAACAACAAACTTTCCAACTATACCAGATGGATTCAATCTATCTCTGTAGATAATATCTCATAAATGATTCATTGCCATTGTTTTAACCTAGAGCCTTTTGTGTTTTGCACATCCAAGAGAATAACCATTAGTAAGCTTTATGCATTGTACTGTGTAAATTATCTTTTATCTGTCATAATCCAGGGAGTAGCACTGATATTTGGGGGAAAGGTCTTCTCTAATTGTATTTCCATGCTGTATTTCTTCCTCTGTCAAAAGCTTCAGGCTATGCAACAGAGATTCAACTCCCAACTAATCACCTGATGTTCTTCTTTAATGTTTACAAATGAAACTTGCTTCATACCTAGTTCTTTAATTTCTTAAGCAATTGAGGAAGTTTGTTTATTTTTTTCTTTCAAGCCCTAGAGAGGCAACATGGGATTATACTTGGGCTGTTGTACTTGGATTCAAGAAGACTTCATTTCAGACTCCACCTAGGATACTGCTTTCGAACCCTTGAGTAACTCCCACAGACCATCTACTAAGTTATAGATGGCTTATACTATGTATCAGTAGAGGGGATTCCCATAGCAATGAAGTCACAATTACTATAATGATTCTTAGAGACCATATTTATAAAATAAATACAGTATATGAGTGACTGATATATCTATGTGTTACCACATGAAAAATATTGTTTAAATACATAGTCCTTTTTTTCAGGGAGAAAGTTGTCCCTAAAAGCACAGTACAACCTAGTGTACTCTTTCTCCTATTTAATTCTGGTCCCAACTCATTTCCACATACAGTATATACTCAGTGTATATTTATTAATGAACTTTGCTCATCCACTTGGTTTTTCCTTTATGGATAGCTAGAGTGAATTATTTTCACTGACTATGATCTTTAAACATCAAAGTAACAAATCCATATAAATTGTGATAAACACTTAAATACAATCCCAAAGAGATAGCTTGATGTTTTTTTTAATATTACCCAAAGCAGTTTAATATAAAATATAATTTTTCAAACTAATGGGCACATTTACCTAACATAAGTCTGAAGCAAGGACAAGCCTTCTCAAGGCAAAGTTGCCTTTATATAACAGTGGAGCAATCAAGCAAAAGTACCATGAGGCATCTTCTATAAAAATCCAGATATCTTTTCTCATACCAAAGGTCCTTAATTTTAAATATTCAGTGTAATACAGTTCAACATCATTTTAATGGCTATTTCCCTTCCTCATTAAGGGCACTTAATAAATGCTTGTTGAACTGAATTTACTGAAGATTGAAGAAAACGTTGAAGGGAAGAGGTGGCTAAAAAGTGTGATCTGTTAAAAAAAATTAACACCATGATACAGTAGAAAGAGTACCACTTTGTAAATAAAAATTCTTGGATTCAAGTCTCATCTCTTCTACTTACTGACTCTCTATCTATAAGCAGATCACTTAACCCAATTGATCCTTCATTTTTCCATCAGTCTAATAGGAAGAATACTTCTACAATATACTTCACAGAGTGAGGAAAAGTCTGTAAGATAATGAGAGAAAAGGAAAAAAGTCTGGGTCTTTGAGTTATATTTTGTGCAAAGGGATGAAATTTTAACCATTCAGGTACTGCCAGGAAAAGCATGAACATTTTCAAATGAATTGACTCTTGCCCTGGTTTTGAAACATGTTGATAAATAAAATAAAAGTGGCTAATTAGCATAAGTAGGGCTTTTAACAGCATACCACCCTATGAGTCATTTTATAGTGTTCTTAACAAAGCAAGTACATTAATATAAGATCACCAAACCAAATAAATGACTTGGATACAAGCCTAAGATATACATCTTTGGGTCTATTTCCATGGGCTTTATAAGAAATGTGTCTTAAATACAATTAATTGCAAAGAGAACTAAGTCAAGTAGGAAAAGCCTTTTTCTCATTTTATAAAGGAAAGTTATACAGTATTCTAAGGGACAATAGAGAATGGAACATAGGGAAAAGGGTAGCAGTTTGCCCCAGCCTAGCCATTCTATACTCACTTCTGCCCACTGAGACCCATTCCCCCAGGTTCAGGATGATCAAATACAGTATTGTCAGGGACCATCATCAAGTGAGAAAATGTGTGATCAAAGTGGAAGAAGGATTCTCCTTTCTCATCATGGAAGTCATCTATAAAATGGTAAATTGCAGAGGCTAGTAGGGTTACATAGAATTATCTCCAAGTTCTTTTCTCTAACAGCATTCTATTGAGTTATCCTGAAAATAAACACTTTGGTTTTCATTTTTTTTAATTCTATAGTCATTCTACTTAGAAGGAATTTTAAATTGAGGCCCTAAAGTAAAAAGACTAGGGACCAAACGAGAAGGAGACGCAATTGTCAATGGGCTAAATGGTCAATAGATTACATATTAGAAGGGAAATCAATGACTTGAGGGAAGATGTGATGGAGGCTCTGACAAGGAACCTGATATATACCCTGACTCTGACACCTTATTTTAGTCTGAGAAGTGAGAAGCCCTGAGGACTGTCAAGATACCCTCCTGTGCTTTATCCTAACAGAAATACTTCACTTAAATAGAACTTTACAATTATGGAGCACTTTGCCAAAATAATCAATCAACAAGTATTTATTGTGCACTTAGTACTGTACTAGGTGCTATAGGAGATATACTTAATCTAAGAAATATTCCTGAAAGATGTGTGTATCTCTATCCCGACTTCACACAGGGGAGAGGCCAGACAAAAGGATGCATTATTATCGAGTTTCTTTTTATATTGCTAATGTCCTCAATTCCCATTAGTTAGCTCATTCAAGAAACCTACAGGTGGAAAAGACCTATAGGGAAAAGGATGTAAGAGCTGAAAATGGATATTCAATACATTTCAAATCCTGCAAAGAAGAACTAGCTGCACTGAAGAGAACACTAGAAAGCATCTATTTCCTTCTTGTCAATATGGTGACTCAGGTGCTCTATAAATTTTATCAAGGATGGTGAGACCCTAAGATTAGACAGACCCTATAGACTATCTTCTGATAAAGAAGTGATAGATTCAGAATATAGAATGAAACATGGCCAATGTAAGAATTGGTTTTGCTTAATCAAATATAGGAAAGTTCAGAAGAATTTGGGAGGGAAAGGTAATAAATTCTGTTTTGAATTTGAAATATCTATGACATATCTGGTGCAAAATGTGCAACAGGAAGTTTGATAAGGGACTGGTACTCCGGAGAGAATCTATGTTCTGGAGGTCATCAGAATAGAGATGATCATTGAAGTCATAGGATCTGATATAGTCATTAAGTGAGAGAATATTTAGAAGAAGATCCTGGATCCGTAGCGAGGTGTACCATCAGTTGCAGGGCAGGAACTGGATGATGATCTAACAATTAAGACTAATAAATGGTCAGATAAATAAAATGAGAACCAATGGGTATTACAATCACCCATAGAAGAGTCAGCAGTGTTGTTTTAGGGCAGACTTAATTCAGTCAATTAGCCAACCAGCATTAATTAAACACTCACTATAAAGCAGGCACTATGAGAAGCTTTGCAGATATGAAGAAAGGCAAGGGGGGAAAAATGACGTTGGAAGCCATTAATCTAGACCAGGGGTTGGCAACCTTTTTGGCCGTGAGAGCCATAAAAGCCACATTTTTTAAAATGTAATTTCTTGAGAGCCGTACAGTGCTCACAGTGCGTGCTCCTATAACAGTGCCTGAAAAAAAAATTGGCTTTATGGCTCCTGCAGAAAGAGCTATATCTGGCCCTCAAAAGAGCCAGATATGGCTCGAGAGCCATACGTTGCCGACCCCTGATCTAGACAATATGTATTCTTCATCCCCTTGCATTTTCCTATGTGAATCATTATGCCAAAATATTTTTAGTGGCTATGAATCTCATCCAGAAGTTTTTTTTAGTTAAAGAAATCAGCACAATATAATCCACAAACAGGAGCAAGAGGTGCTCTTCATTCTTCAACTTGGACTCTACAATGACAGTTGCCACATGCTGTCCAATAATGTTCATTTCTGTAGTGTCTTTGTAACACCTGCAGCATATAAGTAAAATTAGATTTAAAATTACCCTTTGAGGAAGCTATGTGCTATAGGGGATTGAGGGTTGGGTCTGGAATCAGGAAGACCTGACTTCAAAACCTGCCTCAGACTTATTAGTTATTACATAGCTGTTCAAGTCATTTAACTTCCATCTGCCTCAATATCCTCATCTGATAAATGAAGATTAAAATATTTCCCAGGGTTGATATGAGAATAAAATGAGATAGTATCTATAAAGTGCTTTGAAATTTTTATAGCATTACATAAATACTAGCAATTCTTATTATGCTTCAGTTTTAACAGCTAAAGGTAATTTAAGTAACACTCTATCACAGATATTCACCAATCAAATTGTTGATTGACCTTTTCTTTATAATATAATAGTTCAAACATGAAAACTCAAACATTCTTGGGAAATTTAAGAGAAGAAAAGCTATTAATGATTAGTAACCAAAGTTACTCTCAGTGATGGATGGTGCATCCTATTATCAATTCTCTGGAATTATGAATGGTCAGTTGTATTGTCAGAGTTCTTATAACTTTTACAGGTATTTGTCTTTAAAGTACTTTTGTTATTTGAATTGTTTTCTAGGTTATGTCCATTTCATTTTTCATCAGTTTATAAAAGTTCTCAAAATTGTGCATTTTTATAATATTGCTATTTTAGTATAAGATATTTCTCTAATTCTGTTCACTTCACTCTGCATCAGTTCATATGAGTTTTTCTGTATATTTTTGCAGTCATCTATTTGCTCAATTTTTAGAGTACAGTGGTACTCCAGAACATTTATACATCACAACTTATACCACCATTCTTCAATTGATTGCTATTCTCATTTCTAAGACATTTGATCTTTACATATCTATTCTCTTACACACCAATTTAGCATTACAAACCAAATCCCAAGAATAGGTTCCTTGAAAGCATATGTTCACTGTATAAGTCAAAATTAACAATAAGAAAGTAGTTTATTACTATTTCATCACAGAGTCCATCTCAGTATTAATAAATGGAAAATCCATGGGGGCAGGTAGGTGGCTCACTGGATAGAGAGTCAAGCCTAGAAATGGGAGGTCCTGGATTCAAATCAGGCCTAACTGTGTGACCCTGGCCAAGTCACATAACACCCATTGCCTAGCCCTTATCACACTTCTGCCTTAGCACCAATTTGGCACAGTATTGATTCTAAGATGGAAGATAAGGGTTGTTGTTTTTTTTTTTAATGGAAAATCTAGTTCAAAGTTGAATTGAAGGCAATGAGTTAAAAGAAAAAAACCTCCAAGATGAAGTAAAATGAACTCAGGATTAGAAAATTCCATTTTCTATAATTTATCCCTTAGATAACCATGGTCAGATTAATAGTTTTATAGTTATAAGAAATGAGTTGCTATTTTATTTTGAGCCCCTGTCTGAATTACTGCTGATGCATCAAAAAGAATATATCTAATAGACAATATGCAAAGAAAGATCAGTGGCTGAAGGATTCAAACATTTATTTCCCTGTTATTTAAGCCATAGCATATTTCTTAAATTGACAACTCACATGGTACATAAAGTTATCATTTTGTGATCTGTTTGTTGTGGAAATATGCCTCTACATAGGCATTTGTTGCCTGACATTCATTTGTGTGTGTGAGAGTGTGTATGTGTGTAAATTCACAAAAAGTCACCTTCCAAACATCCCATTTAATTGTATTTAAATGAACTAAAAACAATCTCCTTTCCCTCCCCCACAAAAAAAAGATTGGTCACATCTGCAAGCATCCATGATAAGCTCCACTTCCCTGCTAAGAACCCCACTGTTTTAGGAACTTAATTGCCCAGCACCCTACTGAGACTGTGTTCTCAGAAACACAAACAAAGCTTTTCTGTTGAGATTGACTATGGTATACCAAAGGCTAATCTTGAGGTTCTTGGAAAGGTATTAAAATAATGGATTTGATAGTTTTCAGGAAAAAATAGGAGACACAAATTAAGAACAAAGTATTTATCTTATGCCATATATGTTCCCATTTTCAACTGTGTTCCTCGCACTGCAGGTGAAGGAGACAAATATGTGGTCCGACTGACTCGTTGGGAATTACCTTACCACTGCATAAGACTAATGCTTCTCATTTCTGTAGACATGGCTCAGTTATATCGGTAAACTATAGGCAATTAAGTCATGCATACAGGGCCTGGATTCCCCAGGCATCTAAGTGGCTCAGTGGATTGAGAATCAGGCCTAGAGAAGGTAATCCTGGGTTCAAATTCGACCTCAAACACTTTCTAGTTACATGACCTGGGGGGAAGTCAATTAATTCCAATTGCTTAGCTCCTACCACTCTTCTTCCTTAGAATCAATACTTAGTATTAATTCCAAGACAGAAGGTAAGAGTTTTTTAAAAAAATAAATAAATTACCCTATAACCAACAGTTAGAGAGTTATTAGGTGTGAATCTTACTGTTTTCAACACTATCTTCTTGTCATTGAAAACACGGTGCCATCTTGACCCAGTAGGATGGAACATGTGTAACTTAGCAATGGCACTGGAAGAAACAGCAGAGAGCAGTGGATAGAACAAGGGTTCTCCATGGGCCAAAAAATGTAAAAATTATCCTCATCTTGTACAGGCAGCTACATGGTTCAATGGATAAAGTGCTGGGCTTGAAGTCAGGAAGACTCATGGTGAGTTCAAATCTGGCTTCAGAAACTTACTACATCTGTGAACCTGGGCAAATCATTTAACCTTGTTGGCCTCAGTTTCCTTTTTTTGTAAAATTAGCTGAAGAAGGAAATGGCAAGCCACCACACTATCTTTCTCAAGCAAACCCTAAATGAGGTCACAAAGGGTTGGACACAACTGAAACAATTGAACAACAGCCTCCTTATCTTGCATAGCATGGAAAAACAGATGGTAGGGTATATTTGACCTACAGACTATAGTTTACAAAAAACATTCTTCCTTCTCAGACCATAAAAATTAAACAATGGGCTAGATTGCCAAACCCTGAGATGGAACATCACATAATTCACATGATTTCAGATTTAGTAGGTCCTTCTGTGACCAAATAATCTAGTCCATACCCCAAAATTAATCTCCCAGAAACATACAAGCCTTCCAAGACCATCCATTCAACTCTTGGATATCTCTAATCACTGAGAGGTTTGTTTCTTCTAATTGCTGTTTTTCCTTATATCAAACCTAAATTTTCTTCTCACCCACTCAAAGCAGCAGCTCCATTCCCTTCTCTTATACTCCAGGTTTCCCCAATAAGGCTACTAATAAGCAAACAAGCAAAGAAAGCACCAATTATTTGTTGTCTTCAACTTTCCTTGTGAGTTTCCACATATGAATTTTAGCATGGTCTGACACTATACTCTCAGGATTGTTACATGATTTTGCATTCATTTTTTGTTATCTTCACTTTACAAATCTTTTTAGACTTAGTTTCATGCCCTGCTTCTGACACTTAAAAGTTATGCAACCCTGGAAAAATCACTTAGCTTTTACATCTCTTAAGAAAATCCCTAAAAATTATCTACGAAAGCAGAAATGTAGTCACTCTTGGTGGACCAGAAGTCGTCCACAAAGTCAAAGTCACTAATGCTTCAAGCATTCTTATATTGACAAAAGAGGCCACCATATCAGCAATGCCTGACTCTCAGAGATACTTTCCTAAGCTTGGAATTTCTAATCCAAGATAGGTAGCAAACATTCTTTGAGCTAGAAAGTGGTTTTACTTATCTGCATGGTTGACTTAACTTGCTCAGTACTTTTGACTATTGTGTAGAGATACATGAACTAATTTTCTAGTCTCTCAAGAATGTGTTCTTGCTTTTTAGATGCTGTCAAACAGATATGTTGGCGTTTCATATGAAAAGCAAATAAATGTGTTGTTATCCTATTATGAGAATGAGGTAGATTTTGAAGACATAAATGTCTCCAGAAAGAAGGAAAAGATGAAGCATTTATTAATAATAAAAACTATGCTGGGAAAGGAAGACCTTGGTGAAATAGTCTTTGCTCTCAAGAACTTACATTCTAATGTGTATACATAGTATATAAGGGTATTCACAATATATACAAAATAAATATACAATAGTTTAGAAAGCATTAACAGCTAGGAGATCAGGAAAGACTTCATGTAGAAAGTAGTGCTTGAACTGTCTTGAAGGAAAAAAGGGTATTCTAAAAGAAGAGACTTGGGCATATAAATCAGGTGAATGCTTTGCACTAATACTGTGTTTCAGTTTTTGATTTTCATATTCCAATTGTCCGCTAGGTAGGACAATAAATTAACATTTAACTGTTACCTTCATAGAACCAAATTATTTTCCACCTTTTTGTAAGGTGGAGAACTTAATACAGGTTAAAAAAATTAATTCATTTAACGAAAGACCTAAGAACAAATTCTCATGGGATCTGATTATTGTATTTTTGTTAAGGCAAACATCAAAATGTTTATTTATTTCTCTTTTTTTTTAATTTTGACTGGATCTATGTGGCATTTAATACCCAGAGGAAAAATGATAAGTAAAGTGTAAAAAAATAATTTCTAAATACAAACATCAGAATTCATAACACAATTCTTGGAGGACAGGCTATAAGAGGTGAAAGATAACAAGACAAGAATAGGTTATTTCAACCAAACCAATAGTTATTTTGAACATTTTCAAAAATTGTTACTTAATGAATTTAAACAACTAGTTGTTGATTGACTCACTGATTGCTATTTGTAAAAAAAATAATTGGCCTGTTAGTAGACACACTAATATATGCACTATGTTTTGGTTTGGACAAGTGTTCTTCATGCTGGGTTACCCTTTTCCTCAACCTTCCCCACTGGGATCCTGCAGTCTCTAAGCCATGTCTAACATCATTGCTATTCTATGGTCAATGTTTTATAGTGATGCATGTTCTATCTTTCATCTGGCAGAAAACGTTTGTTAATCACTTGTTGTTTGCAAAGCACACCATGCTAGGGACTAGAAGTTGTTATAAAGGTAAGATAAAACATGATCCCTGCCCTTAAGGATCTTAATGTCTAGCTTGGGAATGACATAAGCATAGGTATTCCTCTCTATACAATGGAGAAATTTTTAAAGTTTAGAGCTCAGTAAATTCTGGCAAGAAAAATCATTACTAACCAGGGAGATCAGGGATCTTGAATTTATAACTAGCAGGGACCTTAGTGATAACCTTATCCAACCCCAAATCATACAGATAAACAAATAGTGACCAACCTTAGGGAGGTAAAATAACGTTCCCAGTCACAACTCAAATTGATCCACCAATTCAAAGTCCTTTGCTTTTCTTCTACCCCATGCTGACTCAAGGTGGCTTCTCAGAGGAGATATCATTTTAGCCATGTTTTAAAGGATGTGGAGCTCTATAATGATAATCTCCTTCTATGGCTCCTTGGGAAGGGGCTGATTGGGAGGTGATGAAGGAGGGGGCATGAAGTGGAAAGCAAAATCAATAAGGAATTTTTAATAAAACTCGGGCCTCTTTGCTGAACCTTTTCTGAGTATGAGTGCCTAGCGGACACATTCAAGCTGTCTGAGAGCCCCCCATTACCTGAGAGAGTTGAGGGGGAAAGTGCTTGTTTTGCCCTAAAGACAAAAATGTCTTTGGGGTGCTGGAAAGAGGGGGAACGGAGCAGCTCCTAGGTGCTGGCTCTGCACAGCAGGCCACATCTTCACCAACACTGACCTAGATTATTGAATGAACCATCCTTAATATACAAGGCTTAATGAATTTACAAAAAGACTGTCTTTTTATACAATGTATAGCTTTCCAAAGTCTCCATCACCAAACAGCTATTTAAAACCCTAGAATTCCCTCCACATCACCAAACCAATCCCTGAACAACCCTTTGCTCCTCTCTCCCAAGATTTTCCCTTAAATTGGTGTGCTAAAGTAGTATGATACAGGGGAAAGACTACTGGACTTGGAAGAAGAGGGTTTGAATCTCAACTCTGCTACTTCTCTGTGTGACCTTGGGCAAGCATTTAACCTCTATGGATCTCAGTTTCTTCATCTGCAGAATGAGGAGATGAAGTCGCTGCTCATCCTTTATTTTCAGAGGACCAATTGACATCACCAGGTGATATCTTGACTTGCATAGGAATTGGATTCAAGTGGGGCAGAGTTGCGCAAAGTCAGCAACCTCACTTTTTCTTCCAGTCATCAAAGTCCAATAACAAGACAAAAGTCAGGATGACTAGTAATGGCCTGGGATGCAGTGGATGACCTTGGCATCTTTGATGTCTGACCAAATTCTAAGTGTACCACAGCACCTGTTTTAGCCACCTTCATGGTCAATGGAAAAAACTGTTCTCATCCACTCATTCCACTGGAAGAAGTCTTCACATGCTTGGGGTAGGTGTCCACCTAATTTACCAATGAGTTTGAGATTATATAATATCTAAAGTTCCTTCCAGAGTGAAATCTCTGGTCTATGAAACTACTAACCCACTATCATCATACCCATAGGACATGTCTTGAGTGCTTTCTTAGTAATGAAAGCCAAACACTGAATCCCTCATATGGTCCTCAATGTAATTAATTGCATGAATTAGTAAGATGCCTAACTAGATTTGGGTTGAATTAGGCTATAACTGAAAGACAGTTTCCTCTATATAAAGTTTGCTAGCCTAAGAGGATAACCATTTCCTTGATTGGTATAATATTTTACTTCCCAGATTTTCTTCTTATTACTACTCTGCTACACACTTCTCTTTCTCCTGTGCTGATCTCTCTTTTTTCCATCTTGAGGGCTTTCTACAAGGTTCAGGTCATCTTTTCTTTAAGTTAACTGATCCTTTTATACAATGTTGTATCTATGTTAACAAGAAGTCAGCTAATTTTCCCCTTCTATCCCACTGACAATCTTATGTACTAAAGCCACACTAAACATCCTAAAACATTGCTTGCATCATGTCACTCCTCTGCTTAGGAAACTATAATAGCTCTTTATTTGCTTACAGAAAAAATCCAAACTCCTTGACTTGGAATTTCAAGGCCTTTCTAATTCTAACTCCAGTGCCTTCTCAAGCTTTAATTACTATTATTCCCCAAAATAAATTTTTATTATTGTTGTTGAGTCATTGTCCAACTCTTAGGGATGCCCTTTTGGGTTTTTTTTTTGGGGGTTCTTTTTTTTTTTTTTTTTTGCAAAGATACTAGAGAAGCTTTCCATTTTCTTCTCCGGCACATTTTCCAATCAAGAAACTGAGGCAAACAGAGTTTAGTGACTTGCCCAGGATCACACAGCTAATAAGTGAGGCCAGATTTGAAATCAGAAAGATGTCTTCCTGATTCCAGGATCAGTGCTCTATCTATTGCACCACCTAGCTGTCTCAGGACTTAAGTTGTTGTTCAGTTGTTTCAGTCACATCCAACTCTTCAAGACCCCATTTGGGGTTTTCTTGGCAAATATACTGCAGTAGTTTGTCAATTCCCTCTCTAATTCATGTTACAGATGAGGAAAACAAAAGCAGACCAGGTTAAGTGACCTGCCCAAGATCACAAAGCCAGTGTCTGAAGCCATATTTGAATTCAGGAAGATAGTCTTTCCAACTCTATCCACTGTGCCACCTAGCTGTTCAAAACAAACTTTGTGTCAGGCTGATCTCTTAGCTGTACTCTAAATAAGACAATTATTCCCAACTCCAGACTTTCCCACACACACAGACTATTCCCCACCTAGAATGCCCTTCCCTCTCCACTATACTTATCTGAATCTTCCCCCTTGGTTTAGAGCCCAGCTCAAGTCCCACCTCCTCCACAAGCCTGTCTATCCCTAGCTACTCCAACCCACATTAGTGTCTCTCTCTCATCTAAATGCCTATGTATAGCACCTATCATCTGTACCACTCATTTTGGTACTTAATCCTATATTGCCTAGAAATGCTATTTAACTGCTTCATATATGTATGTCTTCTGTTCCCAATTATATCATAAGCTCCTGGATGACAGGATCTCCTATATTCTTCCTCTATCTCTTTTGGTGCCTCGTTCAGTACTTTGTGGAGCAGCTGGGTGACATAATGGATAGAGCACCCAACCTAGAGTCAGGAAGCCCGACATTCAAATCCAACCACGGAGACTTATTAACTCTGTCATCCTGAACAAGTCACTTAACCCCGTTTGCCTCAGTTTCCTCATTTTTTAAATGAGCTTGAGAAGAAAATGGCAAACCAAATGGGTCAGGGACATGACTGAAATAATTAATGAGCAAAATCAGTATTTCACACATAGTGTGCATTCAATAAATACTCAGAATCATTACCTTTTAGAACTTGAAGAGACCTTAAAGATCATCTCATTTGCAGATGAGGAAGTTAAGGCATAGAAATGTAAATTGAGGTATCCAAACTCTCCAGAGGGGAGAATATCATCCATTGTCCTGTTTTCCAAGGCGATATAGTCTTTCTACCATACTATGCAGAGAGAATCAATGAATCCCAGGACTAATTTTATTACTTTTATATGTTAGCCACCTGAGCAGCAATGTGTCGGTGTCTTCAAATTTTTACCTGGAATTCTAGTACATATGTTTTGTTTATAGAAAGAGTTATATGATACTCAGCAAATTTAATCTGTGAGTCAGGTTAGATACTCTATGGGTCAAATCACAACTTCCCTTACATTCACATGTGAACTCATGCTGATAGAATTGTTGCCTAGAAACACTGAATAAAACTTTGATCCAAAACAATTTTAAAAACAATGTTCTTAAGGTGCTCTCACAATGTGCAATCATAATCTCCAAACCACAGGGAATTAAAGATTTTAAAATACAGATACTTAGAAGAAGAAATTAAAGTCATTCAGCAAGAAGACATTGCACATGACATCTCAAAAATACTTTTAAGTCTATTGAAGAACGTAAGTCTTGAACTTTTATTCAAATGCCATCATTTCTTCCCCTTGAATAATAATCCACAGAACATTAAGTATAAAAGAATAATAGCAGAACCTTTTATCTCAGTTCTACTATAGAAGATGAGAATGAGACAAATAAAGTGACTATAGCAATTACACCCTGAAAGTATAACCCATAATCCTAGTGGGTAAAGGAGAAGAGCAGCAATGGCCACGTGGGGTGTCATTGAAGATCCTGTATGCTCTAAGACCACTACAGTAGCTGTGAAGGCCTGGAAGAATCCTCAGACATTGGCCATCTGGGATATGACAACACGACTGATTGGGCTTATACCATGGTCACCATGACATAACTGTTTTTATGAATCTAAGAAATAGCCAGAATAACATAAGAATGCAATTTGAGTTCATTTAAAACCATCATGGTAATAAGCTTGACATAGAATCAAGTGATGCTCTTTCCTATTCTGGACCACAGGAAAGCAATATTCACTGGGATACATGAGAAATACCAAGAAGGCACCTGCTGAAAAAGCTTTGATGAAGATAGCACTGACCAACAAAACTGAAAAAACTATAAAAGCCATAACTATAAATGGACAGAAAATATGAACACTTTTATTATGTGCAAAATAACAAAGTTAGAAATGTTGTTGAGTCATTTTTCAGTTACGTCTGGCTCCTCATGACCCTATTCAGGATTTTCTTGGCAGTGATACTGGAGAGGCTTACCATTTCCTTCTCTAGCTCATTTTATAGATGAGAAAACTGAGGCAAACAGGTTTAAGTGATTTGCCTAGGGTCATACAGCTAGTAAGTATCTGAGGCTAGATTTTTACTCTGTGAGATGAGTCTTCTTGACTCTAGACCCAATGTTCTCTACTATGCCACCTACCTGCCCTAAAATTAGAAATGGATCTTTCCAACTTTTGTAGAGCCTTGACAATAATTTTTATTTAAAAATATCCTCATATATAAGGCAATCACAAGAAATACCTTCATTCCTAATGACAAGCTAAATGAAATAAGCATGGTCACTGAGACATGACTTGAATTTGATAAAGAAAAGCTGAAGAATCCAAAGGTATTAGAATCTACACTTATTATAAACTCTAGAAGTGCCACCTAATAATGAAACGAGCGGCAAATAAAATACTGATGCCTTGGTTTTATTGAAGAGGAGAGGAACACACTTTGAATGGAATTTTTAAAAGGCCTTTTTTAGTTTGATGGCAGTAAGTCAACTAGTAGACCGCCTATATCAAAATAGTATAATTCAAAAAAATATATACATTTAATAAATAAATGAATTCTCTCACAATATTCAATACAAAGTACAAAAATCATTTTGGGACATATACTCCACAGTATTTAGCACATCTCTTCCTGCATATAAGATCAGGCATTAAATACAAATACTGGTACAAACAGCTTATGAAAACTGCTGAAGACCTGGTTCTACATATTGGAAGAAGATATTATTCCTACCTTTCCAATCTTCTCAATACCCCCTCCAGAACTTCATACTTTTTGATCTAACGGTGACCATTGACCTCCTTGCTCTTCCTTGCATGAAAAACTGCGTCTCCCATCACTGAGTATTTTCATTGACTGTCTCTCATGTCTGAAATTCTCTCCCTCTTCATCTCTACCTTCTCTCACTTCTTTCAAGTCCTAGCTAAAATTCTGACCAACAACAAGAACTTTTCTCAATGTCCCTTAATGTTAATACCTTCCTTTCATCAATTATTTCCAATTTATCCTTTATTTACTTACTTTAGACATAGTGGTTTGTATGTTATCTCTACTCTAAGACAGCAAGCTCCTTGAGAGCAGAGACTATTTTTTTGCCTATTTTTGTATCTGTAGCACTTAGCACAATTGATGGCACATAGTAGTTGCTAAATAAAAGGTTATTGATTAGCTGAAATCAATATCTAGCTAACATCCACAGTGAAAACCCTGTAACCACTGAAATTCTAAAGAGCCAGTATTTCTTAATTTTAAGTTAATTTATTAATAGACTACTCAAAAAATATAAATGTAAAATAGCCAATAGGCTCCCTCCACAGTCCAAACAGGCACCAACAAGAGAAAGTGGAGCAAGAGAACAGGGTCCAAGATAGAAGGTTAAAAGAGAGCTCACCAAAAGAATCTTTGTGGCCAGGAGACAGAATAGCAACTTCCTAGCCATATATGTGACCTTATCACTCAGTTTCTCCCCTGAACATCCCAAGACATCTCTGATTCATAAATAGCCACAAAGGAGATGGACCTAGAGACCCCCAACTCTTCCCTTAATACTTGATGGTATGAAGAGGCATGGCCCAACAGTTCCTTTTCTTCCCTGTCATATGATTGTCTCATTGTAATACAAAATGGTGTCCAGAAATTACTAATTTCATTACCTAATCTCTCAAGTGGGTCTAATGGCTGCTTGGCCCTGCCCTAAATCCTGTTATACTTTTAAGATCTAAACAAAAGAAAGGAGGACCCAATCCAGGTTCCTATATTTGGATGTGGAGGGGGGGTGGGGGGGTGGAAGGGTTCTGTTATTGCCTTAAAATCAAAGCGTTCTTGCAGGGCAAATTAGGAAATTATTTCACAAAAGATATCACGATTCAATATTAATGTACTCCAATGCTGAATACCAAGTCACTTAATTAAAAGCAACAAAAAAGATATGCTCTCCAAAAATATACCGAAAAACAAAATCTAGTAGAAAATTTTGAAATTCTTAATCAAAAGTTGAAAGGGAAAGCCAAAAGGTTAAGGTAATTCCAGGAGCCAAAGCAGTGCAAAGAACAAAATAAACAATTTAACATCAATCAAAAACTCTATTACACTTTCCCTTCTACGACTTCAGGCCCTGGGGAGAGTTGGTTCAAATTTAAAGTAACTGCTATGAACCTTTCTTCTAACCAAGTTCACTTCCAAATGAGGTAGGGCCAAGTGACAAATCATTCTCTTTCTTGTAAGATGCAATAGCTTTAGTTAGTGGTTCCTTCAGTTCTGGGCAAAGTCACACAGATAGCTTTATTGTATGAAGCCTGGCTTCTCACCCAGCTTGGCTGTGGTAGCTATGATAGTCTCTGTCACCAAGTCATTCTGTTTCTAATACTACCTTACCTACAATTAGGAAAGAACAAACAATGGGAGCTGCAGAGCCACCCACTCATGGGCAATACAGTGGCCTGAGTGGGGAAAGAAGAGAGTCGTTGGCAGCATCTGTCACTGTCTTCTCACTTCCCAGGTTCAACACTTAGTCTACTATAATGCCACAGTAAAACACAAATATATTTCAAAGACGATTACCTAGTTTTTAAATCCCCAAAGAGAGATTTGGTTGACAGTGAGCAGAAGAGAGTGACCAACACAGAAAATAATCAGTTCTTAACTGATTGAGAGCTGTCTGTTCATGGATGATATGAGAGAAGCACTGAAAGAAACCATAGAACATAGTGTCAAAATAACCAACCTTATTGCTGTTCAAAAACAAGTCAGAATAACAAGTAAATTGAGAGAATAGATTGAATGAGATTTGAAATTTATGATATAACTTAGTAACTGCTGTTACATGGATGAATGAAACAACGATATTTAAAGACAATCTTGTTACCTGTGATAGATTGGTTGTCAAGTATCATTTTTGAACAACCACAGTAAGCAAGGTTACATTTATATTACTTTAAAACTGTCAGAAGAGTGGAGAGTAAAATTAACTTAGTCCTCTTTCACAGGAGTAGATATGGGTAGATTGCTCTACTAGATGAAGGAAAATATACGTGATGGCTCTAAGATTAAAAATGAATTTTGTTATAAGCACTGAATGTTTGTGTAAAAGAATGATTTTTTTTCCCATTTGGCAATGTTATAGGGAACTGATGTATTATAGCTAAGAACTAAGAAAGAAAAATGGAACAATAATATAATTTCTACCAGACAGGAGTATAGATACAGAGGTAAGTACTCTCTACTCTTAAGAAGCTTCCTTTTGAAAGAAATGTCAAATTAAAACATATACGCACTGAAATTTGTATAGAATTGCTTGCAAATATGTTCTGTTAATGCTTCCTTTATTTTCACAGCAATTTATGAATCATGAAACATAATATTAGCATTGCAAAGTACCGTAGAAGGAGTTACATCCATAATCAGTCAAATAAAAATAAAAGTCAAGCCAAATGTATACAGTTGGTCCATATTACATCAGCTACCTGAACATATTTTCATCTAAATGTCTTATATGCAAACACAATTTTATTCTAAAATAGCATTCAACAAAGAAAAATTTGGAATAAATACAAGCAAAATGAAGGAAAAGGTCATTAAGTGATTTAACCCACATCTAGGGGCTGTTTCATTTAAGAAATGTCTAAAATAGATTTTTTTTTAAAACATTACAAAGATCATTTAAATTCCATTTCACTTCGAACATTAGGGGGAAATGGTGAAAAATGATAATGGTGGTATTGCAGTATTGTCTTTTAACCAACAGAATCATTTTGATCACAAAAATAAATTATGAAATTTAAGAACCCACCGTGTAGGACTCTTTTTTTCTTTTAAAAGATGAAATCTTGAATCAACTTTATATAGTAAATAGAGTACTAGTCACTAGGACATTTCATCTTTTAAACATCCATTAAGAGCTTTCCAAACAATGAAGAAAGTTTTCAAAAATGGCCCTGGAACTATAATTCTGTTAGATGAGGCAGGTAGTGGACCTTCTGTTAGATGAGGCAGGTAGTGGTAATCCTCTGGATTACTGTGCCTCTAATCCACTAGTTGACATTTATCAAATCAGATGGAACATTTTAAAATACAGAATTACCTTTTTTTGAAGTTTCATCTAGTTCTATGATTACAAAGCAAACTGACCTACCTCCTTATCTTATAGCCAAGGATACTGAAGGTGAAATAGGAGAAATGATTTGACCTACGTCACACAAGTCATTGAATAAGCCAGATCGTAAGCCCAAATATTCTAAGATTTAGTTCAGTACTCTTTTCACCCTGAGTCTTCATTATTACCTTTCTCTTTGACATTCACTGAGGTCCCTACCGAGTAAAGAATTTGTTGTTAACTTGTGGAATATAATATTGTTCCACAGCATATTAAGAATCATACAGATAATGATGATAAAGTTTATATAATGCTTTAAGGTTTGCAAAGCAGTTTACATAAATTATCTCTTTTGATCCACAAAACAACCTTGTGAGGTTGGTACTACTATTATGACCAATTTACAGATGAAGAAAACTGAGGCTAAGAGAAGTTAAGTGATTTGTCCACTGTCTGAGACAGGATTTAGACTCCTGTCTTTCTGATTCCAAGTTCAATGACTTATCCCCTATCCTACCTAACTGCTTAATGAAAAAATCTAAAATACAATGCTTGCCTTCTGTGAATAGCCTCAAGTATATAAAGCTCACTGCTAAGAATGCATGAGAAGAGGAAAGTAACAGCTGCAACTCAGTCTGTGAAATCAAACAAATATTGTCTTAACCTTGTTTGAAAATCTAATCACAGAGGTGGCAGAAATTCTCAGCTTCAGAATATACATTTGCTAGTGTAAAATCATTTTTGACTTTTCATCTCTAAAATGGCTCATAAGTAACAAGTTATATATCACATTCAAGATTGAAATGGAGATAGAGATTTATCATGATCTTCTTATTCAAAGACTTTTAAAGATATTTTCTGTGTACCTAGCAAAAATAAAAACCAAAAAAAACCCCTACATAACTCTGACATTAATGTTCACAATTTTGGACAAGTAAATAAAATCTCCCTGACCCTCAGATTCCTCATCAGTTAAGTGAGGAAGTTAAATTAGTGGATCCCTATTGGCACCTTCCCACTTTAAATACTTTGACGAGGAGGACCCCTAACTCTGCTGTGAGAGACCTTTTCAGGGTTGGTCATCTATCTTGGGTGTCACCTGTAACTCAACTCTCACCTGTGGCTCCAAGAAACTATAGTTTCAGTGGATGCATAACAGTAAAACCCTAAAGACAGATGGACTAAACCAGGTTAAAGGTAATCAATGGGCCTCCAACATATCTTGAGTTGAGAGTTTATCCCAAGCAGAATGGGCAAGAGAGAATGATTTGTTCCAATGGCCACGAAGGCACCTGAAGCAGGCTCTGTGGAGCACTTAGAGCTTGATCAGAAAGATGCCAAGGTCATCCACTACATCTCAGGCCATTACTAGACATCCTGAATTTTTTCTTGCCTCTGGACTTTGATGGTTTTGGAAGAGTGAGGCTGACAACTTTCTGCGAGTCTGCCACACTTAAATCCAAATCATGTGCAAGTCAAGACATTAGCTCACAGTCATTGGTCTTCTTAAAAAATGAAGAAAGATTCAAAAGACTAGAGATCATTGGAATAAATGAAACATTCCTCAAAATATTAAATAGCATCTATCTAAAAGCATCAGCAAGCATTAGCTGTAAAGAAGATAAGTTAGAAACCTTCATTGTAATATCAGAAGGGAAGCTAGGATGCTGATTATCACCACTACTATTCAATATTGTACTAGAAATGCTAGCTATAGCAATAAGAAAAGAAGAAATTAAAGGAATTAAAATAGGCAGTCAGGGAATAAAGTTATCATTCTTTCCAAATGATGATGGTATTCTTGGAGAATCCTAGAGAATCAACCAAAAAAAAAAAACCTCAATCAAAACAATGAACAACTTTAGTAATGTTACAGGATATAAAACAAATCCTCATAAATCAATCAACATTACTCTATCCTACCAATAAAATTCAACAGCAAGAGATAGAAAGAGAAATCCCATTCAAAATAACTGGAGACAATATAAAATACGTGGGAATTTATCTGTCAAGACAAAATCAAGAACTATATCATCACAACTGCAAAACACTTTGCATACAGAGAGAGTCAGATTTAAATAATTTGGAAATTATTGATTACTCATGAGTAGGTCAAATCAATATAATAAACATGATAATCCTACCTAAATTAACTTATTCAGTGTCATATTGATCAAACTCTCATAAAATTATTTCCTAGAACTAGAAAAAAAATAATAACAAAATTCATTTGGAAGAGCAAAAATCCTAAAATACAAGGGAGTTCATTTAAAAAATATGAAGGAAAGTGACTTAGCTATCCTGGATCTCAAATTATATTAGAAAGTGGCAATCATCAAAACAATCTGCTGGTAGCTAAGAAATAGAATGGTGGACCACTGGAATAGATTAGTCATTCACCTCCAGTAATAAGTGACCAAAGCAACCTAGTGTTTAACAAACCCAAATACCCATGTTTTTGGAAGAACTCACTATTTGACAAAAACTGCTGGGAAAACTGGAAAATAGAATTGCAGAAATTAGGCACAGTCAAAATAGATTCATGATTTAGGAATAAATGGTGAGATACTATAAACAAATTAGGGGAGAACAAAATAGTTTAGCTGTCAGACTTTTGGATAAGAGAAGAACTTGTGTCCAAACAAGAAAAAGAGAATATTATAATATGCAAAATAGATAATTTTGATCACATCAAATTAAAAAGGCTCTGAACAAACAAAATCAATGCAAACAAGATTAAAAGGCAACCCACAAACTGGGGGAAAATATAGCAAATGTCTTTGACAAAGGTTTCATTTCTCAAATATGTAGTGAACTGATTCAAATTTATAAGAACACAAAGCATTTCTCAATTGACAAATGGTCAAAGGATATAAGTAAGCAATTCTCAGAGGAAGAAATTAAAACTATCTTTAATCATATGAAAAGAATGTCTCATCATTATTGAAGAAGTATAAATTAAAACTACCTCGAACTTATTAGACTGGCTAATATTACCAAAAAAAAAAAAGAAAAAAGAAAAGAAAATGATAAATGCTGGAAGATATGTGGGAAAATTGGGACACTAATACACTGTTAGTGGAGTTATGAATTGATATCACCCACCATTCTGGAAAGCAATCTGGAACCCTGCTAAAGGACCATAAAACTGCATAGCAATACCACTATTAGGTTTATCTCTCAAAGAGGTTAAAGATAGGGAAAGGGACCTATTTGCCCAAAAGTATTTATAGCAGCTTTTTTTGTGGTGACAAAGATCTGGAAAATGAAGGGATGTCCATCAATTGACAAGTGGTATCTGATTGTAATAGAATACTATTATTAAAAACTAAATTAAACTCCGGTCTTTAATTTCCTACAGAGTTTATTAATATTTACTTGAGTAAGAGAAGGCAGACAGATACAGAGAAAAGCCTATTTCTAACTAGCCATGTGAGTGCTTCTCTTAGCCACCTTTCTTTCACTGCAAGCCTGAGCAAATAGAGACCCCATTCCTGGAACCCCCTCTTTTATATCTCCTGCTTTACCTCAGATCTGTAATCTGATCCTTTCTGGGTCATGTGCATAGGTTACTGTCCCGTGACCCATGCAGGAACACACTGACATGATGTAGGGCTAGTAGTAATGGGACACAGAAAGGACCCCAGTACATGATCCTGGGAGAGGGGTCCCTTCACACACTATTGTACCATAGTAAATGTCAAATGATCACTAATGCCTGGAAAGACTTATAGAAAGTGATACAAAGCGAAGTGAGCAGAACCAGGAGAATGTTTTACACAGTATCAGAAATAATGTATGATGATCAACCATAAATAAACTATTTTCAACAAGGCAAGGATCCAGGTCAACAATAAAGGATTCATGATGGTGGAAAAGACTATCCAATGCTATAAAAGGAACTAACAGAATATATAAATACAGATTGAAGCATACTTTTCCTCACTTTATTTCCTCCATAATTTTTTCTCTAATATAAGCAATATGTGTCTTATTTTACAACATGAAGAACATACAAATATGTATTATATGGTGATACATGTAAAACCCATATCTTATTATTTGCCTTAAAAGGAAAGGTTAATGGGAGGAAGGAAACACAGATTGTAAAATATAAGAAAATAAATTAAATATAAGATTTCATTAATAATCTTTTTATTATAAGTTACATTATGTTATATAATTAATACATTTATTATACCTTTTATTATATTATTAATAATAAATACAATGTAAAATATAAGAAAATAAATTAAATAAAAAAGAAAAATACAATTAAAAATTGTATTGACATGTAAAAATAATTCAAGGAGAAACAACTTTTATTCTAGGAGTAATCACAGTCTAAAGTAGTAAGATAGGTATACAATAAGACAGGTCTTAGCTGAGATTCCCAATTTTTTTATATAAGGTTTTTGTGATGGTTAAGAGGAATCATTTCATATTTACAAGCTTTCATCTGGTCTCAGTAAGCATTCTACAACACAACACAGCTTCTGCTGATCTACCTAGAAGAGAAACAACAGAAAAATTAAATTGTGTATATATTAATGTAAAATGCAATTGCGCATTACATAAAATTATTTAAATCAATAAGGTCCTCTTGATACATATAGTCTAAGACAGATGATATTGAGTTAGGCACAGAAATAATACAAATTCAACCTCTTACACGAGTCCACACTTTTCTCAACTTTCATTGTTTCATGTCTTTCTAATCCACCTCTCAACTTCCTGCCTTCTTTATCCCTGTGACCCACACCTGAAGGTTACTGAAAGAAAACCCTTCTTCCTATCTCTTCCCTGTTCTCATTCTCCATAACATAGTATTTCGTAACCTTTTTATTTTATCATATATTCCTTTGACAATTTGACATCACTTATAAACTCCTTCAGAATGTTTGTAAATTCATAAAATACATAGAATTGTTAATTAATACATAGAAATAATTATCAATTTTTAAATGGACCTAGGCTTCATATCCTAATGAATTGAAAATACCTGACTTTAAAATGACCCTGCTCCAGGGGCAAACAGGTAGGTGACTCAGTGGATGAAGAGCTACCCCTGGAGGTGAGAGGTCTTGGGTTCAAATTTAGCCTAGATACTTCCTACCTATGTCACCCTGTGCAAGTTATTTAACCCCACTTGCCCAGCCTTTATCATTCTTCTGCCTTGAAACCAATACTTAGTATGGATTCTCAGACAGAAGGCAAGAATTTCAAAAAATGATCCTCATCCAGAACCAAAGCTCTCAGGATAATTCAATACCTCTACTAACTCATCCAATGTGCTATATAAAAGCATTAGCTATTTTGTTGTTATTGTTGTTGTTAATGTTACATCCTTTCTCTTTCTTTGAATACTGTTCATCTTAAGAGAACTGCAATTGTTAAGTCATTTTCAGTCTTGTCTAATTCTTCATGATCCCATTTGGGATTTTCTTAGCAATGATACTACAGTTGTTTGACATTTTCTATTCAAGCTCATTTTACAAATGAGGAAACTGAGGCAAACAGGACTGTGGATTGCAGGGTCACAGAGTCAGACACAACTAAAAACAACTGAACAGCAAAGTGACACCATGTCTTTCTCAGTCTGCTCTGATAAAAGTCATTCCTCTGTTAAAGGCCAACTCCCCAAAATAAGAAATGCTTCTTCCACACTTTTATTTTATTACCATCTCTTAACAATTCCTTTTTTGAAGTGCACGCTATTTGCTTATGTAGTCCAACTGAGCATAGAATACCCAAACAGAGTGTTCACTCACCAAGTTTTGGAGCAAAATAATGATGGGGAAAAAACTAAAGACTAAGCAATTTAAAAGAGATGCTGAGCTCAAAGTAGAGAGATAAATGTGGGAAAATGGATCCCAGCTAAGGAATTCTGTTGATTTTTATTATCTGGTCATTTAGAATTGAAAAAATAAGACACAGACTATAAAAAGAAATCTCTTCCCCTTCATCCCTATGCATATGAAAGGGTTTAGAGACATGACCTCCTGAAAGAACAAGAAAGGAGACAGAGTGAGGGCCAAAGACAGGCCGTCTGTGCAATGGGAATCATCTCCTGTCTAGATTTCTAGCAAGGGTCAATATGAGAGTGAATAAGAGAAAGTGTCTTGAGTTCTAGAGTCACTTCTATTGGCTACTAACTGATGGCCTGGAAGATTTTTCTGTGAATAGCAAAAGTTTAGAGTTGACACCTTACTTACTGAAGAGAAACTCAGCTTTTTGGTTGGGACTTTTCCAAAGGAACTCTACTTGGTCTCAGGAGTAGAGTAAGATGAGATAGGTGGTTGTCCATAGCACCTCCCTGATGGTGTCTCTTATAACAGCCTCTTCCCATCTTCTTCACTATTATCTATCAATGTCCTAGAAAAAAGTATCATTGAAAGCTTGGAGTTAAGGAATAGATATGAGACTTTTCTAGTAAAATGGCAAGCTGGACACTTAGAATAAAGCAGAGAGCCAGATTTAGGATAGTAACAGTGAAAATAAAGAAATAGTAAAAGATATAAGAATTCTTAAGGAGGTGAAATGCACATACTTGGTCATGAGGGTGAAAAACAGGTTCTATAGGAATTACAATGTGGGGGAGATGGAGAGATGGAAGCTGCAGCCAAAGTGAATTTGAGAGTTTAAGATCTTAAAGATAGATCACTTCAAATTTATGACAAATTTCAAGGTGTGAATAATTTTAAGCAGGTGAAATGAGTAGAGATGAAAACCATTGGAATTAATATTTGAATCCTAACAAATTATTTCCCAATATAGTGAAAAATAGGCAGATACCATTGCTGACCCACTTTCAGTGAAATCTGAAAGATTCTAAAGGACAGTGTGAAACAGCAAAGAACTCTCGTTTCAGTTTTCAAAATAAGGAAAAAGGAAGAGTCCCCAGGCTTGAGGCTAGTGAGGACCTGTACTCCTGGCAAACTTCCAGAACACATTAAAAGGATAGTAAGAGCACTTAAAATGGGAAGAAGTGGTTACTACATAGTTTCATCAAAATTGAGTCAGGCCATTTTGCCAGTTTTGCTTCCCTTTATTTGGCAAGGTTACTACACCAGTGAAATAAGAGAATACTATAGCCATAGAATACTTAAATTTCAGTACTTCATTTAATAAACTAGTGTAGAAAAATGGAGAAAGATGGTTGTAGTGATAATACAGTTAGCTAGATTCAGAACTTGTTAAATGACCAACCAACATCAAAAACTAGCTAATGTTGACCTGGAAGGATCTTGTTAGTCAAGTTCCTGCCCTTGGTCCTAGGCTGTTTAACATTTTTATTAATGACTTTTAGGAGGATATATGTGTGTGCTTGTCAAATTTTTAAAAGGATAACATATTGGATAACAAGATCCAAAGATATCTTAAGAGGCTAGAATGGGATCCATTGAATAAGGTTGACTTTGAAAGAACAACTTCATTAGTAAAAGATAAAGAATGCATGGATAGACAGTACTTGTTTTGAGAAAGAGCTCAAGGCTTTAGCAGACAGAAAGTTCAGATTAGCAGCAGGGAAATATGACTATCAACAAACCAAAGTGAAATTTTAGGCTGCTTCAGAGAAGTTGATTATATACAGGGTGATAGCCTGGCTATTTGGTCCTGAGCAAACTACATCTGGATTACAGTATTTGGTTTAGATACCACATTTTAGGAAGCCCAATGACAATCTGAACCACATCCAGAAAAAGCTGATCAGAAAAGGAAGGTGTACCTAGAATATGCTATAGGAAGATCAGTTGAAGAAACTAAGACTGTTTAGTGTATACAAGAACAGATTTGAAAGTAGGACAATCGTTATCAAGTGTTTGAAGGGACTAACATGGTGAATAGATTTAAACTTGTTCTACTTGGCCCCAAAGTTCAGAACTAGAGGTAATGAGTGAAAGTTGCAGGAAGACAGATTTACTCTTAAGGAATGAAAAACTTTTGAATAATTATATTTATCCAAAAACTGAATGAGCTACATTTGGGTAAAGCAAGTTCCCCATCATTGCAGATCTTCAATAAGAAGATAAATGGCTACTTGTTGAGGATGTTGCAGGAGTTTCTATACAGTCAAGGTTAGACTTGATGACCTTTATAATCTATTCCAGTTCTGAGATTCTATAATTCTTATCCTCTTTCCCACCATTCTCATCAATCTTCATAGTCATCTGAGTCATAGTTCCTGCCATTCTTTTGGGTGACTTCAACATCTAATTAATAAATATTCAAACACATCTACCTCAGAATTTTACAACCTCAACCCCATAACCTTCAGCTACATTCCCCTTCCATAATCAATATACATTGCCACTGCTTAGAATTTGTCATCACTTAGAACTACTCTATTCCCAAGTTCTAGAACTCTTGAATTCTTTCTGACCACTCTTATAGAATATGTTTTATACCAATGACAAAGTCTATCCATTCTATCTTTACAATATTTCTCACACACATTCCTTTTATTCTATTCTCATTGCTACTGCCCTAAGTTAGACCATCAACATCTGTGTAAACAAGAATTCAGACAGCTTTCCCTACAAGCAGAGAAATATGAAATCTAAATTTGTGATTCCTGGGAATTGTGGTTGATGAAATCTGACTGAACTTTTCTTTCTGTCTCTTGTTTTCTTCACCTTCTAATTCCTCCTACAATATTCCCTTAAACTTATATTCCAAAGCACAGTTTGTCATGTTAATTCCTTAAAAAAATAACAAAACACTCTTCAACAACTTTCTGTTACTTACATAACAAAGTTCAAACTTTTAAAAATGTCATTCAAAACCTTCCATACTCTTTTTCTAATCTACCTGTCCACGATTACCTTTGAGAAACTATATATTCCAGTCAGACTAAACTAATTTCTATTCTCCAAATACACCTCACATTTAGGACATTTTTAAGCCTTACCTTCTGTCTTAGAATTGATATTAAGACAGAAGAAAGGCAAGGGCTAGGCTAACAGTGGTTAAGTCACTTGCTTAGGGTCACTTGCTTAGGTTGGAAGTATCAGAATAGGCTTGAATCCAGGCTTGGGGCTCTGCTACCTAAATGTCCCCTTTTCAGTCTTTTTTTTTTCAAGCTGATTTTCCCTCTGAAAATCTCTATGTCCCCCTATCCTAATCATATCCATTGCTTAAGATCCATCTAAAATGCTACTTCCTCTTCAAAGCTAGAAATTATTTCCCTTCCTCTGTGCCTTTAGGATAAACTTCATTGGTACATTCCTAAAAACACTTATCATATTCTCTCTTGTGTTAGAGTTACTTGAATACTGTATTAGAGTTAGTTGTGTCCATTTCCTCTCTAGGTTATAAACAACACGAGGGCAGGAACTCTGTTATTCATTTTTCCATCCTCCAAAGAGACTGCTACCTAACATGGGTAGCAACAGATATTTCCCAAGTTGAGATGAACATAATGGAGATGATACTGAATTAACTGAAATAATTACAATGCATTAGGTACAAACAATGGAGCAAGTGCATCTTGTGTGGTAGTACTGAATAGAAAGACATAACTGGAACATGTTCAAGCAAAGTGGGGTTGGAGGAAGATTGCGGCTCCGTGCTTTTTCTGCATAGCCCAGAGAGCACCGTAACTCCACAGCCACCCACTAGCTAACCGCAAGCCAGCTAACCAGAGGCCAGATCATCTCTCAACAGCTTTATTTAGGTTTCTAGGTGTTTCACCCCTGAACCCTAGCCAGACAATTCTCTGCCAGTTAATTGATGCTTCTATTCCCTCTCCTGTAGATGAGAGCTTTAAAAGAAATGTCCTGTGTATCATGATAAGAAATATTTTTAAAAGGATTCTGTATACAGCTATCTACATAATTCTTCCAAAAACCTTGCTGGCCCTGTTTACATGTTTCTGTGATTTCCAGTGAACAGATCTGAGCTCTGGTTATGACGCGTGTCTTCCAGAGATCCAAGAAGGCAATAGATTTTGTTGCTATTGTCCTTAAGTGGCATTTATTCCATGGAAATCATTTTTAAATGCCTCCAAACTCTGGAGATAGGGAACTATGTTCTGAGATTGAGAGATGGAGAGCCACAGACTCCGGAGATTTAGACAACGTTCCTATCAGCAAGAGATGAAGGAAGACTCAGCCATCTCATTCTACATGTGACCCACGTCCTCTCCCTGTGAAGGCATTGAAAGTCAAGACCATTTTGGCTCTCTTTTCTCTTTTTTGCCTCTGCTCTGGTGCCTGCAAAGCCTGGCCTGGAAGAATCATTTCAGGTGCTTAACAGCTCAGTCAATCTTGGCTGCCAACTCTCCCTTTCCTGAGTTAACTTTTTTCTATTGCCGTAAAGACTTTTTCTAATTACTTTTTGGATTAAAACCCTCCTCATAGCAGAGGGAGCTGGCTGCTCCTGTTCCAGCAGGCCCAGGCCTGGAGGATGCCTTTGTGCTGTCTGACAGCTGGGCTACAGCCAGGTGCATGTGAAGACCATGCAGATTAGGAGCTGTGTTGGGAGCTTTGTAACCAAGGACATTCCAAATGCACACTTAACATCCATCCCCCCCGGGTCTCTGAGAACTCTGGAAGGGAAGGAGGGGCCTTTCCAAGTTTATCTTTGTTCCAAAACACATCTCCTTTTGCTCCTTTTGCCTCCCAGAGTAAAGCTCTCATTTTAGAGACAGCCATTAAGAAGCCATCACTTTCTGTAATGGGTGATATGTTTACTCTCTTGTGAAGTTCCCCAGCCCTTTTCATTTAGGTTCCAAACTCAAATCAAAACAGGAACAGTGCCAGTACCCACTACCTTGCTCTGCACTGGACCCCAGTCATAGATCCTTGTAGTTGTTCTGGGATGATTCTGGCACATCATGTAGGTCTTTATAGCTTTTGTCTAAGGTGAAGTCGAAAGACAATGGCTCTCTTGTGACATCTCTGTGTTTGGACCACCCAGAAAATGTTTGGGGAGCAATTGTTCATCCATCTTGCACCCAGTGAAATCTCATAGGCCTCCATTCCTTCCAATGTGAAAAGAAATCCTAAGATATTTCATCAACTTAAGAATTAATAAATTAATTAATATGAATGAGATGGGAACAAGCGTTTATTAAGCATTTACTATGTGCTAGGCACTGAGTTAAAGTGCTTTACAAATATCATTTCATTTGATTCTCAAAACACTGGGAGGTAGATGTTTTTATTAATCTTCATTTCATAATTTTTACAATTGAAGAAACTGAGGCAAGTGGAGGCTAAGTCATTTGCACAAGGTCATGTCACTGGTAAGTATCTGAGGCTAGATTTGAACTGAAATCATTTGGACTCTAAACATGAATGAGAAAACATTTATCGTTTACTATGTGGCCATATATTCCTTTAAGTTCTGGGAATACTCCCCCCCCCAAAAAAAAAGCATGACAGGGATATTTAATTAAAAATCTTATGTTCTATTATACTAGAAATGCTAACTTCAGCAATAAGAGAACAAGAAGAAACTGAAGGGAATTAGGATAGGCAATAAGGAAATAAAGCTATCACTCTTCGCAGATGAGAGAATCCTAGATAGTCAACCAAAAAACTAATCAAAAACAATTAACAACTTTTAGCAAAGTTGCACAATATAATAAATAAGCCCATACAAATCATCAGTATTTCTTTATACTACCAATAAAGCTCAATAGCAAAAGCCAGAAAGAGAAATCCCATTCAAAATAACTGGAGACAATATAAAATACCTGGGAGTCTACTTGTCAAAACAAACTCAGTAATTATATGAACACAACTACAAAATACTTTTCACAGAAATAAAGTCATAGCTAAACAACTGGTAAAACTTTAATTGTTCATGGGTTGGTCAAACCATTATGATTAAAATGATAATTTTAATTAAGTTAATTTACCTAGTTAGTGCCATATCAATTAAATTGCCCAAAAATTATTTCAAAGAGTTAGAAAAAATAATATTCATCTTGAAAAACAAAAAACCCTAGGATATCAAAGGAATTAATGAAAAAAATATATGCAGGGATTGGGCCTAGTCATAGTAGATATCAAACTATGTTATTAAGTGGCAACTATCAAAATAATCTGATACTGGCTAAGAAATATTCAAAGCTATAGATTATTCATTCAACATCAGGCAGTTAATGACCATGTAACCTGGTGTTTGACCAGACCAGAAAGCCAAACTTTGGGAGGAACTCACTCTATGGCAAAAATGGCTGGGAAAACTAGAAAACAGCATGGTAGAAATAAGGCATAGGCCAACAATTCACACTATATACCAAAGTAAAATAAAAATGGATATGTGATTTAGAGAATATAAGGTGAAACCATGGAAAAATTAAGGAAACTTGAAAAAGTTTACCTATTAGACCTATGATAAATGAGGAATTTGTATCCAAATAAGTCATAGATAACATTATGAAATGTAGAATAGATAACTTTCACTCTATTAAATGAAAAGGGGGTTGCACAAACAAAACCAATCCAACCAAGTTTAGATGAGAAACAAAAAACTGGGGACAGGGGGTTTTATACAAATATATGTCTGATAAAGACTTCATTTCTTAAGTATATAAAAAACTGAGTCAAATTTATAAGAATGCAAGTCATTCCCTAATTGACGAATGATCCAAGGATATGAACAGACATTTCCCAGATGAAGAATTAAAACTATATTTAGTCATATGAAAAAAAAAACATTCCAAATCACTATTAGAGAAATGCAAATTAAAAATACTCTGAGATACCACCTCACATGTATAAGATTGGCTAATAGGGTAAAAATGGAAAATGATAAATATTGGAGAGGAATGAGAAATAATTGAGACACTGACACCCTGATGGTGAAGTTGTAATTATACTAACATTCTGGAGAGCAATCAGGAGCCATAACCAAAGGGCCAAGAAACTGTACAAACTCTTGGACCCAGCAATATCCCTACTATATCTATATCCCAAAGAGATCAAAGATAGGGGAAAAGGACCTACTTTAAAAAATTATAGCAGCTCTTTTTGTGGTAGCTAAGAACTAGAAACTGAAGGGATGTTCATCAATTGGGGAATGATTGAACAAGTTGTGGTGTATGATTGTGATGGAATACTTTTGTGGCATAAGAAATGGCAAAGAAGATGGTCACAAGAAAACCTGGAAAGACTTATGTGAAGTGATGCAAAGTGAGGTAAACAGAACCAAGAGAATACTGTATACAGTAAGGGAATAAAGTGTGATGATCAACTAAGAATCGCTTAACTATTATCAGCAATGCAAGGTTCCAATACAACTTCAAGAGACTCATGAGCAAAAAAGTTATCCACTGCCATAGAAAGAACTGAAAGAATCTGAATGCAGATTGAGGCATACAATTCTTCACTTTGTTTCCTCTATATATCTTCTTTCAAAACATGATGCCATCTTGGAGTGAGAGAGAGGGAGAGAACATGGATTGCAATTTGGCCGAAACTTATTATTAAAATTGTATCAATATGTATGTAATCTGGAATAAAATAAAATAAAAATTATAAATCTCATTTTCTAATCCTAAGTGAATTATTTCCAAAAACATTTGGTTGGTGCATAAGAGAGGATAAATCCTATAAAAATAAGGATTAAGACAGCTAAGATAAAACAATAAGTGATACATAACAGACATAGAGAAAATATGATCTTGCTAACTTCTTCCCTCCATTCAGGTGGTATATTTACATTAGCATATCACTACTTTATACTGTATAGTGATTACTCTTGAGTTAAATGTCATGTTTGGGATTCTAGTTGCCACTATGGTTAATATCTTTTTTGTTCTTCTACACAGAGGCATCATGGCATAGTTGGAAGAGGACTTGAATCCAGCATCATAAAATCTAGGTTCTAATCCCACATCAAAGATTGATTTACTCTATGACCATGGTGGGTTACTTAACCTCTATGACTTGCAATTTCATTATTAATCAAATGGGGATAACAATGCTTGCCCATCTCACAAGATCATTGTGAAGTAATCATCTGCCAAACAAAGTTTTCTGAAATGTGAGGTACAGGTATTCACCCACACAGACAATATAAGTTTGTTTCCTCTTGAGCATGGACTGCCGTAGCTAACATCTTACTACTTCCGGATTAACTATACCAATGGTCTTCTAGAACCATCCAGAAAAACCAACTTCTCAATGTAGCACAACAATACTCCTACTTAAAATTTAGAAGTCATTCTGTGCCTCTTCTATGTATGCTCTGAGACCTATACACTCCTCATCATAATCCAAATGTAAATGTCAACCTATAAATTTCCATGAGATTTCATTCATGGTGATGTTGAAAATTATAGCTTAAAAAAACCTTCCCTTCTGTCTTAAAATCAATATTAAGCATCAGTTCTAAGGCAGAAGAGCATCAAGGGCTAATGCCTTCCCCAGGGTCACACAGCTAGAAAGTGTCTGAGTCCAGATTACAACCCAGATCCTCCAGACCCTAGGTCTGGTGCTCTATTCACTGTGCTACTTTGCTGCCCTGAGATTACATTTTTCTTGATGTAGCTCCACTTTAAGGGAAATCAAACTCCCTGGTCAACTTCACAAAGTTTCAATGAACTGGAATATAATTAGTCTCAATGAGTGCTATAATAGTGCCCAAAGAATGTTATAAAACCTGGAAAGGGGTCTCCGTGTGGTGGGTAAATCTTCTATTGAGGACTTATTGGAGATCATAGACACACAATGAGAAGGCATAGTTTGGTTGTGACTTGTGCCAATAGATTAGTAGCCACATGGATGAGATCATATATTCACTTTAAGTTCCGAAATAAAAGCAGACTATTTTCCACAGAGGCTTTCTATCCATGTAAATGGGTTCAGACACCATTAAAAAGCATGGAAACAATCACCCATACTTACTTAGAAGAAGAAACCCGGACCCCATGCCCATTTGCTTTTTAATATTTTAATTTTAATATTAAATTTAATGTTTTAAATTTGTATTTATATCATCTTGAGGATTTTTTTAAATCAGCTTTTCATTTGTGTGCACATTCATTCCCTCACTCTAAAATATTAGTGTCCCGGGAAGCTCTTAATGGCATTGGATGAAGTCATAATAAATCGTATAGATAAATCAAAGCTACCTTGACTATATAACACCCCTGAAAGGAATTACCTCTAAACAAAACCAGATGATGCAATGACTGAAAATAACATTAGAATATTTAAAAGGACATTTGCCAAGGTCCTTAAGACCTCTAGATTGATTGAACTTGGCATCTGTCTTACTTAATAGACCTTATCTTAAAGAATTCAGCTATTCTCTTATCAATTGCTACTACAGCTTGGCATTTTAACACCTTTATTAGCATCAGGCTAGAAAGGGTCATAATAGACACAAAAGGATCTTTCCTTTCCACTCTTTCTTTTCAGGGTTTTTAAATGCCCAGGTTAGGACCATGGAAAGGACATTGGCCCAAAGGACAGAGGGTTTTTCTTTAAAGAAAAGTTCTCTTGAACCCAGACTTGAATCTTAATAGGAGATATTTTAAGTAGTTGTAGGTTTCCTTTATCAGATAATAAATAGAAGCAATTGCTCTGAATTGGGGCATAGAATGTGATGAGCTTTCGTCATGGTTTGGGTAAATATGCCTAGAATAGTGTATTCTAACCTGTGAATGACAATTGATTGTTCAGCGGCCCCAAGTTCATTTTAACAGATGTATTTTTGAAGCTATTTTATGAGGTTAGCCCACTTAGCACGTTGGAAGGCAATTGACTAGTGAGTTTCATCCACAGTCCAATCCATATTAGTGGACTGAGCCAAACATACTCCCGGGAGATAATCCTAAAGAAGAAGCATTCTAATAATCCAAAGGCAATTGAAAGGATAAATGTACAGTGTTTCCTTTTAGCATCTTTACCACAGCATCCGTATAAGGAAAGTACATAATATTATATAAAAGTATATACGTTATCAAACATCTACTAGTTTAATACTAGAACTAAGGGATAGATAACTTTTCTAAAAAATAAAAATTATTATTAAGAGTTAAAAAAAAGAACTAAGGGATAGAAATAACTTTAAATATTCATTAGTCCAGGGGTTCTTAATCTGGGACACTAGAAATAACTACATTTCAAGGTGTCTGTGAATTCATTTTTTGGTTTGTTTTTTTTTGGTTTGTTTTTTTTAAACATATAACTATATCTCAGTGTAATTGGGTTTCTTTGTAAGCCTTCACCATTCTGGTGAGTCAATATTCTTCCTAAAATGAGATATTTGCAACTGTACAATACTCTAGATATGGTTGGTCTGGCCACAGAAGAACACATCAGTGGTATTACCTTTTCATTCCAGGGCACTGTTTCTTACTGCAAGGTAAGATTGGACTAGCTTTCTTAACCGTCATATCAACTGTTGATTCATCCTGAGTTTACAAATCATAAAAGTCCCCAGATTTGATATATCAAAATCTGATCTTCTCTGCCCACATAAAATCCATTCTGACAATTCAAACTTAGACAAGAAGAAAAAATAATAATTTGCCACAGAAAATACTTAAAGGAGGCATTCTGTGAAGGGGAAGTTAAACTTTAATAAAGGGAATGACCAATCTTTGTACCAGAGAACAGATAATGAAACATAGTGGGAAGGGTGAGGAAGAGAATGGAAAATAATACAGATTACAGATTATCAGAAGTAGTCACCACATTGCTTGTTTTGATTTGACTTGTTTTTTTCTCACAAAGGAAGTTTCAGTGTTGAGCATGGTAGGGCATAGGCATGAAGGTTATATCAAAATTATGTCATATAAAAACAAAATGTCAATCAAATAGTTTAAAAGAAATATTGGTCAAACCCATATTTATAGAAAAGATATATTCTTCAAAATTTCATCCCCATCTCTATGAATAAAGTAGTCCAAATCTTATTTCCTTTACAATAAGGAAAATTTTATTTCTAAGCTAAATCCCTTTGCTTTCAAGTTAGATTTATGGCTTATCCTCAATAGAAAGAGAATATTCTTATATTCATTCTTTTCATTGATGTTAAACAGTTATCAAGGCTTCATCCTCCCAATATGCTCAATAAACCCAACCCGTTTAGCCTTTTTTTTTTTTAAATATAGGACCCCTATTCCAGGTCTTTCTTTAATTTTTAGTGCCATAAGGACTAGAAAACTAGAAAAAGACAGAAATTATCTATTCCATTTCTTTCATTTTATATAAACTGAGGACCCAAGAAGTTAAATGATTTGGTCACATAGCTAATAATAGAACTTTTCCAAATTCTCTGTATCATCCTAGAGCTATAGATCCTTAACTAAATAAAACTCTCCTTCTTTATAAATCTTAGTTAAGCAAAAAAAAAAAAAAAAAAAAAAAAAAAAAAAAACCTAAAAAGACTACATGTAGGGATGAATGATAAATTGTCTATTGATTAAGAACCAATCTAGTCAATATGTTACATCAGCAACCTGCAGCCTAAATCACAGAAGATAATCTACACTGGTGATGGGAAATACCAACACATGAAATCACAGATCCTTGATGCACTGATACATGTTAAATAAAGCAGTAAGTATGACTTCAGAATGTCTGATTTCTAATCCTATAGCCAATTTTTTCCTTAAATTACATATTATAGCAAGAAATTATATTTATCTGAAAAGGCAGCATGATGGAGGAGCTAGAGGAGTGGTCTTAGAGTTGAGAAAATTTATACACGTCTTTTCTGACACATACTAGTTATTTGATGATGAGGAAGACATGTAAACTCCCAGTGCTCTGGGCAACTCTCTGAGATTAAAGGTTTCTATGTATTTAAAAGGAGTTCTTGAACCAAAAATTCTATGTGCTGATAAAAGCAGAGACCTAGACAAAAAAAAAAAAAAAAAGGTTAGTCATAAGTTTTCATGCAGGCAAGGACCTTATCAATCATCTCAGCCAACTACCTTTTATTATAGCTGTGGAAAATGAAGCCCACAGAAGTGAAATTATTTGCCCTAAGTTAAGCAGGACATATAAGGTAAGATTTAAGATCAGATTCACTAACTCTTAAAAACAATGTTTTTCCTACATTCACATTGGCTCTCATGATCAAGTCTGTATCTAAATCTTTCTTTACTGGGCTTATATGAAGTCATTACTTCCCACACATTTATTTTGATTAGTTTGTTTTTATTTCTTAAATCCTAAGACCTGTAGTCCAAGGTATGAACATTGCAGGAATGGCAAATGAAAGCAAATATATGGTTGGTATAGAGAATAGGATGGACAGGTTTAAGAATTCCACATCCTACTAAAATGGGATAAGCACATGACTTTTCAGTTCAATAGTGAAATTGCTTTATAAACACATGTTCCTTTTTTGTAGGTGACATAGTGCTGATTGCACCAAAGCCTAGAGTACTACAAAGCCTCTTCAGCAAACTTCCTATCTGCTCAAATAGTTAGTTGGGTCTGCCAACTGATAAATATGTCTACTAGTCTTAGCTGCAAATGGGTAAGTGCAGTATTACTGCATTGTATCCTACAGACTAGTAGGATGGAAATTATAATTGATTAGACCCCAATACAAGGGCCTGTTATAATTTTATTTTGTTTTCTTCAAAAAATTTTATGTACATAATTTGATATTTTGATTTTGATTTTAATGCCTTTCTTTTTCAAAAGCTTCAATTTTCTTCTATTGATTTTTATATTTTTTCTTTCTTTTTTTCTTTTGAATTGACTCATACAACCCCATGACTCAACTGTATATATTGAGCTGATCTGGGTATTTCTTTCTAAATACCCACGTCAGGGGGGATTGTATTTTTATAAAATCCAAGATTACTCGTATTTTTATCATATCCAAGATTTAATTTTTGGTTTTGTTTGAGAAAATTCTCAGGGAAAGAAACTTGCTGATTCCTTAATCCAGAGAATGAACTGTTTGCAGAGAGATGCCTGAAGAACCTATGTTTAATCAAGTGATCCAGAGCTAACTTTGGGTACTAATGAATGGACTGATGGGTTTTGAACAGATACTTTACTTGTACATGATGTGCCGATTGAGGACTGCCCCCAATTGGTTTCTTGTCAACGCGCTTAGCAAAACATTGGTTTTGCTTTCTCTCTTTTCCATTTCCCTCTTATCTCTAACTATTGTAGTTAGAAGGACCTTTGTGGTAGAAGATGTTTGTGTAACATGATCACTTGGGGTGACTAGGCACCCAATATGATCATCAGGGGGGATTGTGTAAATAGAATTAGCTCGATCCCTAAATAGTCAAAAATCTACTCAACCCAGGCGTGCTAATGATGTCACTCCCACCTCCCTTAGTGGGGAGGGGAGACGAGTTACCCACACGTGACAATAAGTAACAAATCAAGAATAAGGGACTGCCCTTTGGGCAGTCCAAATCAATGTAGAAACTGCCATTTGTCCATTTGAATTAGAGGTGGACCACAGGAAGTGATGAAAGACACGTTCTCTTTAAGTAAGTTAGTGAACTTCCTGTGGGGGCAGTTGCCATCTGGAACTGGAAGAAGAAGCATCTCCTGAGACCACAGACAGTTTACACTCTGTATTGTCACGTGGGTAAGTTAGGCTGACTTCCTTGGCCTAGCTGGGCCAATTCTAAACTCTGCCTATCTAGCTGTTGGGCCTTGTGGCTTACAGCTTCATTTATTTAGCCTTCTAACCTCCCTTTTTCTCTTTATTCCTACCTTTACCTACCTGATTGTAAATAAACTCCTCAACCCGATGCTGACTTGGGTCTGATTTAATTACGGAATCAACCTGAATTGTTGATTCCTGGCGGCCACATATTTTTAATATATAGCTATAATAACTAAAATTTTAATTCTTACACAACCTACAGAGGAAAAATTATTTGGATAAAGAATATCTGTTGTAAAGAATATAACATATAGTTGGATGGGCAGCTCATTTAGATTGTGCATTATTAGTACATTTATCTCAGACAGACATTGAAGATGGACAAGAAGCTGGGTCTAGCCTACAACTAAAAAGAGGGCTAAATTGAATTTAGAAATAGCATAGAGTACTTTCAATAATCCCGAGCTGCTCCCTGACATCAAAAGTCATCTTCATAATGCAAATTTTATCCAGGGATATTATAGGGATTTACATGATGGACTATCATACCACAAAACAATCATATTTTTAGATAACCCAAAGGGCAATGAAGAAATGCCAGCTGAGTGAATATAAGTAAGCTACTACATAAGACCGATGCTGACTTGCAGACACAAAGTAAAGAAATGAATATGACCCAGGAAATAAATCCACAATAAGGAAAGGTAATGATGAGACAATCATGTTTCCAGAACAAAAGATTACAAATAAGCCACCTAAGTGATTCATTAATATACAAAATTTTTTTAAACATAGACCTGAAGGAAGTCCTTTAGCATATTGAATCAATCCTCTATAGAGGATTTATGGAAGAAAATAAACAAGAAATATATAGAATGAGAAGGCACAGACATGTTGTGATCCCCTTGGAGGGAGTACTCACTGATAAGATCACAAATCCATTGAAGTATATAGTTCCCTTTACTAGAGCAACCAAGGAGAATTATTTTGTATGCAAGTATTAAACCTGCCTGGGACACCTTTCTGATAGTTTTAAGTTGCAATAAAATACATTTCTATCATCTATGCCCATGAAAAGCCTTAAAAAAAACCAACTACTTCCATGTCTTGAGGCCCATCGTATCTTCCAATGCAAGGGAAAATTTCTACTTTTTAAAATAGTAACCCTAGCTCAGCAACTACCATATACGTCTATAAACATATTATCAAAATCAGAGAGATTTATTTTAAATTAAGTCAGGAAACTGCTTAAGGCAAAAGGGTATAGGGAAATCTGGTGAACAAGATTCATGCTACCGAAATCAAATAACTGATGCTATTTTTATGATCACATACTGTACTTGAAAACATCTAGTTAGAGAAAACAGGAAAGGTTAAGGATTTTAAAATAACATTTTGAAACTGCTTTGTTCTAGTATCTGTCACTATAGCTTTTGTCAGATGTTTGAATACTGGTAATTGGTTTGTGCCAAAGGAAAGTGGACAGTTATTTCAAAGCTTTTCCTCTCCATGGGCCATTAAATTGCCAGGAATTACAATCACAACAAAGTGACACATAATTTAGAAAGAATGCTATGCATGCTTTTAATTAAACAAAGAAACATCCCTAAATTGTTTGGAGATGCTAGATACAATGTTGAAACTAGAGGTAAACAATTAAAAAAAAAAGATAGGTAGTTGACATGGACAACAATGAATGATAGATTCATGGGCTAGAAGTTGGTTTATTCCCATTGGAAGCATGGCTGCAAATGTAAATTGCTGGACTCTTGAAACACTGTGGCTATTAAACAATCAATATAAGATCCTCCCATTTCAGAATTGTAAAAGGGTTCTTTCAGGCAAGAAACCCAAGAGCAACCGTAAAGCTGTCTTCGTTCATATCCTTTGAAATATAAAACGGTGAACTTGGACCACCAAGAACTGCAAGGAATGCCAGGTGATGTTTACTACAATGTTGCCTTCATGTTCTTCATATATGACTTTCTCATGCTTTATTAAATGTCTGTCAAAAAGTAAATTTAACTTTGATCTTTCAAATACAAATTCATTATATTTCACTTTCATTCTCTGTTTTAACAGGTAAGTAATGAAAATAATTATTGGTATTCTTGCTTCTCACCTCAGGCTCTCTCTGTATTACATAGAGTTCTGCTGAGGTAATTGAACTGGTGTTTTGTTTTTTCTCTGATTAGTATGAAGTCTACTGAAAGGCAGAAATGTCATCTAAAATTGGATTAGAAAGGAATTTACTACATACCTGTGAATGGCAAATGAAAGAGATTTACAATTACTTATAAAGGGCAATCCATTTAAAATTGGCCCATTTAATGTAATATAGATTTAAATAGGATCTTAAAAAAAAAAGAAAAGGAGGATGACTTTTGGGAAATATACATGAAACTGTGCTCTGATGAATCTTTTTTGATGTTTCACCAAGAACTTTCTAACAACTAGCCCTGTACAAACATGGAACTAGTTGCCTCATCAAGTGATGAGCATCCTGTCATTCAAGGGGTGGAGGAAGAACCAAAATGACCATCTCTCTGGAACTTTGTAAAGGAGATTTTTTTGCTAATAAATGAAAGAATGGAATAGATGACCTCTCAAGCCCTTTCCAAATATAATAGTCTATAAATCGCTGTAATCTTATATATCAAACCAGCCCATTTGCAAATTGGCAGATTGGAGAGATCTTAACTATTAAAAATATTAAAGATATTAACAAACATTGAAATTACTTTAAAATGGTCTTTATTAAGTTTAAAACAAGTTAATTTAAAGCAGTTAATTAAAATGATACTTTTTTGTTTAAGTATTTAAGAGTTCAACTTTTAATTTCAATAGTAAACGTTGCATTAAATTATTTAATTTTGAATTTACTATTTAATTTTGAATTACTATTTAATTTTGAATCAGGCTTTGCATTAGGGAGATCACTTCTAATTTGCAAAAAAGCCATTTTCTCTCTATAAGCCTTAACATTTTCATTATATACATTTTCTCAAAGGTTCCTAGTTCTTGCTTGATATCTTGACAGATTCTGCCCTACTGATAGGCCATTCCAAGACATATGAACTAATAGTCTAAGTTAATGGGCTTCCTTTCTGACTGCACATCATTATCTGCACAGTAGATACTCTTTATCTATTTGTTTTTCCCTGTATGGATTATTAGGTTGAATTCTTTTGAAGGGTCTTAGCTCTAATTGAAGAGACTTTATGGCATTCTGCAACCTTTATACAATCAACACTATGTCATTTGCTAATGGGAATATCTGGAAGATTTCGCTATCTATAGGAAACTCACCTTCCAATAATATTGTGAAGGACAGCCTCAATGATGGGGGTGAATATTTTCATCTTCCTATTTTATGACTCACTTGATATTGACTTGATAACCAGAGGATTTTTAAAAGTTCTCTTTCTGGCTATATATATTCAAGGAATCTTGAATAGTATGAAGATATCCATGAGAGATACTACAGAAGGCTTCAAGGATTAAATACTTCACTCTGCTCTGCCAAAACCATTTTTATCATTGGACAATAAAAAGAGCAGGATTCTGTATTTTTTAAACCCTTATCTTCCACCTTTGAACCAAGGCAGAAGAATGGTAAGGGCTAGGCAATGGGGGTTAAGTGACTTACCCAGGGTCACACAGCTAGGAAGTGTCTGAGGCCAGATTTGAACCCAGGACCTCCTGTCTCTAGGTCTGGCTCTCAATCCACTGAGCTACCCAGCTGTCCCCTGGAATTCTGTACTCTTGGCACACTTCTGTCAATCATACAATAGTACAGACATTATGTATAACCAAAAACTCTTTTTAAAAGCTTTTTTTCTTCCTCAAATTTTCATCATGAATGCCCTTGATATATGTGTAGCACATGTTCATATTTTATACAGATGATAAAATCATTAAATGACTTGATCACTGCTGAAGTCTTCTTGATCACTTTGTCTTCTTTCTGCTAATAATACTATCTTTTTTCCCAGCTAATTAGTATCTTCCTCTCCTCGAGATATCCTGAAAATATCACTCATTGATTTCAAAATTGCATTACCTCCAGCAAAGATTTATTTTCTACCTATATAGCCTTGGCTAACCAATCTTCTTGATTTTACCTTTTTAATTGTCATTACAACTTCATGCTAAAAGTCCATGGGGACCTGAGATGTCAGAACCCTGAAGCTGTGGTTCAGTTGTCATCAATGATGAGAGCTACAGAAATGCTAAAAATCTGTCCTGTTGTCAACTTGTCATCCTCCTTCAATGAGTGGATAATTTTCATCAGCTTATATTTACTGAAATATTCACAAGAAAATGGTTACTCTACTAGGAGTTAGACAGCATCTAGAATAGATATGTAAACTGTCCCCTCAATATAATTAATTATAAAGATATAGAAGGCTCTATCAACTAAGAAAAGATAACAGTGTTGAACCTAATGATTTCTAACATTGGCTTGACTTTCCTTGGCAATGACCAGCTGTTGGTGATTCTCTCTCTCCACCCAAAATATGACAAAGGGACTTGTCATCCATCTTCTTTAGTGATCTCATAAAAAAAAACAAAACATTTGGGAAATATTTCCACACATCCTAATTTACAAAAATATTTAAGAATACATAGTCTGTCTATTGTTGGTTCTCTTTTCCAAAAAATAAAACAAATAATCTTAAGTGGGAACCCTGCTTTAATTTACCTTATGCCCTACAAATATATGTATATACATATACATATATATATATATATATATACCGGTTATGCCTATATTTTTTGGCAAAAAAAAAAGGCAAGGATCAAGGATAATTGTCCTTGCTTAATTTACTGCTAAATTGAACTCTTGGGAAAGTATGACACCTTCATATAAAGAAATTGCTCTCCTTCACAATCAAATACTGCCTGTGTCTTGAATACCTCTCCCCTCCCCCTGTGGCCTTTCTTGCTTTTTTCTTAGCTCAAATAAAAAATGTGATCTGGAAAGATGAAAGACATCTTTGACTTGTAAACATACCACAGAAGGAAGGCATGGAGAGTCTTTTTTTTCTTTAGCTATTCACAAGCTGACAACAAATATTTACTTCCCATTACATAACCCTTGTAACTGCTCAGTGAGATTGAACAAGATAGCCTGAGTTTAATGTGGTATCACTCCAAAGGGGCCTTTTTTAAATGAATTTTTAGTACAGCCCCTCAAAAGTCCCTTACAGAGCTACTGGCTTAAAGGAACCACTGCACCTTAAACAAATTGCCTTTTATTTTTAAAGAAAAGAATCAAACACTTCTCTAAACAGGAATTCCAAAAGAGAGGCAGCAATGGTAAAGTGACTATGGTGCCAACCTTGGAGTAAGGAAGACCCAGGTTCAAGTTTTTACTCCAGCACATATTAATGAGCTGACCATTGACAAGTCCCTTAAATTCTCAGTGCCTTAAGCAATTTCTAAAATCCAAAGTTACAAATTAGCTGTCTCCTTTAAGGGAGAGAATTTCCACATTGGTAATTCCCTAGGCCAATGAAATTTAATAATAATAATGATAATAAAGCCAGCATTTATATAGGTTCTACTATGTGATAGGTTCTGTGCTAAGCACTTTACAAGTATTATATCATTTGATTCTCACAACACCTAGATGCTATTATTATTTTCATTTTATAAATGAGGAAACTGAGGTGGAGTAATTAATTTGATCACAGTCACATAGCTAGTACTTGAGACTGGATTTGAACTCGGGTCTTCCTAATTCTAAGTCTAGCACTTTATCCTCTGTGTCTGATTCCTACCCATCAAATAATCATATTCTTTATTTTCAATAGTGCTTTTAACTTTTTTCAAAAACACTAGAATGAGATTCCAGACTCCTGGTTTCTAATCCCAAATCTGAAACTGCATAGCTATATAAGCTTGGGCAAGACACATCACCTCACTCAACCTCAGTACACTTCTCTGAAAAATAAAAGGACAGAACTAGATAACCTCTGATTTCATCTAAAAAGAAGGGTGAAGGGGCAGCTGGGTGGCTCAGTGGATTGAGAGTCAGGCCTAGAGATGGGAGGTCCTAGGTTCAAATCCGGCCTCAGATACTTCCTAGCTGTGTGACCCTGGGCAAGTCACTTGACCCCCCCAATGCCTAGCCCTTACCACTCTTCTGCCTTGGAGCCAATACACAGTATTGACTCCAAGATGGAAGGTAAAGGTTTCTAATTTAAAATAAATAAATAAAAATAAAAATAAAAAGAAGAGTGAGATTTTAAGGGATAAGACAAAGACACCAGGGTTCAGTTAGTTATGTAATTACTCTAGTAAGGTTAATTATCCATTCTCTAGCTTCTGTAGTACTCCTCCTAAAGGCCAGACGGGTCTATTGTGTCAAATGATGCAATAATTTAAAATTTGTTATTTATATCTTATAATATCTCCTATCTGTGCAAATATATTTTAAATGAAATAATTATAAGCAAATACAATTTTACTTTTACATAAAAATTTTTCTTCCACTATCTCTAGGATGTGCCATTGCACTAAGCAAATTGACAAAATTTGGTCCTTCAAGGTATTCTTAAAAACAGTTTTTCTTAAAGCATATATGGGCTCATCTTTTTTATATATATTAAGATTTATAAGTATATCTATTAATATGTATAATTACCTATGTATTATATTATATAGCTATAGATTCTATATATATATATATACAGAATTGATTAATATATATGAATATAGAGATAGATAGTATATATGTACACCTAGCAATATATCTATTATGTACATATAATGTAGATATATATTTCCTATAATAGTATATATGCTATTATCATATATCTTTAGTATATATGTGCACTTTGTAAAAGATGGGCACCAGGGATGTTAAAATATAATCAAAATGGTTGTGGGTACACACACTGGGCTGAAGGAGAGACAGGACCAGGATAGGGAGACCAGAGTTCACAGCTAAGCTGCTGCTAGCTGTCAAGAATGGCTGTTGGCCAACTGTCACCCAGCTCACCACTAGGCCAGAGTCTTTGAAACCAGCAGGCAAGGTAAAAGGTTTTAACAGTTTTAATTATGTTTAACTAAATAAAGGTGGGATAGGGGATTCTACACTAAAACCTAAAGGGCAAAACCACAGGGCAAAGGGAGGACTTGACTTCTCTAATCTTAGTGACCTAAGCAGGCAGGGCCCAAAGGAGCAGTACTGGAGTCTCTGGGAGGCTGCTTCAAACCTGGTTCCAGCCAGGTTTGACCAGCACAGTTAATGGATCTGAAGGTGGCTTTGAGGTTCTCACGGTAATCCACAGATGATCACAGGATGCCAAAAGCCAAGGTGGTCCAAGGTATCCAAGTAGAGAGAGTGTGCTTGAGATGCTGTCCACCAGGTCCCAAACTCCTCCTCCCCTTGGTGCAGCTCTGCAGGTCTTGTCCACTTGCTGAAAGCCTCCACCACTCAGGATCCCAGGGAATCAGGATGCAGGGTGTCCTTAACTCTGAGATCTCCCAGGGCTAGCAACAGTTTGTGCCAACCACTAATGGAGTCTCTCTCAGGGCACAAGCCACTTCCTGCTCCTTCATTCCATCTTGGAATGCTCTAGTCCTTCCTGCTAGGTCTATATAAACCATTGCTACATAAACTGCTAAATCAATCTTCCTCACAACAACATGTTTTAGTATATCCACACTAACATGGATATATCTATATGTACATATATATGAAATATATACAAATTTCATGTATATAGTAATATGTAGGTATAATAATAGTACTTCTATTTACCCAGAGATATACTAAAATAGTTTTATATATATATATATATATATATATATATATATATATCCTTATGCACATAGATCTATTATGGTTATACACATACATATAGATATACATTAAAATATTTATATATACTCTAGCAGTCTCTATACACTATTATATATTATATAATTATGTTATATACATTCACACATATACATGCGTACGTGCACTCACAAACCATAAATCTACCAAACACATTTCTATTGGTCACTACGAGCATCTATGCCAGTGGTTCCCAAACTTTTTTGGCCTACCGCCTCCTTTCCAAAAAAAATATTACTTAGTGCTCCCTGGAAATTATGAAACTATTCATTGAACTCAGAATAGAATGTAATACAAAAAAAAGTGTGGCCATCACTGCCCCTCCCCTGGATCCCTGCAGCACCCACCAGGGGGCAGTGGCACCCACTTTGGGAATCACTGATCTATGCTGATAAAGCAATCTCCACCTTGCATGTCACACTCTCCTAATAGGCTCCTTTTGTTTACCCATGAAATGAGAATGATTCGTGACTAAGGGATCCTCGTGATTCATTCACCATTTGTCCAGTTTCCTCTTCCCCTTAGGTAGAAACAATGAAGCAATGGAGAAAGAGCTATCAAAATACTCTCTTCCACTCTCTCTCCTTTCACTTTCCCCAGGTAGAGAGATGACAGAATTGGGATTCCAAAAGATCTTGTCTAGCTGAAAGAGTAGAGCAAAATATATAAGATGAAATGTCCTAAGAATAAATGTCGAGTCTTACATCTAAGTTCCAAAACTCAACTGATGGAAGAGACATCACTTATATGAATATTATCTAGAGCTTCTGTTGGATTTGATAAGAATCACATTTTAAAACCTAATCTAATCTTAATGTACATTAACAGAAGGATGGTTTCTAAAGGAAGGGAAGTGATATATCCCTTCTAAACTCTGCCCTCTCAAGACAGGATCTGGAATATGGTGTTCCGAGATATATACCATATTTTAGAAAGAATACTGACAAACTACAGCAAATACAGAGGAAGGCAGGAATTCAAAATGATGTCATGCAAGGATGGGTTGAAGAAACTGAGGTATTGTAGAAGAGGGATTATATGTTTTGATTAGTCCAGGAGGGAAGACCTAGGACTAATTTGTGGAAATTACAGGAAATCAGATTTTGGCTTAACATAAGGAAAAATTTCCAAACAATTAGATATATCTAAAAATGGAACAGGTTGTCTTAGGAAATGATGAGTTTCCTGCTCCTGGATGCCTCAAATTTAAGTGGAAGTTAAATTACTATTTGCCTGCCATATTTTTTGGTAGAATTCATGCTTTCTCTAGAGTAACAGTTCTTAATCCAGGGTTTATGAACTTAATTTGTTTTTCAATATTTTGATAACTACATTTTAGTATATCTTGATAATTGGTAATCCTATATATTTTATTTTATACATTAAAGAATATTACTTTGAAAAAGGGTCCATAGATTTCATCAGGCTCCTAAGGGGGTCCATGACACAAAAATAGTTAAGAACTTTTGGTCTAGAAATTGGTTTAGAGGACCTCAGTAATTCCATGATGCTTTGATTCCCTATTTAGGAGATGGGGAAACTTTGAATCAAAAAGGTTAGTGACTTCTCTAAGTCTAGCAATTTAATGTTCAACCCAGGTTTTCTAGTCTTATGAATTTTCTAACTGCTGCCTAATGGATTATAGAAATCACTCTAAATAAATATGCAAATAATTATAACTGTATTACTTGACTGTTAAAAGGGATTAAAGGTTAGCAATAATGAATTCATAATAGCAACACCAACATTAACTGTACCACTTGACAGAAATTTAATATGAGTATCACAAGCCATATGTGAAGAACACTGTTAAAATAATTTACATTGGGATTTCACAGCGTCCACAAGCCATATATTCACTCTTGTGTTGAAAATAAAAGTCAAAAATATCTATAAGGTCCAGTTCAGATGCCACTACCTCCATGAAGCCTTCCATAATCTTACTAGCTAGACATATTTTCTCTTTCCTTGACCCTCTGACCACACTTTGTACCTCCTCTAAGCATTTATCACATCCTAATTTGCATTAAAAATATGCACTTATGGGGTTCAATCTCCTCAAGTAGACTTTCCAGAAGTCCTGCTCCAAAGCCTCCCAATGGCAAAGCAGTGGCCCTGCATTCCTGAAGGCTTTGCCAGTAAAACACGTCTTGGTAAAGCCTACAAAACTGTTAAGATATAAAGTTATGGCTCATCACATGCCTGCATGATTATGCTCTCAAGTCCCTCCTTGCTATATAAATAAGGTTGGAAAGGTCTTTCAGCTGTTGTGAATAAATGATGAAATATTTGAACAAAAGTATTCTGGTTAGTCATGTTTGGCATAAATGTAATAAAGAGAGTCTAGAGATAGATAGAGCAGCAGAGTGGTTGTTGAGTAATACAGGAGTGAGGTGGGCAGAGCCTGGTCCATGTGGATAATTGTAGGACTGAAAAGAAAGGGGATGAGCTGTGCAGTTCCTGCATGAGGCCAGCCATTTATGATGGAGAAATCTGAGATATTTTACAGAGTTAGGAGTTTGTGGATTCAAATCTGGCTTCAGACACTTCTTAGCTATGTGACCCTGGTCAAGTCACTTACATCCATTTGCCTAGTTTTTGCCCTTCTGTCTTAGAGTTGTTAGTGGGACAGAAAGGAAAGGAAGAAAAGGAAGAGGAAGAACAAGAAGAATGAGGAGGAGGAATAGGAAGAGGATCCTCAGATGGGTAAAGATTAGCAATTAAAAAAAAATGAGCAGTCAGTGTAGGAGGTGGTGGTTTTGGAGTCATGTAAATGGGGAGTGAGGATGGACACTTACAATCATGTGACTTAAGTCACAATGGTATGAGGGTAAAGTGTTCTTTGGTCTAAGGCCTGGGATACGCTCCCAGGTAAAGAGTAAAGGTGACAGGAATAAGCACTGGGAGGAGGAGTATGGGAGAAGGGGAGAGAAATAGATTGGTCATAATATGCCCAACAAAAGTACATGGTGTTTAGGAAATCACAGAGAGAAAAAATTTTAACTGGTCTAATCGACAGCATGAGGAAGCTAGATGACTCAGTAGATATATCACAAAGTCTGGTGGCAGGAAGACCTGAATTCAAATCTAAAATCAGACACTTAATAGCTGTGTGATCCTGGGCAAGTTGTTTAACCTCTATTTGTCTTGTTTATCCTTCATTTTGAAGAGAAGCAACGATATCATGAGGATGATGTCTTAACTTGTGTACAAGTTGATTTAAGTGAGGCAGAGTTGTACAAACTCTTTAGCCTCACTCTCTCTTCCAGGGTCATTGAAGTCCAGTGGCAAAGTCAGGACAACTGGCAATGACCCAGGATGCAACAGATGACCATGACTTTTCCATGTCTGACCAAGCTCTAAGCATTCCATAGCATCTGACTCAGCCACCTTTGTGGCTGTTGGAATAAATTATTCCTAACTGTCCATCCCACCAGAGGAGTCTTCACATGCCCCTAAACGTGCCCCTAATTTACAATGGTTTGAGGCCAGTCAGTTACCCTCAAGTTTGTTTAGCCCATCTACCAAGATAGTATTACTAGTGTGTGCCTGCTGCTCATGCTATAGCTTCTTGGAGCCATAGGTGAGAATTGGATCAAAGATGGATGATCAGCCTTGAAAAGGTCTTGGCAAGCCCTCACACATAGAGGTACTGGTCCTCCCTAGATACTCAATTACATCCCTCAATTTGCCTTAATCCATTGGAGAAGGAGATGTCAAAACACTTCAATATCTGCTAAAAAAACTTCTTCGAAAGTATCGGTGTGCTATGGTCCACAGGGTCGCAAAGAGTTGAACAGGACTGAATGTCTGAACAACAATTTACAACGTACAGTTCAGCAGACTTAGAGAAGGATGCAATGCAAGGAAGTAATACTTGAAAGAGAATCATTTCAGTGATGGAGTAGGAATGGAAACACAATTGTAGGAAATTGTGAAACCAGAAAATGGACAACAAAGGTGAAATCAACCCCAGTCAAATTACACAATGCTGTTTTTCTAGGAAAAAAAACCCTACACCTGATTTAAAGCTGTGAAGCTTCTCCTTATTTGTTGGAAAAGGAGGAATCTGGGGTTATCTACAACCAGTAAGAACCTCTCTTCATTTTTCAGGTGCATATTAGTCTGGCAGTTGAATCCAAGGCAAATACAAGTTCTAGGGGAAAAAGACCAATACATGTCATTTCTCCAACAGCTATAGAAGGAAAGCATCTGTCACCTCAGAGATGTAAGCTTCTCCCTCTCCCATCTCATTGGTATGACTCTGAAATGAAAGCCAGTGCCTAAGAGCACATTATACATGTCATATAACCTTGACTGTCTTGAAGGACATTTTCTTGTTTTCTAGGAAGTATAGAAAGCCAGTAGAAGTGCCTGCCTTGTTGTAAAGAACCCTTGGGTTCAAATCCCATCTCTGACGTTTTCTAGTTATCTGACCCAGGACAAATCATTTAACATCTGTGAACCTTATATAACCCTCTAGACCTTATCTAATAAGTCATAGATAAGTTGTGATCTGAGTTGGCAGAGGGAGTTCCCACATCAGAAATCTTTATCTCAACAGAATCACAGATCCTTTCCATCCAAGATATTTATGATCAACCATGGAAGAACCCATAGCACCAACAACCTTTTCTGGAATGCGGAGAAGCTTTTTTCAATCTCCAAAGTGATTAGTTTTCAACATTTCTACTTCTGGATCATTGACTTTTTCCTGATACTTGTATATATGGTGATGTTTCGGTGGCAATCATTATATCATCACTGTGACTAGTCATAATAAGAGTCTCAAGCCCTACATGCTGATCATTAAGCAAAGCCCTAATATCTCATTCCATAGCTGTAATGTACCCAAAAAATAAAGGCCAGGTATTGTCTCAATAATCAGTTAAATAGATGGAAAAAATTAATCTTTTGGTATTGTGTCTGTTAGTGACCTGAATGACCTACTTAATTATTATTAAAGTCTATAGATACCTACAGTTTTATTAGTTCTCTATGTTTTTTGCCTCAAACAACCCTTTAGTAATTCTCAAAGTGGTAGAACTAATGGAAAACACACTAGCATCTTTTCTACCCCCAAAATATCTGCAACAAGACTTAGCTGAGCAAAGGGGATCAGGTGGATTTAGAATATGTACTAGTTCTTCAAACTCAAATGTTCTTTGGAGGAAAAAAAATAAAAATGATGTTGATTGTACAGTTTTGGCATGGGCTTGCTCATTTGCAGGAAAACCATATTTTGCACCACATCCTCACATATTGATATGTTGAGGAAATAAACAGCAAACATCATTTCCCATCCATCTGCTAAGCTTGTTAGAAAGATGAACACCCAGTGTTCAGATGTTTTCCCCTCAGGTTCGAAATTCCAAAATCAGCATAATTTGCTTTTACTTTACAAGACAAATTTTCATCCAATATAAAGTGAGTGCAGCTACTTGGGTGAAAACAAGGAAAACACATGAAGAAAAGAGGCAATGTGTGTTAGATACCAGTCAACAGATGTCTGCTATTGGGCTTCCATTGTGACATAAGCATATGTGATGATTCTGATAAAAGACAAAAGTCTGCCCCCTTTTTCTTATACCGAAGAGTATTAGTGATTATTTTTTACTTTTTTAAATAATGTAACAAAAGTCCATGATGAAATATTAAAACCTGAAGAAAGCACTTAATTTATTATTTCTAACAACTATTAGAAATTTACTGACAAATGGTCAAAGAATATGAACAGGCAGTTCTCAGATAAATTAAAACAATCTTTAGTCATATGGAAAAATGATCCAAATCATTATTAAATGAAGAAATGTAACTTAAAACAACTTTTAAGTGCCACCTTATACCAATAAGACTGGGCTAACATTACAAAAAGAAGGAAAATGATAAAAATTGGAAGGGATGTGGGAAAATTGGGATACTAATACACTGTTAGTGGAGCTATAAAATGATCCAACCATTCTGGATAGGAATTTGGAACCATGCCCAAAGGGCCATAAAACTGTGCATACCCAGCAATGCCACTTCTAGGTCTATATCTCAAAGAGATCAAAGGTCATATTTATAAAGAAATATTTGTAGCACCTTTTTTTCTGGTGACAAAGAACTTGAAACTGAAGGGATATCCTTCAAATGGGATATGCCTGAACAAATTGTGGCATATAATTGTAATGTAACATTATTGTGCATAAGAAATGACAAACAAGATGATAGCAAAAAACATGAAAAGATTTATATGAAGTCATACAAGGTAAAGTGAGAAGATACAGAACATTGTACACAGAAACAGCAATAGAGTATGGTGATCGACTATGAATGAGGACTCTTATCAGTTATGCAAGAGTTCAGAACAACTCCTAGGGACTCTTGACAAAAAAAGCTATCCATTGTAAATGATACATGTCTTCTTTCACAATATGATGAATATGGAAATATGTATTTTATGATAACACAAATACAACTTATATCATATTGCCTGATATCTTGGGAAGAGAGAAGTGGTAGGAAGGAGGGAGAGAATATGGATCATAAAATGTGAGAAAATAATTATTAAAAATTGTATCAACATGTAAAAAGTAAAATTTAATATTTTTTAAAAATTTATACTCACTCACTAGGACTCAGAATTTCATTGGCTCTTTGACATCTATAAGCAGCAAAGAAAAATTCAAGTGAAGCAATAAAAGTCAACTAAATGAAAGGAAAATTAGCAAGGGTGGGGAAAATTCCAACTGATATTTAAATCAAATGTTCCAGTATAAAAATACAAGTTAGAAGGTTCCAGGATCTCTCCATATCTGCCCCTCCAAAAAATTTTATTTCCTGAACTTCACTCGTATTCTAGCATTTTAGGAAAAGTTTGATATCCTCCTCTGCATTTATTTAATTTTGTTCTTCATCTATCAAAGAGGTAGAGTTGATGGGGTTACAAATCATATGTCAACAAGAGAGAAAGCATCAATAAAGCAAAAGCACGCCTTAAATTTAACAAGGACAAGAAATAGCATGCAACAAAACCCCTTGGGGCCTATAGATAACAATATATCTGTACTATTCTAGTTGATGTCACAATTTGGATATCAAAACATATTATGCAGATATCATAGGTTATTAGTTTGAATAGGAGACTCTTTACATCTTAACCCACCATTTTGCAAAATAAAGTAAGCTGCAGAGTTAAAGCAATTCAACAAATACAGATTAAATATCTACTGAGCTATACTGTGTGCTTAGGACTACTGAGCCTTAAGGGAACAAACTAGGCACATATGCTAAGACACAGCTCTTTGCCTTATTTGACCTACAATCTAAGAGATCCATATCAAACCCTACAAAGGGGTGTTGATTCCTGGATGTAGCAGAAAGATTTCATTATAAAATAGTATGGACCTCAAGGCCAATGCTCTACTAAAATTTGGATATGGAAATCTAAAATGAAAACAATCTAATTGAATCTGGAAAGTACATGAAGAGGTCATTTAGTTTAGCCCCCTGCCTACAGGAATGTGAAAGCATCAGTCAATCTGCAAACATGTATCAAATACTTATGATATGCTCAACACTAGACCGGACACTACGAGGTTATCAAAAAATCATAATGCCACCTCTCCCAATCCTCAAAAAACTTACCATAAAGTTCAGATGGTAAGATTAACACACATACGCACACACAAACTTAAAGAATTGTGGAAAATAGTATCAGTCAGTCAGTACATTTTAAATGACTTCCTATTGTGTGTATGTGGATATAATAATCAATGAAAGAGTTAAAGTCACAGTGGCTGTCCCCAGTGAGTTAAAGGACTGGCAAATCACAATCCAATTGCTACCTATTTTTGTAAATACCATGAAATAAGAATGGTTTTTAAATTTTTGTTGCTTTTAAACAGGTAAAAATCATTCCTAGCTCACTGAACAAGAACAGACAGTGGGCCAGATTTGGTCTTTGGGCAGTTGTTTGTCAACCTTTCATCTTGTTGCTGTTCAGTCTTTGTTTTCTAAGATGACCAATGATATCATTGGGTGAAGTCTCTTAATTTGCACACCAATTGGATTTAGTAAGGCAGAGTAGCACTAAGTCATCAGTCTCACTCTCTCTTCCAGTCATCCAAGTGCAGTGGCAAGACAAAAGTCAGCACATCTAGTGATGGTCCAAAATATAATGAACCTTGACTTCTTTCTTGTCTGATTGAGCACTAAGCACTCTATAGTGTCTCCTTCAGCCCCTTCAGCGGCTGTTAAAATAAATTATTCTTATCTGCCCATTCCACAGGTCTTCACATGATCTCTGATCTAACTGAGTAGACGAGACAGGCCTGGGTTTTAAAAACCAGCCACTGATTCCTTGGGAACTTTTGATCCTTTCTGTCTACCCTATGGTTCAATCCCCCTGTATATGGTGCACTCTTCAAACACAAGACTATCTCACTTTTCTTTTAGTATCCCCAGCACTTAGGACATTGCTTTGTACATAGTAAGAACTTAATAAAGGATTTTTCAAAGTGTTCTAAATTCCTCCTGATTAGAGAAATGCACATTAAAACAACTTTGAAGTACCACCTCACACCTAACAGACTGGCCAATATGGTAGCAAAGGAAAGTGATAAATGTTGGAGGGTATGTGGTAAAATTGGGACACTAATACACTGCAGGTAGAATTATGAATTGGTCCAACCATTCTGGAGGGAAATTTGGAATCATGCCCAAAGGGTTTTAAAAGATTGCCTTCCCTTTGATCTAGTCATACCACTGCTGGGTTTGTATTCCAAAGAGATAATAAGGGGAAAGACTTGTACAAAAATATTTATAGCCATACTTTGAGGTGGCAAAAAAAAAATCTCTCAGACTGGCCAATATGGCAATAAAGTAAAGTGATAAATATTGGTGGGGATGTATCCCAAATGTAAAATTGGGACACTGGTGCATTGTTGGTAGAGTTGTAATCTGATCCAACTATTCTGGAGGGCAATATGAACTATGCCCAAAGGGCTATTAAACTGTGTGTACTCTTTGAATTTGTAATACTCCCACTGAGTTTATACACCAGAGATCATAAAATGAGAGAAAGGAACTACTTGTACAAAAATATGTACAGAAGCCCTTTTTGTGGTGGCAAAGAATTGGAAACTAAGGACGTGTCCATCAATTGGCGAACAGATGAACAAGTTATAGTATATGCTTATAATGGAATACTATTACACCATAATAAATGACAAACAGAATAATTCAGAAAAACCTGGAAAGACTTATATGAAGTGATACCAAGTGAAGTTAGCAGAACCAGGAGAACAGTGTATACAGTAATAGAAATATTATCTGGTAATCAAAAGGACTAAACTATTTTCAGCAAAACAAGGTTCCAAGACAACCCCAAGGACTCATTACAAAAAAAGCTGTTGTCTACAACCAGAGAAGGAAATATTGTAGTCTGATTGCAGATCAAAGAATGGCATCTTTCATTTTATTTCCTTAATGAGTTATTTTTATTTTATGTATGATATGTGTCTTCTGAGGAATATGAAAATATATCTTTCATGAAAGCACTGGTATAAGCTGTATGAGATTATTTACTGTCTTGGGAAGGGAAAGAATGAAGGACAGAGAGAATCTGAATCTCAAAGTGTCCGAAAATAATTTTAAATCATTCTACATGTAATTTTTAAAAAAATTTAAGTTACAAAAATAAAATATAATCTTTGAAAAAAATATTATGATACAGACTATAAAAGCTATGGGAGTGCAAAGAAAAGGAAAATCAATGAGGGCTAGTGTAGTTAGAGCAGTTGTCATGGAAGACCTGGGAAGGATGAATAGGATTTGTTCAGATTGAAGACCGCATTCTAAGGAGAGTGTAATACCAGGAGCAACAATAGAAATTAATATGCCCTTTTGGTGGGACCTTGAAAAGACCGGCCTCACTGGAATGAAGGGTATATGCTAAGGATCAGTAGAAAATAAGGCTGGATAGGTTAAGGTGGTCCCAGATCATGGAGGGCCTTAAAAGCTAGGAAGGGGAGTTTAGACTAGACATGATCAGAGATAGGCATTCACCAGGTCTTTAAAGAGCCCTGTAAGGCAAAGGTTACAACTTCCTTTGAGAACCTACTGAGATGGGGTTTTTTTTTGATCAGCAGTTTTCACTTATTTTTCATTATCTCTTGCAACAATTTATACTCATTTCCTCTAATTTTTTCTCTTTGTAAATGGAAAATAGTTAATCTCTATATAATCACCCTCCTATCACTTGAAAACAGTAAAGCCTCCTTTACCTTTCTTTATTCTAAACCATATTGAAAAGCTACCATTGGTCCTTTTCTTCTTTGGAATGTCATTTTTAAAAAATTCTTTGTTCATAGCCAACTCAACGTGGCTGGCATTAAGGACTTGTACCTCCAGAGCTAACAATGATGCCACCTACCCTACTCATGCTTTTGGTCACACAGCCTTATCTGATATTTGTGTTTAAATGTTATTATTACAGTGCTGGCAGATTCTCAAGCTTGTGATTCACCTTCATGGCCCAAACTATTTTTCTGCTATAATTTTTGTTTTTCTTCCTTGATCTGTTCTTTCCCCTTTATCCCTCTTGCCAATTAGTGTATTTGGAGAAGGAAGAATATTTGGAGGAATCTATCTTTGTTTTATCAACTGTAATTCCAACAGAATGTTGGAGTCACAATCCAAAATATCTCCCAGAATGGTACTACCACCAGGCCAAAATTCCCACTCAGTTACTCCTTTGCATTTAAAGTCCTGGGGGTAGGTGTTAAGCTGTCAGTGCTTTTCAGAAGGGACTACCATAATGATAATTAGCTTATTTGGCTATGGGAGCAACTACTTCCCTAAGGTAATAGAACAAAAAACTGGAACTTTGATGAAGAAGGTCATATTTAGAATATTGTAATCTTGTGGGAAAAGATGGCTAAGCAGTAAGGGTGAAAATTGCTGAATGTTATAACAAGGTATCTGGTGACAGGATCAGGAAGATGTTAAAGGGAAGAAGTTGCCTAAAAAAGGAAAAAGAATGAACTGAAATCTTACTATTTATCTCAGTACCAGTCCTCCTGGTGACTTCTGTTGAATTAGCAACTTTAGGGAGAGTGACTGAGAATATAATAAACTTTCTGTTCTCTTAGCACTGTGCTGACTATGGGATAAAAAGACAAAAATGAGAGACAGTACTGTCTTCAATGAGTTTACTATTCCCTGTAATTCTTCATATCTTTCCTTCAAACCCAAAACTTCCTCACATTCTAAAATGTAGTTACTATGTAAAATTATGGATTCATTTCATCAATATCCTTCAATAATAGGTTGCATTTTTACAATATAAAACATATTTACCTACAAATACTATCCTGAGAATTTATTTTTATTCTTACCATATCTAGAGAGGGTAGATAGCATGTTAAAACAGTTTCTTCATTTTACAAATTGGGGAAACAAATATTAAGAAGATAATGGGAGCTAGGTTTTCTGACTCTTAGACCATTGCTTTCTTGAAAGAACCAAGTTTTCTCTATAGAGTAGAAAATATCAAATGATTCTCATGTTTTAAAAGATTCTACAAGGAAATAAGGGTAGGCCACACATCCACTGCTATGAATTCTTCAATGGGATTTCTTGTCAAAAGAATTATTGGGGCACTTTAATTTATTGATCACAAATATCTAGGAGGATCTGTAGGCAATTTCTTCTTCAGGATGGACCAGAAGCTTGGCTGTTGCAGGAATTAAGCTGTATGTGTTACTCAGAGTTGTTGACTTGCCTCAAGCCATTTTAAAAAATGGGTCATTTTTCACTTCTTTTCTTCCAGGATCAAATATCAGCTTTGTTAAAAATCAGAAACATGCCACTTTCCACATGATAAAAAAAGGGGGGGGGGAATGACCCAACCCCCATGTATAAAGCAATTGTCAATAGCAGGAAATCTCCCAGACTCAACCCTGAAGCTATAGCATAGCAAATCTGAGATGTTCAACTGCTTTCTGATACCCTGAGATGTCTGAGCTGGCCTTTACATTAACTAGGAATAATTCAAAGAATGGTATTTTTGAAAGAGTCAAAAAGAGATTTCCCACAGACTCTGAATCCCCATAGTTTAAAGTATTGTTGAATAGGGGAGACAGGAGAGAGGAGGAGAAATGGAAAAGAGACTAGGGAGAGAAAGAGACAGATGGATGGATGGATAAATAGATATAGAGGGGAGAGAGAAAGAGGCAGAGACAGAGAGAGTGAGAGACAAAGAGAGAGACAGAGAGAGACAGAGACACAGAGAGACAGAGAGAGATTCTCAGAATCTTAGAACCACCACAAGTCCTCTTCTCTAGGGTTCTCTCCTCATCTCCTTTCTGAAATATCCAACTAAGTATCTCTATTATTAAAGCAACTAACAATATTCCTTTATGCCCTTTACCATGCGTGGTTGAATTCTCAGAAAAGAAAAAGAGTGGAAGAGACTCCACTTGCTCAGTCCAGCTTTAGGTCTTGACTCCTACGCAGTCAGGGGCCACCATCTCCATTTTCTTTGTCTGAGACTTTTCTGGAGACCCAGGAGATCGTAATCCAATACTTTTGTCTGCATCTGCTGCTAAAAGCCTTTTTCCCCAGCCCTGCCACAATTCCCAAGAGACTCATTAGGCACATTTACATTTGGCTCTTAAAATCTTAAATAGCCCATTTCACGCCTAGGAATGGCATATTGATGAAAGAAGCACTCAGCTGATGGCCTGTAGGATGAGGGCAAGAGCTCCTTTTGACTGCAGACATCTCTCACAAAGGATTTTTACATGCTGTTAAGGACTTAAACAGAATCAGGTAAGCAATATACTGCAGTTAAAGACCAACAATGTGAAGGAGGGAGGTGGTTAGGATTAAGAAACACTACCAAAATTTCCTAAACTAGATGCCTTTGATTGGGAATGAGGGGGTAAAGGGAATGATAGATCTAAGATGTATTAAAAGAAAAAAGGAAGGAAGACAGGAAGGCAGGAAAAGGAAAGGAAAAGGAAAAGGAAAAGGAAAAGGAAAAGGAAAGGAAAGGAAAGGAAAGGAAAGGAAAGGAAAGGAAAGGAACTGTCTCTTATACACATCTTAGGAAGACAAGCACTGACGACATGATCACCAAGGATCG